>NC_134834.1:147122276-147446784 GCF_004210375.1 Tachypleus tridentatus
ACCTATATTCATTTCAGAAAATATTACTAATACAAGAGCATATTCAGTAAACAGAAACAAACTGAAACTTTCTTACCTTGTATCACTTTTGGAAGAGTTAATTGAATGAGGATACTTTCTGAAAATATATGACGTGTAATATTGAAGTATAAGGGAAAGAACCAGTTGGAGTAAAGAAACCGTTCCTAAGAGTCTATATGCCCAGAGGGCACTACGATCAGTTAGCCAGCTTCGAAGTACAACCTAAAAATGAGAAAAATAATTAGAACATCACATTTTAATCTGTCAGAAAATCTTTGAGTTAAAAAAAAGTAGTAAAATATAATTTTAATATTTAGAATGTGAAGGATATTCTTTCAAGTTGAGTTACAAGTAACGAAAACCTAAACCATAAAGTAATTTAATACTCCAAAATAACAAACTTGGAACTGAAACAAATTCAAAATTTAATCAAACTAATTCATGCAATAAATTTTAAAATTAACAGTGGGATTTTATAGAATGCATGATAAAAATTTCATTTTTTCGATGACCAAAATAAAAAAGACTACGTATTTCGGTAGTTTTATACTACCACCATCAGTATAAAGCTACCAAAGCATGTAGGGTTTTAATTTTCATTCTCAACTAAATAAAAGTTTTTATTATGCATCTTATACATCAACCTATTACTGTTTTTAACTTAACAGAATGTTTGGAATGTTTCATAAGGTGTAACTCGATTTCTTCTGAAAGATACAGGACCAAAAAAAAGTTTAATTTTTTTCCTGAAAAACAAATAAAAAATACACTGATAACATAAAATTTGCCCAGCCACTCACAAAAAAATACACTGATGATGTGAAACAAAAATATGTATTTGTGTGTAACTAAAATTTTAATGCAACAACTCAAGAAACAGAGGAATACTCATTTACTTCAACATAAAAATATTACATGAGAAACTGCATCATGAAAGGACATGTTTAGTCGAGACTGCACGATAAAAAAAGTTCAAAACAAGTGAGTAGCAGCAGTAACACAAAACCAAAACTTGAAAAGAATTAACTCAAATTGTAAGAAAGATATGAAATATCCAAAATGGTAATGAAATGATTTTCACTTCTTCATTTACTATGCTGTACTATGTTAATTTGTTTAGACTACAGGTGATGTGGCTAGTCATTGTCCACCTCCAATTTGGGGGCTACTGTAATCAAACAGTAGGGTCTGATCATCACTATTATTGTACACCCATGGACCTAAAGTGCAGTAGACTAATGTTTTTTTGTTTTTTTTTGTGGATGTGCTAATAGGGCTGGGTAAAAACTTCTGGAATGTATCTCAGAATGGCTGGTATGGGTATTAACACTTTTATTGATAAGGAGAGAACAAACGTTTTGGCATTCCTAGGTCACCTTCATGTTAAACTGAGAATGTTGTTCTCTTCTTGTCAATAAAAGTGCTAATACCCATATCAACCGTTCCGTGTGCGTGTGTTTTCTTACAGCAAAGCCACATTGGGCTATCTGCTAAGCCCACCAAGAGGAATTGAGCCCCTGATTTTAGCATTGTAAATCTGTATACTTACCACTGAACTAGCAGGGAGCCCACCCATTCTGAGATACATTTTTATTTCAAAGGGTTTCTCGTCATCAAGAAACTACTGGAATGCAATCAGCCTGTTGGATAACCATAATGCACATTTGATTTTTTATAAAATACTTTCATGTGCACTTTTCTTTTTTTACATAAAGGTTTATTTGACTTAATAATATTAAAGTTCTATCACTCATGACAAAAGTGCTCCATAGATAGCAGACATGTCTCATAGTCATAAAATAATGACAGTTATAATGTAAAATAAGAAAACAAAACTGGTTTTGCTTGCTTCAGACATACATAATTGATTCCAGTGATTCGTTTTGAAAAATGATAAAATGTTCCAAAGAAATAAAAGATAACAAGATGACTGCGGTGTATAAGGGTGAGGAACTGACGAACGTAAGGAATAAAGGAAACCACATTCTGCTGAAGAAAGGATTCACTAGTAGTCTGCAAAGTTCTCTCCAGAACCACCAGGGTAGCTTGTAGTAGATAGTTACTTGTGGAGTGCAGCAAAACAGATAATGCTCGTCTCTGTAAGAAAAATAATCCTTTAAAAATCTATTTCATGAGACTTTTTTAATCCAAATATTTATAAGCATCTTACAAAACTGCCCATAATTTTACCCAATATCAGGTAACTACCAAATGTACCTAAAAAATCACACTTAAAACATACTGCTATAAATGGGAGTATGGGCCACCCTTTTCCACTATTTTGAGCCATACCACACAATATTTTTGTACAATGCAAAGGTAATTATGCCACACACATCAAACATTTTAAGACCTATTGGATTCTGAGTCCTTTACAATTCACCATACAAGAACCTGATCTAACTAAAGTGTGACATTTTTCAGTTTTACTTTTGAGAAAAAAGAAGTCTGTAATATATTTGTGTAATTAGTTTTGTTTGTACAACCTTTACATATTTTGATACCAATCTCCTTGCACAGTTGAGCCTTCATCAATGGAATTAAAGTAGTAAGACTGGAATGTTTAATCTGATTTTTGGGGTTGTGCCCCCATGTTCTTTTAGTTCACTGAAATTAGTTTGACCTGTTCCTTACAAGACAGAATGACAACCCTACTTTATTTATACATAAATAAGTAAAATAATTCATAGTAAGTGTACATCATAATACATACAAATATTGTGAGGTTAGTGTTTAGAGTATAGAAACAACAACAAAATTAATTTTTATTTTTCTTAAATGCATCACACCTTTTGCAAGAAATAGGAGTCAAAAACGAACAATAACAAAAAATTAAACATTTTGTTCACAAAATGTTTATATGGTTTAGAAGCATATCTGCATAAAAATATAAATCTTACAGACATATTTTATGAAAAGTATTTTAAGAGACCACACAACATTCTTCAAAATCTGAGAGCAGATACATCCATGCTACATTTTTTTCATTTAAACACATTATACAAAAGCTCGTAGAAAAAATATTTTAAAATTAAATCATACAGCTGATACTTAAATCAATGATATGAAAGATATGTAAAAACACCCTTTGATAATATATTCATTGTGTAACATACATGTTCAAAAAAAAAATATGAACATGAAATTCCTACTATACAAATAATTAATTCTTAAACTCATTAAAACATGATCATATATGCTATTTAAAGAGTAGAAACCATCTTTAAATAGCTTACTGGTAAAGCACTGGCTCTGTGGTAACAAAGGTCCTAGATACACTTACTGGTTTTTTTTTCACATAAAATGTTAAATATTATCCTTTAATTCAAACAATTTATTCATTCAATTTGGCTAACATGTATGTGGCTTGATGTCTTGTTTATTCATCCAATGTTGACTAACATGAGTGACTTGGTGTCTTGTTTATTCATCCAATGTTGACTGACAAGTGACATGATGTCTTGTTTATTCAGTCAACGTTGAAACATGTGTGACTTGATGTCATGTTTATTCATCCAGTGTTGACTAACATGTGAGTGACTTGATGTCGTGTTTATTCATCCAGTGTTGACTAATGTGTGTGTGACTTGATGGATTGTTTATTCATCCAATGTTGACTAGCATGTGAATGACTCGATGTCTTGTTTATTCATCCAGTGTTGACTAACACGTGGGTGACTTGATGTCATGTTTATTCATCCAGTGTTGACTAATGTGTGTGTGTCTTGATGTATTTTTCATTGACATGTTTAGCAATATTTTATAATAAAGAAGCTTTGAGCTTTAAGTTAAAAAATTTGAAATATGAGAAGTACCATTCTCCAAAAATATCCTTTAAAAATACCAGAAGAAATATCATCACTAGTGTTGGAAAGTCTTGAAAGTAAAATAAGTGGCATTCGCTTTCTAATCAAACCAAAAATGTGGCACTAGCTTTTAATCAAACCCCAAACAAAAGTCACTAGCTTTCTAATAAACCCAAAACCAATACTATTAACTTTCTGATAAAATCCAAAACAAAAGACATTAGCCCTTTCAACTGTAGGGTCATTATAATGTAACATTCAATCACACTATTCGAGGGTAAAAAGAGCAGCCCAAGAGTTGATAGTGGATGGTGAAGACTAGCTGCCTTCCCTCTAGTCTTGCACTGCTAAATTAGGGATGATTAGCTCATATAGCTCTCAAGTAGCTTTGCATGAAATTCAAAACACAAACCAAAACAAATGGCACTAGCTTTCTTATCAAACCCAAAACAATCAGCACTAACTTTCAAAACTGCTCTTTTTTAACTTATCCTCAAAATGGCAGGCCAGAAGGTTCCCTATTGTGAGTGAATTTTTTTAACTAAAGAGGAGAGTGGATAAAGTTCTAACAATGTGCAGACTATTCATTGATCCAGCCAATCACAACTTAGCTTTGTTCTAAATTCAGTTACCACAAAAACCCCAAATAAGTGACCTCAAAACAAGACAAGTCTCCCCCCCCCAAACCTATAACAATAAAAAAAATTTTTTAAAAAAGTTCAATTCTATTTTTAATAAGCACACTTAGCAACAGTAGTAGCCACAGATTTTAAAAACTTCTCATTAACTTCAAAATGTTATGGATGAGTTTCTAATCTTCAGTTTAAACCATGAGAAATCAGCTATAGTCAGTTTGTCAGTATTATTTTGCAGAAAACAAAAATTAATTTTATAGGCACTAATTTAAGCATTTTACTATTTCACTGAGTTTTCCCTATACAGAATCTAACTAATAAACTGTAAATCTGCTTCAAATGTATGTTTTACCAAACACAGTTACAAAACAATTGTGTTAAAAATGCATCTCAAATTAGCTACTAAGAAACACTAAATAAATAAGGTTTTCTCTTCAAATAAAAAAATAAATTGTGAGTTTAACAAAATAGTCTTAAGATAATGTTTTAAAATGCAGAACAATAAATCAACTAGTAAAGCAAACAATTATCTCTTCTCACTATGACCTTTGCACTCAGTTGTTGCTGGACATAGGTTGATAAGACTCAAAATTTCACACATGAAGGACATCAAAACTTAAGGTTTTATACATACAGTTGAATAACCAAAATATCATTAAATAACTATACTGATACTATAGAATTCCACTATCATTTATTAGATTTACTAACTGAAATAGATTTAGATTTTATTAAATATGAAACTTTGAGCAGAATAAATACACAACTTACCTCATTAAAATCTTGGATTGAAAAATGTGGAAGCTTTCAAAAATAAAATGGTGGGGAAAACACTCTGAGAACATTCTAAGCTGTTGATTGGTTATTCACATGTCATATACTGAAATAGGTGTATATAAGGGACCAATTCCAAAATCGAAAGAAGTGAAAAGGCTCACTGTGTTTGATTTGGTACATAAGCCATATCTCAGTAAAATAAAAAAATATAAGGTTCTTATTTTATATTCTAACTTGTCAATATAAGTAATTTGAGTTCCTAATTTGTACAAAACTACAGACTTAGTATTTTGACATTGCAAACATCTAATTTTAAACAGTGCTGCATTCAACATACCACATGATTCACTAAAATCCATATTTAGATGTGTTATTTTATTATTTATTTTTAAATTACAAAATTAACTCATATAATATTAAAGTTTGAATTATTATCTACAATTTGATTCCAAGCTTATTGACATGAATTCATAAAATAGTAGTTCAATAAAATTTTGAATGCAAGTCAACAAATGCAATGACATGGCCTTTAACCTGTGACCTATCATGAAAGGGTTAAATAACAGAAATGCATACGCTGTCAGTTTCTGGTTGCTCTGGACGTCATTAGGTCCCTTTGAGAGTGTGTAGTTCAGCTGTAGATATTTTTTAATTTATTAATACACAAGTGTTTATACTGTCCACAATTAACACTCATTCATACAGACAAGTATTCAGCCTTCAATATAACATATAACACCAAATAACATACCACTGTACACAGTTGACACAGACAGAAGTAGCAGAGGACCCTGACACTATACTCCCAAACTATAATGGGTAACATGACTAACACACAGACACAATGTCCTGAAGCACCCACAACGTTGAACTATAAAGCAAGACATTGGCCTTAGAACCCAATTCTCTTAACAAAACTATGATATCAAACAAATATATTAATATTGTCATACTAAGTGAGAAATAAGACAGTTAGTACATGTCCATCATATACAAAAGAAAAGAGAAAGGAAGAAATAAAAAATAAAGAAATACCTCTTTTGTAATATACTTACCCACCACGATGGAACTCTTCTCAGACTTCCATCAACCTGAACTATATGAATGTACTCTTCACCCAAGGTCTGCAGCCCTGAATAACAACAAAAATCAGAGAACCAGATAAATTGGTATAAAGAATATCTAATAAAATGGGCAGTTTGAAGCCAAGAAACATTATGGAGTACAGAACGGTTTTTTTTATTTGTTTGTTTTGAATTTTACACAAAGCTAAGAGTGTTATCTGCACTAGCCATACCTAATTTTGTAGTGTAAGACTAGGGGGAAGGCAGCAAGTCATCATCCCCCATCTCCAACTCTTGAGCTATCAATAAATAGTGAATTTGACCATCACATTATAATGCCCTCCACAACTGAAAAAGTGAGCATGTTTGGTATAATAGTAAATCAAGCACCCTAACCACATGGCTATGCTGGACCACATACAGAATGGTGAAGAATGGAAATATATTTAAATATCTCCTTTTGAAATTAAAAAATTAAAACTTATATAACATTAACATTTGAATTATAAACTCACTTATATGCTCTATTTATTAACATACATTGATAATGAAGTTAAATAAATTTTGAATGTAACTCTGTAAAATACCAATACATACCCACATTGAATCTATATGATGTTACAGGTTAACAGGTGTTCTTTTCAAGCAAATAAAATCACTTAAGAATTAGTAATTAGGTTACTATAAAAACAAATTCATGCAGTTGTGAATGTTTGAAATATAATTAACTTGGTTCATCCTGATAAAAGTTGCCATGATAGAAAATATCTACTGAAGTAGGTAATATTTTCCATTTAACATGTTACCTCCCAAAACTATTTTGCCTATACTTTTCAGGGTCCAGAAAAGAAATGTTGTCCTAATGTCCCACTCTCATCTGTATGTCACCATTGTGTCGCAGCCAATAAATGGCCCTTTAAAAAGAAAATAGAACATGACTCACCAATAGGTCCTGTGTGCCTTACAGGAAGACTATCACAACTCAGTGGTGGATCATGTGGGAGCCAACATGTTAAGAAATAAGTAATATATACGTGTGTGTATAATTTAACACCTACATACATAAATTTTGAGACACAAAATAATGTTTTATTGGCAACTATAGACATAAAATCAGTATGTAAAAATAACATACAAATACATAATTTTACATTCATTCAATGAACTGTAATGGCATTTAAGTTAAGATTAAACTTACCAGCCAATGTTGTGATTCCAAAGTAGGTCAAACTTGACAAAACATCTAGCTCTTTTCTCCATTTTAACCAAGTGGAAATCCCTTTAATTAAAAAACAAAACTATGAAACTGTTCAATAAGTGTTTCATTAGTTTTATAATTTTAAATTTGTCTATAATTCTGTTAAGTGTTTGTGCAAAAGCTACTAATCATAGACTATGCAATGTTCCCCCTTCTTTTGACTCAAATCCCCAACTCCACTCCACCCCACTCTCAACTGCAGAAGTATACTTTTACCACTGTCAGCACTATACAGTGAGATGTGGGTTCTTTTCCAAAAACAAAACATTGACTTGTTCTTCCATACAAAGACCTAAAGTGATTTGCATGAAAGCATTTATTAGAACAAAAACATGAGATAGTGAACTATTTAGAATACTGAAATAGTCTTTCTTCATCAAACTGAAAATGTCCACAGTATATCTACATCTTCAAGTTTCAAGACTTTCAAACAAGTCCTAGTATACAGAATTAACTTCAATAAGGAATATTAGTGACAAACTTTCCATTACTAAGATGGTTAAAAAATTAAACAGACTAATTATGGTTAATTGGTTATTTTTGTATCAACAAATTCAATCGTATTTTCAAATAATTAATGCTTGTAGCTAACTGATTATGTCCATTAATTAAACTAGGGCCTTAAATCAATAGTAGCTGGTCTATTCTTCCTCTTGTATCTGAAGACAGCTAGTATAGGTATCAAAACCTTTATTAAAATAAAGTAGAGGACATGTTGACCTTCTTATTTAACCTGAAAATGACCTAAAAAGGTCAAAATGTTGTTCTCTACTTTATTTTGATTAACCTGTTCAGTGCCGTAGATGAGACAACTCGTCCAAGCCAATCGATAACACAATGCCAAGGATGTTTATATGCAAAAACGGCTCGTTTGGGTTGAGAAAATATTTTACATAGAAGAGCGAACAACGTTTCGACCTTCTTCGGTCATCGTCAGGTTCATAAATTTCTCAACAAGTGGGTTTCTCAACATCACTGAATGCCACAGATGAGATAATTCGTTCTAAATAATACCTAACTTCAAGGCTATATGTCAGCACTATATATACATTTGACCTACTTAAAAATTACTCAATTTTTCTGAAAAAAACCCAGAATAGGAGCTGCCATAGCAGCTGAAATTCTTGGCAATCAACAGGTTAAAGTGTTAATACCCATACCAGCCATTTTCAGACACATTTTTACTTCAAGTAGGTTTCTTGTCATCATGTATTCTTCCTTTTGTTCTTCAATCACAAGCTGTTAAATTTATTTAGTACCAAGTGTGTGGCTCACTTTTCAAGCTTTAGGTAAAACTTAATTTCAGTAAAACTTCCCTTTAACTCAAACAACTTTTAAAGAAATTTTATTCCAGTATTTCTAGCTCAAAGTTTGAAAAAAAGAAAACTGTTAAATAAAGGTGAGACACCACAAACTCTCTGCCATCCGATGAAACACCATTTTTCAGCACTGTTATTTATATGTTGAGCAAATAACTTAATACAATTTATTATCTATGAGCACTGGTTATTACAGTCACAAAATATAATTAGTCAACCTAAGTTATGATTAAATCTATTAATTTCATGAAAATAATCAACTAATCAAATTTGGTGTTTCCAGTGATTACTGTTTTCTGTTATACCAACTATTCAAGTAACCAAATATTATTATGATTTTTAGTTAATCACAGATTGTTCAGTTTCATCAATCTGTGTCACCACTTGCCAAAATAATCAAATAATCAAAACTGGTATATTTTATTACAGTTTACAGCTTTTACTGTAAAAGCTGTAAACCATAATAAACATACTTTATCAATAAGTAAACTTAAAAGAAATTAATCAAAACTGGTGTCTATGATTATTACTGTTTTAGAATATCATGTAAGAACAGCTGATCAGAAGAATGTAACTGACAAACAAGCCAAATAATTAACTCATCAGCAATTCCACTAGTCACTCAGATATAATTCTAAATAGTAAATTTTTATTTTACTGCTGTTTTGCAACTCATAATTTTCTGCAGGAATCTAACCCTGCCAAAAAATTATACTAATGCTTTACCTGTTATCCTTTGAACGAGCTCAGCTAATTCACCTTGCAGTTGTTGAATGTACTGTTCATCTTTCTGGGATGATCGTAATATCTCAGCTGGTCCCGCTGAAGTAAAGACATTCATTTTCTGAAACAAATAAAAGCAGTAGACTGTCCTTACATGTCCACCCCAAAGAAAATTTTAATCTTAAACCCACCCTCCATTTTTTCAGAAAGTCTTCCATTTTCCACTTAAACTCCTGTAAAGTGCTGGCTTCCACTACTCCTGAAAATAACTCATTCCGTGAGTCAATCACACTTCTAGAAATATAAATGTCTTGAGTGGAGCCCAGTCTATCTTTCCTAAATCTTACACTTGTGTCTTCTCATCCCTGTACTTATATTTAAAAAAATTAAAATGACTTTTTAAACTCTTATTCACACTTTAACCAGAAATACTTTAAAATGTTTATTTTATTTATCATTAAGCACACTTTTCTTTCTTCTTAACCCTAAATTTTGATCATGAAAGAACTATATTTAATCCTTCATAAATCACCATACTCTATAAGCCTTCAAATTATAGTTCATTTTTTATGTTGTAAAAATCACGGAGTGAAGCCATAGGGGACCACATTATGTCAATAATGCTACACCTGCCATACCAAGTGCTGATATATCCTTTTGCCCAGCACCATACAAATCAGAATGTGTTATCTTCATTCATTAATGTTAGTCCTTCTGAATTTAATTTCAAAAAACATTTTTCAAAAATTCTGCTGTATTTCTAACCTCAATATTTTTCTAATTTCCATCTCCTGAAAAAGATGATTTTGATAACTTTATTTAACAGCTGCATTTTAACTTTTAAGTAAAATAAGTTGCATAAATGTTTGCATTTCAATGCCAAAATAAAATGAGTTCATCATTGTTTTACTTCTATACAATTCTTATTAAACTACTAATACTAGTTTATGGAATTTCCCCCACAACTACTTGAGGGCTATCTGCAGTAGCCATTCCTCATTTCTGAGGTAAAGGGAAGACAATTAATCAATAGCCCTCTCTTCCAGCTCTTATCAAGCCAAACAATAAGATTTCATCATCTCAACTGTAATGTCCCAAAGTAATAGGGTGCAAACCCCAGAATTCCACATTGATAAAACTACTATAATAAAATAAAATGTTAGACTCAATCAATCAGTCCATTAGAGAAGTAATATGGGCTGAAATTCCAAATTTACAAAATTCATCTACATAAAATGTGGCAAGCATATAACAACATGTACAAGTTTTTTGTTGTTATTTTTTGTACACATAACCCAGTATGTTACAAAATTATTTGTGCTCAAAATGTATCAATGAATTGCTGACATCTGTCTGATTCACACACAGGTGGTCATTCCATGCCAACTCACCCACCAAAAAGAACTTTTCTCAGTTCATGTCATAGATTTTCTTGAAATAAAATCAAGCAAAAACTTCATTTTTAATTTATTCAGCCATGCAGTTCAGCTTTAGGTTTAAAAAAATTGTTTTCAAGGAAATCTAAGATATGAACTGGGAAGCCCTAGGTGAGTTGGCATGGAATGACCCACAGAGAAGTTGTAGTGCTAAATTAGAAATGTAGAGTAAAACAAATAATTAATAACTCAAACAACCTATACTTAATGGAATGCTTAATGATACTTTCTGAAAACTTAAAAGGTTGTATGTAGCATACACATAAATTAACTTGCTTTCTCTGGCGCTGAAGTTTACAAATTACACTTTAATTTTAAGTTTTAAAATTCAACTATACATATATATATATACACACACAATATATTATATATTTTTAAACCAAATAACTTTAAGTTTGACTGCATATTTATAATAATGTTCGACGAATGAAATATTTAATTAGAAGCATCTTGCATCTATCCACATAATTACAAAATCAACACGAAGCTCAGTAACTTGAAAGAATTCAAAGACGTACCAATAATATTGGTAGTAACTAAATCCAGTTACTCACTGAATTAGGCCTATTTCTATTAGTATTATCAACTCAAGGTAGCAGGGAACTTGAAACAATTGTAACTTTGATAACGAAAATAAATGTTTACTAATTTTGTTTCAAGATCATTTCTATAAAAAACTGTTATGATGTCATAATAGCTTTAATTCAAAACAGCTAAAATTCTTATTTGAATGTCCTGCAATTAAATGTTTGGTATAACCAAACGATCGAAAATTATAGATTTCATATAAAAAGCTCTTTCCCACAACCTGAGAAAAACGTATTTACAAAAAAAGAAAGAAAAAAGTGTAATAATGTAAAAACAATCCTAGCGTTTACAATAAAAATAACATCCTGTTGTTTTTACTTTTAAGACAAACTAAGCGGGAAATTATTTTTAATTTGCTAACAGATTTTATAATATTAAACAAGCAGTATTAAAATTGTATCTGTAATTTTTTTAAACTGGTAAAATCTTTTGCAAACAAAACCTTAATATTAGAATGTTTCTTTCTTGAATTTCGTGCAAAGCTAAACGAGGGCCATCTGCATTAGCCGTTTATAATTTAGCAGTGTAAGACTAGAAAGAAGGCAGCTAGTCATCAACACCCATCGCCAACTCTTGGGCTACTTTTTTTACCAACGAATAGTGGGATTGACCGTAACATAATAACACCCCCACGGATGAAAGAGCGAGTATGTTTGGTGTGACAGGGATTTCAAGTAACGCGTTAGGCTTTTGTGTTTAACATTTGGTAACAAAATTAGGTTGCTAGACTATTTGAGTTTACACTACTTAAATAATTTTTTTTCCACTGCTGACAGCACACGAAGTGCTAGACTATATCAGTATACTAAAGTAGGGTCTTAGCATGGCCTTTTTGTTAACCTGAAGATGACCTAAAAAAGTCGAAACGTTATTCTCTGCTTTATTAATAAAAGTGTTAATACCCATACCAGCTGTCCTGAGATATATACTTTTACTTCAAGTGGGTTTCTCGTCATCACGAATTCGCATGGCCATGATTAGGACATTCAACTCGAAACCTCAGAGTCACCGATTTGACTCCCAGACATATCAAACATGCTCGCCTTTTAAACCGTGGGTAAGTTATAATGTCATAGTCAATTCCATTATTCGCTGGTAAAATAGTAGTCCACGAGTTGGCGGTGGGTGATGCTATTCATCTTTCTGTTTTCCTTTTAGTCTTTCACTGTTAAAATTAGAAACGGCTAACGTAGATAGCACTCGTGTAGCTTTGCGCAAATTTCAAAACAAACCATCATGGATAACTTGATTTCAGCATTTGATTGTCAAAACACACAAACACCTGTTTTGTACAAAAGGGTGTTGTTTTGGTATAACCATTTTCGAAATAGATAAACGCTTGGTTCACATAATTTATTTAGTGTGCAGTCATTTCTCGTCACATGCAAAAAGTTATAAGGTACCAAATTGTTCATCTGTTGGAAACAGTACGAAGTAAATGGACAATGCCAAGAGAGTAGGGTACCCTCAGCGTGATCTACCCAGAATCTTGAAATGTCACCGAACTACACATAATGTTGTTTCATGAAAGTCTACTGGTAGACTGCCATCTACTGCCAGAGATGACAGTGTTTTGATTAGGTTAACACTTCAATGTCGAAAGAAGTCTTGTAAAACCTTACGACAGGAATACTATGAACTCATTGTTTCTATGCTAGCCAGAAGAACTATAAATAGGATACTGATCAAACACAGTTATTTTGCAAGAAGGGTGGTCTGTAAACCGTTATTAACCACAGTACATAATGGTGACCATGTCACTTGTGCAAGATAGCATGGCAATTTACAGTTAGGAATCTTGCGGCGTGTTATCGATTAAGATCAGTCCTGTTTTGGGCTTGTTAAAGGTAATGGTAGGATTCTGTTCATTGTTTAGCCAGAGAACAGATGAGGAGAGACTTTCTTACCCATAGATAATACACAAGAGGTGTTGCAGTACATGTTTTATCAAGGTAGAAAAACTGGTCTTCATATCCTACAGAAAAACGTCAAGACAACAATTCCACTGTCTACACTACACGTATTGTACAGGATTAACTCGATCAAGAGGACGCTACAATACTGCCATGGCCAACAAAGTTTCCATATTGTAACTCCATTGAAAACTGTTTGGCAGAACTGAGCCACAAAATCAGTGATGAAGAGAAAATATTTATGTAAAAACGGCTGGTGTGGGTTGAAAATTTTTTTATGTGGAAGAGCGAACAACGTTTTGATCTTGTTCGGTCATCCTCAGGTTCACAAAGAATTGTGTTTGTGTTTTCTTATAGCAAAGTCACATTGGGCTATGTGCTGAGCCCACCGAGGGGAATCGAACCCATGATTTTAGCATTGTAAGTCCGGAGACATACCGCTGTACTAGCAAAAGAAGAAAGAGGTAACTGACCGATAGTTGAACACATGTTTCAAGGAGGTTGTGTAATTGAGTATAGGAATGTAGAGGTCGTGCTTAAATGTTTGATTATATTATATTATTAATATAGGTATAAAGGTGTTCCACTGTATTGGTTTATTTTGGGGTTGAGTTGTTGTATAAGTAAGGCTTCTTTAATTTTGCGTTTGTTTATATTTGTTTCTTTATTTAGTATTTGGGTGTTTTCTATGATTATGTTGCGGTTATTTGATTTGCAGTGTTCGAAAACGTGTGAAGGTGACTTTTTGTGTTCTTGAAATCTGATCTCCATTTTTCTACTTGTTTCTCCAATGTAGAAGTTGTAGCAGTTATCACAATGTATTTTATAAATAATGTTAGTGTGATGTTTGTCTGTGTAGTTTTTACATAGTATAGATTTTAGTTTTGTGTCTGGTTTTTGAATAAATTTAGTATTAACTGGAATGTCATATTTTGTTACTAGTTTTTGCCAAATGTTGGTTATTTTTGTGCTGATGTCGGGAATACATGGTATGCAGCAGTGTATGGTTTCATGATTTTTAATTCGTGGGATATATTTACTTTTGTTAGTTGATTTTGTTTTAGGTGTGTACGTATAATGTTTTCTACGGTTTGTGGAGGAAACTTATTGATGTTGATGAAATATTGTTTTATTTTGTCTAATTCGTCGTTAATTTTATCTGGTGAGCATAGTTTTATGGCTGTGTTTATTTGGTTTCTTAGTATGTTGAGTATCGTCCGGTATGAGTGATTTTTCTGTGGATTTCTGTTTTAAATTGTGTATCGGTTCTTGTAATTTTGAGGTTAAGAAATGAATTTGATTGCTTTCTTCCTGTTCACATTTGAAGATAATGTTGGGATGTGTAGAGTTAATGTGATTGAAAAAATTAACTATGTGTTCCGTAGACGTGAATCCCACAATCATGCCGTCTACATATCTGTACCAGTATAGTGGTGGATGTAATGCTGTGTTAATTGTTTGTGTTTCAACTTATGTCATGAAAATATTTGCTAGAACTGGTGATACTGGGTTGCCCATGCTTAAGCCATTTATTTGTATATAGTTGTGGTTGTTGAACATGAAGTTTGTCTTCATCGTGGTGAACTCTATGAGTGTTGCTAATTGGTTGCTGGGAATGTCTATTGATGAGTTAGGGTCTCTGATATAGAGTTCTAAGGCTATCTTGCAGGCTTCAGCGGTTGGGACTTTTGTAAAGAGGAATATAACATTAAAACTAGCCATTAGGGCTTTATGATTAAGTTGATTAAGATTAGACTTGAAATTAAAAGTCTTTGATGAATGAGCTGGTTGATGTTACATATTTGGAGAATGCCCATGCTATGTATTTGCCAAGATTCTAATTAAACGATTCATACGTGGATATGGATATACCTGGTCGTAGTTACACAACCCCCTTCAAACATGTGGTCAGCTATCGGTTAGTTATCTTTTTCTTTCTTTGTGAACCTGACGATGACCAAAGAAGGTCAAAACGTTGTTCGCTCCTCCAAATAAAAAAATTCTCAACCCAAACCAGCCGTTTTTACATATATATGAGCCAGAAAATGACTAACCACAACCCTAAACAAGCTACTGTAACCGAGTTTTATTGCTTTCTAATGATAAGTTGGAATGAAATTACGATGAATTATGTCAGTAATCTTATCAACAGCATACCATATCGTCTTACTTAGAATGCGAGGAGGACCAACCACGTACTGAATGTTTAATACAAACTGATATAAGGTTGCAGACGTTGTTTATAATAATGTGATGTTATATTTTGTCATTGGGTAACTTTTATACGATATTTGAGTCTGATAAAATTTGCTGTTCTAATAAATCGTTCACGATGTTCGTAGAACCTATCTCAGTATTCAAAATACACAATTTTGTATTTAATATATAATATTCATTTCTCAGTTTTATAGCGTTAAGTGTTTTCCATTTCCATCTTAATATTAATAATTTGTTACAAACTATGCATATATTTTGTCCTAGAATGCATAATTTTAGATACATTCAACAAATATACACAATGTGATGATAAAATGCGACAACATGCAAGTAACGTTCCCTAATCACATAAAACTAATGGAAGTAACTTGTAAGATTTTAATTTACATGGGCTGGGGTGGCCTGCTAGTTATCTTACCCCGAATTGTGAATCCGTAGTTTCTTGGTTCGCGGCTCGTTCTCACAAGATCGCGTTTCCCACCTTGTGCCCGTAGGTGAGATTTAAAGACAACAATCAAGTCCCACTCTTGAGTTAGACGAAACTTAGAAATGTGTGGTGTTAACTAGATGTCTTCGCTCGGGTTTGGTTTGGTTTGAATTTTGCGCAAAGCTACACGAGGGTTATCTGCGCTAGCTGTCTCTAATTTTGCAGTGTATGACTAGAGGGAAGGCAGCTAGTCATCACCACTCACCGCCAGCTCTTGGGCTACTCTTTTACCATCGAAGAGTGGGATTGACCGTAACATTATAACGCCTCCACGGCTTAAAGGCCGAGCATGTTTGGTGAGACGGGGATTCGAACCCGCGACCCTCAGATTACAAGTCGAACGCCTTCACCCACCTGGACATGCCGGGCCAGTATAAATATAAATGTGTTCCTTTACATTGGTTTAATATTGGTTTTAGTTGCTGTATAAGTACGGCTTCTTTTATTTTGCGTTTGTTTATACTTGTTTCCATACTTAATATCTATGCGTTTTCTATAGTTATATTGTGTTTATTTGATTTGCAGTGTTCAAAATTTATGCCTTTAAATTAAATGACACGTCAGCTGGTTTAATTTATCTAAGGCAAACGTTCCTGTGTTTGATTATGATTATTTTAAGTTCGTTGTTTATTGTGAATTTTGCGCAAAGCTACACCAGGGTTATCTCTACTAGCTGTTCGTAATTTACCAGTGTAATGTTAGAGGGAAAGCAGCTATTCATCCCCACCAGGGGCGTAGATTTTTTTACACCCGATGGAGGGGGATGATTTTTGCAACCACTTAGGTATGTGGACTGTTCAATTTGCAAATTGGTAATCTCTGATTACGTGAACCTGAAAGCTGTAAACTTGCAGTCATAGAGTAATCTTGTTGCCACGATACTTCAAGGTTTTCATGTAGGTTTGTATAAGTGAGGTGTTGTAAACAGTTTTCAAAATGTTAATAGAATAAAGACAAATGTGTCACAAAGTAACTGCCACATGAATTTATTCCTGCACACTGCACAATATAAAAGATGACCATTAATACTTGACAAGGTTACTAATAACTTTCATTGCATGAATTACGTTTTCAAATATTAATAAAATTAGTAACTACCCTTGATAAGTTTATACCTACTGAAAAACTGTTCATGTTGTTTGATAAAAATAATTAAAATGTCTTTGCGAACTCTTGAAAATTACACATCAATACAATGTAGCTTCTCTTTTATTTTTGCCTAGCATCCACTGTACGCACCACTCATGTTAGCGGCTCCATCATAAGTTTGTGCTCTTAATCCTGACAGTGGTAAATTGAGTCTAGTCAGTACATCAAGTATAGTCGAGGATATTGTTTTACCAGTTGTATTGGAAACACTGTATAAACCAAGAAATGTCTCATGGACGTCAAGGTTCTCACCTACGTATCGTACACATATTGCTTCCTATTCGGCACCTGTAACATCTTGAGTGCCATCAACCATTAATGCAAAGATTTTACTTTGCTGCACTTCGTGTGCTATGTTCCTCAATATTTGATGGCTGAACATCTCCATTATTTCATTCTGAGCCTGGGGTGACGTGAATGTGGTTTTCTTTGACAAGTAGGCCGTCATCTCAGGATCTTCCTTTTCCAGGAGCTTCATTAACTGCAGGAAGTTCCCCTCCGTATCAGTATGTCAACGTAATGCTAAACCTTGACGCAGTAAGAAACGTAAACTTCTGAATATTTTGGCTAGACTTCTTTTGCATTCTTCCTGCTGCTTCTTTTTTTCATCATATAGCTGGACAGTCACTGGAGTTACATCAAGTGAACCTTCTGGAGATATAGCGAATCTGTGCTGAGAGGAGGATTGGTGTTTGTTGAATTTCTGTTTTGCTTTTTTCCAGTTGCAAAAAACGGTGGATAGAAAGGTATACTCCACTGGCCTCTCCATTTTCCCTGTAAAAAGGCCTCTATTTTCCGCCTTGGCACAATGAAAGCATATAACATTTTGAGTCTGATTGTCGAAGTGCAGCCATGGGAACTCATCAAACCACTTGCTTTGAAAGTTGATATTTTGCTTTCTGTTGTGGTATTAGTTGTGCGTATGGATGATATAGCTTTCCACACTGTATCTGTGGAGTGTCAGATTTTTTATTACTGCACAAACTTGTTTCACAACTATCTGGTGGTTCATGATGTGCAATAGTTTCACAAGCATTTTCAGGCTCGTCCTCTGATGAATATGGTATTTCCTCTGTACGGCAAGCTTCCATTCCTTTGCTTGAGGTTGTTGGAGTATCTGCATCTGCATTGTCACTTGTAGTACTAGCAACTGGCTTGCAGAACTGTCTAATATCGGAAAGTTTTAGACGCTTGCTTGTCATAATTGGAATCTGTTTTCCAGATGACTCAACAAGCTAAATACAGTCTTTATTGAAAAACTCTAACGTAAAACGAACGAAGATAGAACAGAATGGAAGTAGGACTGAACTGTACAATGTATTTAAGTCGAACGCGCGAACCTCACAGCGACTACCGAGTCGACTGACCGCCTGAGCATCGCTGGGACAATAATGTGTGTTAGTTACAACACAAGTAATTGAAAGTTTCTCGAAAAATACTTAAATAGTCACAAATATATTATATTCCTGTTAAAGCTCATCAAAAGGCAAACACGTTGTGATATAATGTCTATAAGCACGTCTATTAAATAAAAACACCTAAGAAAAAACTAGCAATACAATTCGAGTAGAGGCTTCAGGCCGTTGAAATCGCTCCTTTTGTGTTCTGATTATACAAAAAAAATACAATATTTTTACTATCTATAATAAGAGAATATATTGTTCTTTTACCATAAAGCACCAGCACTTTATTAGAGAGCGGTGATAATCTGAAATTTCATGGATTAATGAGGCAGGTTTAATGAGCCCTGTTGTAAAATCGAGGCTCAGACTAAAGGGAGCGGAGGGGGGTGATGTAGGGCGCGTCTGGATCCGAGCGGCCCGAACCTGTTGTTAACTGTACACTAAACGTACACTAATGTCAGCGACTTCAGCAGCGGCCTGGCATGGCCAAGCGCGTAAGGCGTGCGACTCGTAATCCGAGGGTCGCAGGTTTGCGCCCGCGTCGCGCTAAACATGCTCGCCCTCCCAGCCGTGGGGGTGTATAATGTGACGCTCAATCCCACTATTCGTTAGTAAAAGAGTAGCCCAAGAGTTGGCGGTGGGTGGTGAGGACTAGCTGCCTTCCCTCTAGTCTTACACTGCTAAATTAGGGACGGCTAGCACAGATAGCTCTCGAGTACTTTGTGCGAAGTTCCAAAACAACAACAACAACGACTTCGGCAGCTAAGGAGAGTAAGGCGTTCGACAGTAAAACCGGCTAGACATGCATAAGAATAAATGGCGTAGGAAAACTTCACAATATACACATAAGATTGATGCAGCTACAAGCTACATCTGGCCTGCCAGATTTAGATCACAGGAGTTTCGCTTGGGACTAATATTTTCGAATTTCATGCTCTGTTCAATCTGTTGTGATGAAAATTTTACTTAATCTTACACTACGCACATAGTTAGATTCTGTGATAGTGCTAGCAAGCCTTGCATGTGTACTTAGACCTACTGACTGATACTTACGAACTATCGCTTAGATCGAAAAGCTTAGAAGCACGCCTATATTAAAGATGTACATTTCGGCTACTGAAAAAAGCCTACATCTTGGCCTAATTATACAATTCAATTGATAAGAACACGAGAATCACAAAAACAAACATACAATTTGTAGGCCTGTGATGCAATAAAACAATTTAACAGACCAAACTGTAGGGGGGATGATTGTATGCACCATAACCCCCACCTAAAATGAAGGTGGGTGAATCCCCCATCCCCACAGAATCTACTCCCCTGATCACCACCTATTGCTAACTTTTGGGATACTATTTTATCAACGAACAGTGTGATGAGCGTAAATTACAAAGTCCTAACGACTAAAAGGGCGAGCATTTTTGGTGGGACAGGGATTAGAACCTGCGACCCTCAGATTGCGAGTCGATTACCCTAACCTCATTAATTTCTTCTTCTATTTTATTCACCTCTTTGCATCCAATGTAGAAACTACAGTTGTTGTTTTTAGTTTAAAATACACTTAACACATATATACTATAACGACTTGTTCTTTGTATCAAATATACTTTAGCATGTATTGCCTATATTCACGCAATTGCAACGCTAAAATACTGGTTTTGATTCCACATGGTGAACAGAGTGTAAAGAGTCTTCTGTTTAGTTTTGCGATAAACAAACTAACAAAATTTTTATTGTTTATAATAGATAACCTATAAATCTGTAATCTCAAATATTTTTTCAACCACTTCTGAATAAACTGTTATTTGGCTTATTATTAATTGTTTCATGTTCCTCTTTCTTTATCCTTGTCGCTTTTCAAGACCTGAGTACAGTTATGTTATTTTTGTTGACACATGAGTCATTATATCTGTATCCCAAACAAGTTAACTACATGCAATTGCATAAATAAGAATAAGTGCGGGTGAATGTAAAACAAATATTATACTATAGTCTTCAGGAAATTACGTTTTACGTATAGTTTTTGTTGTATTAAAAGGTCGGTGAGTACTTTTGTAATTAATAATATTTATTTGTGAATTTTATTAAGTTACTTGAAACGGTATTTTTTTTTTTAAATTTAGACTGCATTATGGCCCAAGAAGACAACGAACTGTTTTATAGATAACATGTTTTATGTTATAGTAATTTAAAAACAAATGGTTTGAAAATGAAAATGAACGTGTGAGTATAGAAGTCGTCTCCCTATTTTATTTTTAGTTACTGTTCAACTGTTACATTTGTTTTTTTTACGTTTGACCGTCTTTCTTTTTTTCTCAAAATAGAGAGAAAAAAAGTTAAAACTTCTTAGCTGCAAAACGCCTTAATTTGAATGTTGAATAATGTTAGTTGCATTGACTTCTATGAATATCTAATTACAGTTTGTAGGATAAACTAAACATAAATTTTAAACTTAAAATGTTAGTAAAATTTAGTTACTATTTAAGCTTTAACCACTGGTATCGGTTGAGTGAGTCGCATAATCAACGTAGAAAGAATTGGTAAAATTTCGGATAAAGTGAAAGAACAACGACAAGTATTAACTCCATAGCCAGCTTAGTTATTTTGCCAAATTTACTGGTTGATAAATTTGAACAGTTTTTTTTTTTTTTATCAGTAGAGTGTAGACACGTCATTGGTTTAAAAATAGTATTTACTTTACTGTTTACAAAAAAAAAGAAGTTAAATTTGGAACTACAACGTCAAAGTATAGGCAGAGAGTAAACAAGGTATAACTTCTATACTATGGTATAAATTACACAGTTTCTGTATGAGTTAAAATGTATCAAATTTAAATGTTTTAAAAACATAGTTTTTTCACAGTACTGAAGCAACAGTTATTTTAATATTTCTTGTTAGATAGTTTTGATTGTAAATTTTCAAAAAATCTATAATTAAACGAATTATACTGCATTGTTTTTTGTTTAATGAATCAAACTGAAGTATGATTGAATGCCTTTTCAGATTTTCTCTTTACTGCTATTTTGTATTACTTTATATGAGTAAAAAAAATTCATTCTAATAATGTATATTTCTGATATTAAAATATGATGTTCAGTTGTCTGTCATACAATAATCCAATAATATATCTTTGTTTAAAAAGTACAAACCAGTGCACCATGAATAGGTATTCCCAATTTCATAATTTCAGGAATGGATGCTTTTAGAAAAGGATGGTTCTCTGAAACTTCTTTAGAATACTCAGACCAGACAGTGATGTCTTACAATGTGGAGAAGATTCTTTATCATGGAAGGTCAAACTATCAAGACATTCTTGTGTTTGAAAAGTGAGTTATAAATTACATAAATTTTATTTTTAGTGTGATTTGGGAATGATCACTTATTCTGTTATTTTCAAAGACTTGATGCTCTTTTAGTTTTACACTTTTCACATTTGTAACTTTTATGTTTGCTAAAATTAAAACCAACAACCAGTTATAAGTCTGAATCTGAAAATATTTTCTTACACAAGTTTAATAATGACTCAAATCCAAATATAACCCTTCTGTTACTAATAGACTTTTAGGGACATTTTAAAAACATTTTTCTAAGCTTTATACACCAAATTTCATGAGATTAAAGATGTTGTTGGTTACATAGGCCCAAATAATGAGTTACAAAAATCAAAATTAAAAAAAAGCTACAAAAAACAAGAAACTAGTTCATAAAGGCTGTCCTTGCATGGCTGCACTTGAGAAGTGAAATTTTAAAACCACCTGTTACATTTAAATAAATCACATTTTTCACTCTTAAACTCTTTAATTAACTTTACTTGCCTTCTCTCAACTTTCTGTGTATGTGATTTTCTTAGATAATTTTCTGTGTGGCATCTTATCAAGTGCTCTTCCGAAAGTTGTGTGCCCAAAGTCTACACGTTTTGTTGTCTCGAACATCCTTAAGAAAAGATAACAGATTAGTAATTTAAGATTTATCCTTGATGATTTCATGTTTGCTTGTATTTTAAATGTCATATATCACTAAAGTATTCTGTCAGAATCTTGTCTTTTGCCCAATATACGATTCCATGTTAGCTTTTATTTTAAATATGTCATTAAAGCATTTTATCAGAATCTTGACATACAGAAGTTAGGTTAACTGGTCTAAAATATCTATAGAAACTTCCTGTAGTCATTCTCTTTCTGATCCTTAGTCCTGTGTCCTCTGTTTATCGACTTACTGAAAATGAGAGAGACAATCATGTGATCTTTGACCTCCTTTAAAACCCCACTAAATTGTATCTGACTCTGGGGCTTTATCTGTTTTTAACCCTTTAGTCTTTCAGCTACCACCAAGGTATGTACACAGTTCAGGTCATTTCTAATATTTTCCATAGGATATAATCAATATTACAAGTAATCCTACTAATTAATGCTAAAATACTCTTTTTATCTTGCATAGAAATTGTGTGAACTGACCCATTTTCTACTTTTGGCTATGGTAGGGGTAGTTGTTCAGTTCTTTATTTAGAGCATAGCAACAGGCAAAAAAACAACAACATAGATTTAGTGATAGAACATAATGTGGATTGTTTAAAAAGTAAACAGTATTAAAACAAGATACTTTTTAGGATCACTAAAAGTAAATTTCAAGCAAAATTAGGTTCCTTTATTATCCAACCTTATTGTTACCTGTTGTGTTATTCTGTTATGTATACAGAGGAGAGTCTGTTGAGCATTTTCAGTATATTAATTGTGCTTTAGTTTTGATATAAATGATCTGTTGTATATTTTTTAACTTGCATGTAAGATTGCTTCTTTACTATTTTATTAGGGTTACTGCTGTTACGAATCCCAAAAATTGTTTCTTTACTATTGTGTTTGGGTTACTGTTATTACTAATCCCAAAGATTCTTGAAATGTATGAAAAGTGAGAATGGTACATGGAGCCAAGTGTGCTAACATTTGAAGAAAAGAGTGTTCATAATAAAGATACCTCTTTCATGGCACTAAAAATTTCAAACTAGCATATAAATTAATTACAGAAGAAATTGTAAAAGTACAAAGTATGATTTACAGTCATGAATGTAATAGTTGCTACAAATTTATTCTGAAACTAGAAAGCAACCCATCTAACATGTTATTAGATGTATGTAGTGTGGAGGTATACTGAATTACCTACCATTGCAAGTAATTAAAGAAAACACCTACAAAATTCATATGAAGCTATTCTTTCACACAAATTAAAGCCTAAACATTTCTCTTACTATTTTAAACTGATAATTGTATAATAGCTAGGTCAAAAGGTTCTTCACACATTTATACAGTATGATTCTTGTTTTTGAAAGCAGAATGGAGTTTATTAATCTTTAGAATATATCATTAAATATCAGGATATATAATGTCATATAGACACTGAAATGTATGTAGAGCCTTTTAGGGCAACCCCATCTTTTTAATCATTATTTCTTGTGTAAGATTTTAACATTGTATTGCTTTTAATTGTAAATTCGTATTGCACACAAGTGTCATTTTTACGTTATTTACTTTGAATAGTCACACAAAATCTTGCTGATGTTATGTAAACTATATCAATTGAAACATTATTAGGTGCTGGTATTCTTTCATATATCATACAGTCATCATTATAGAATTTAAATACTGTTTAATCTGTATATGAATTTAATGTATTTGGACTTTCAGCAGGATTTCATTAAGGTTCCTTGTAAGATACTCCTTCAGACTATTGCATTTGTTTGAGCAGAAGCTAAACTAATATAACAGATCCACAGTTGCTCATGTGATAGGTAGCAGATAGAGGAAGTCACAGTGGATTTTGTTACAAGCATTGAGTTCCAGAGTTTACTGTAACTTATTTTCAGTGCTAGCCCTCCCCTTACTTCAGTACTAAGCCTCCCCTTAAATTCTCTTAAATTTACTCCATTCACAATACAAGAAGACAACCCATTTCAAAGGTCAGCTAGTTAGAAAAATAAAGTAGTATTAACTGAAGAGGACTCCTATCCTAAATTTATATTTTCTATTTTCTACCATTCTCACTATTAAGCACAAAAATAATAATGGTTATTTTAAGTACCTCTAATTTTTAACGATTTTAGATATCTTAATGTGTCTTTATATGTATGACAATCCTTACATTCTAGGTATAGTCTAAGATAAACCAACAAGTGTATTAATAAGTTATGTTAAATGAATCATGTCTGATAAGCAAAAATATTATATACATGGAATTAATCTTTCTATTTTAATTCACATCACTTTGGCTTTTTTGTTTGATAATTTTTAAATTGGCCTTGATTTCATATAGTATACTTTCTGAATATCACAAGTTTTACATTTTACTAAAAAATTTTTTTTTTGTATCTGAAAGAAATATTTTGTAAATATCATTTAAATCAAGTAAACTGATAATTAAATAATTAAAATGTTTTTATCACCACTAGTGAGGGTTTGGTTTGATTTAAATTTTTGTACAAAGCTACTTGCAGGCCATTCTTAATTTAGCTGTAATAGACTAGGAAAAGTGACTAGCTGGTAGTATTCATCTCCAGCTGTTGGGACAATCTTTTACCAATGAATTGTGGGATTAACCATAAGATTATATTGCCCCCCATAGCTAAACAGATAAGCATGTTTGGTAATTGGGATTTGAAACTGCAACCAGTATCTTGCAAATTGAGCTTCCTAACCACCATGGTACTAACACCAATATAGGTAAAAAATTTTGTGTAAACATTATCGTGATTGTAATTAGAAATAATTAATTTTTTTGCGTACACTGTTTTGATAGGATAAATGTAAAAATAATGATTGGCTATTAAAATATTTTGCAATAGCTTGTCATACTTATGAAACAGTAAACTTGCCTGATTTGATGATTTTATTTGGTGAATAAAAACAACAAACTTTGAATTTTCAAGCATTGTGATTCATTAAATCATATTATATGTATTAAAAAGTTTTAAAAACAAATACCAACAAGAGATCTTTATTAAGCCTAAAGCAATCTTCAGTCACAAGTATTTTTGTTTTGTACTGTGTGTATATATACATTCCTGTGTCTGAGTAAACTGTTTATACCTGATGATGACAAAATCTCTTCTTACTGTGTTAAACATATAATAATGTTTTATTTATTACAGATTCACCCCACCTTTAAATTGTATAAGTTTGCTGTATCCCAATTTTGTTTATCTTTTTGTTGAAGAAAATTTCTGTAGTTTTCAAACAGGTATAATTTAACATAAAAATACTTTTAACTATTCACAACTAAAGAAACAATAAAGTGCATTTACAGAAAATAGCTCTTAAAAACCATTTATTATTATGTGATAGTCTAATTGTTACTCTATTCAATACTTATAGCTTCTTTCACTTGTGTTGCATTATAATGAGGTGGTAACCAAGGCTTGCACAAAATCCAAGGGAGATGTTTGAAAATCAAGAAACAGATATTTAGAGGGTTAATAGGTTCCTAGCAAAAATAAAGTTATTCCGTTGGAATGGATAAAAAATTGTTTAAACAATTGAAGGTGGCTGTTTTGTTTTGGTTTTTTACATCAAAACTCTTTACAACTGTTTTTTGTCTTAAATTAATTTTGGAACTGATGAGTTTTCCCAACAGCACAATATGCACAGCAGTTTATCCCTGAAATTAGTTTAAAAATATTTGCACTTGGATAAAACTTGCCATTAAACTGAAAATTCTTGTTCACTGTACTTAAAAGTCCAACCCTAAACTAAAATCATTGCTAAATGAGAAATATCATAGATACATTGAATACTAACATAGCTTGTAGAATAATGTACAATAAGTTCTTGAATCTTAAATTGGAGAACTTAGAACAAAGTAAGAAATCAGATTAACTGAACATAATAAAAACAACTCTCTTATAATTACTATATTGTAATATAGTTAAATCATCTATTGTAATTTTAAACAAAGAACCAAACATCAATAAATAAAAAAATCAAGGAAACGGTCCTAATTGAATGAAATAGCCGTACTCTCATCCAACACCCTGGGTGTCATGATACTTTGGTTATACGACCTCCTTGTTGCATACTATATAAACATAGACTTCCACATAAATTTGTTTGAGGGGGGGGAGTCAAAATCAAGGAACAGTGGACCTGCCTTAAAATTTTTGCTATTAAAATCGAGAATTGGCAAGTTCCAACCATCAAATTTAATGAGTTTAATATTTGTAAGGTTACTTTAAGCTGTGCTGCAGACTTGCACACACATGACATTTTCAGACAAGAATAAATTGTGTAAAAAGTTAAGTTTTTATTACCCTTTTAAAAACATCACCAGTAAACTAATGATAAAAAATAACTAAATTTAAATTTAATGACTCTTTTGTTCCTGTTTATTTCTTACGAGTTTTTCAAAGCATGGCACTTTGCTGCTGTTAGCAATATATTTTAGAATATATAGGACAGTACCCTTAATATAAACAACAACAAAAAAAAAACTGAAATGTTATCTCGCACCCCCTGGAACGCTATCTCACACCCCTGGTTGGGAACCACTGATATAAACCATTTATTAAAACAGTTGTTCTACTGTGAATACGTTTTCCAAGCTTACAAGCACTATTATAATTAATTATACTTGTCATCAGACATCTTTTAACAGTGATTTCTTTATTTTCTGACATCTAAAAGAACATGTTTAAGGTCCTTAAGATTATTAAAGATTTGAAATCCATAAATTTGGATGACATTTTAACAATAACACTAAAGGAAACAAGTTTAAGCTATACAAAATACAAGCATGATTCATTTCAGTTTGAATTTCCTAATAAGGTGGCTTGACTTCAGGTGTGGTGAAAGCTGCAACATTGAAGGAGTTAACAAGAAAGGTTAATGATCAAGTTTGGACATGTATTAAAAATATCCTATATGTGCATAAGTCCTTATATTGTATTCTAGGTGTGTGTGTTGATTTACTACTTATACTGTGTGTATATTAAACTCTTTTTCCAGCAAAATGTTTGGAAGGGTTCTGGTTTTGGATAATGCCATACAATGCTCTGAAAAAGATGAAAGTGCTTATCAGGAGATGATCACCTTTCTTCCATTAAACTCTCATCCTAATCCCAAAAAGGTAAAATGTCTAGTAGTTTCTTTTCTTGTCTCTTTTGTTCTGGAGTATAAGACCTGTCTTGGTTTGTTGAAATAATCCTTTAATTACATGTAACAAGCTTAAGTTCATATTTGAATTTTTGTTTCTTTTAAAAGAAGAAGAGAACAATTCTGGAAAAACAAAGTGTCTCAGAGCTGAAATAACCTTCAATGTCAGTAGGTGGCTTCTTGGTGTTCCTAGTTGTCTGTTAATTATTGAAACAGTGAGCTGATATGGGTAATGAAGTGATCCTGCTATTATGTGGCTATTGATGAATTGATTATAAAGACGATAAGTCTACATGAGTAATTAAATCAGTCTACTACATATTGCCTAAAAGTAATCAATTTTCAAAAGAGTGAGTCTATATAGTTAGTGAAATAAGATTATCATATCATGCTATTAAACATCATTTTTAATAAACAAAATATGCAAATTTATCTAACACTTCAATTAATTCTAAATAATATCTTAAGATAGAACATTACATGTATGAACAGATATATATATATAAGCTTAGTTACCTATATGGTACTATTTATACAACTATAACACTATTCTGAATGGTTTTGAACCTCCATGTATTTTAGCCAAATAAATCTCTAGTTATGACAAGGAACATGTCTTTTTTGTCTTATTCCTTGATGTTTAAAATTAGGTAATTTGTAGTATTTTATGTAATGTTAAATTGAGGATAAATGTTGCATCTTTTACAGATGGTTGACTATTTTATATTAGAACAATTATGAATATGCAAATCACCAAGTCATCTGTCAACTGCAACTGATATAGAGAGGAAGTAAGCAGATTGTATTGTAACTACATTTTTACGTTGCTTTGTCTTTTATAATTCATGTGATACCACCAAAAGTGATTGCTTTTGGGGAAGAAGGTGTAACAGCTTTTATTGTTGAAAGATATTCGTACACTCAGGTGATAAAAATGCATGCAGATGTGGGAATTTAGACCTTCCAAGAAGGGAATGTCCCTTGTACTTAATGGCATTGAAAAAAAAAAAGGGAATATGGATCAATGGAGGTAACAGGGCTCTCTAGAAAAAGACTTGTAACAAAAGATAACTCAGCCATGGTAAACAATGTGACAAAAATACAAAGATCAGTAGCAAACACCATCCATGTGTCCCAGGCAACCAAATCAAGAATGACCTGTGTTTGTAAAAGCAACACAAATTAAGTTTGCACAAGTTGCTTCCATGACATACTTGTTCAACTGTTGTATATCTCAAACAACTGCAAAATAAAATGGATGTTTATGATATTGTAAAACAAGATGTACAAGTGAAGTTGCAGGATGCAACATCTTTAGAATTCTGTGTTGAAATAGGCACTGGTTAACCATCGTTTTTACATGCTAGGTTGATTTGGGAGAGCATGCATAAAGGAATAATATGCTTTGAACATAATCTTATGATGAAACATTTTGCAATGTAAACTAGACTCAGGTAGTTGTCAAGGCAAACGTCCATAAAACACAGTGTGACTGGATACATGTCCATGGACTGTAACAGTAAATTAAGGCTCCAAGTTAATTTTAATAAGGTGTACTAAACCTCTGTATATGTTAGACAAACATTGTTTAGTTACAGTATGAAAAATAGGTTTTGTAAGTATTCTTTCCCTTTGGCTTTTATTCGTTGATAGATTAAAAAATGAATTTCTGTTACAAATATTTTCTACTACTTGATATTAAATGACTGCATCATATTGTGCATGTGAACCCAAAGAAACTTGTATTTATGGAATGAAAATATTTTTAAGTGGTTCATAAATATTGTACCTAATATAAAAATACAAATACAAACTTATTTAACTGCTATTTATTAACCCTTAAGTTTGATGTTGTTGCTTGGTTTTATACCGTTCACTGATAGTTGGGCCCACATATTTAATTATTTTGAGCAATTGTAAGTGTTTCTTGGTGTAAAAAACTTGCCAAAAAAATGGGAGCACATATACTTCTTTACTTTCTTATATAAAGTATACAGTAAATCCCAGCAGTAATTAATGAGATCAAAAACAATGTTGATGGTATTTTGTTATGTAAACCTTGTTGCATGACTCATAAATTAATTATTAGGAATTTTTTAATCAACAGAGTTTAAACTTGCAAGCCTTACAGTGCACAAGTAGTTGAATAAAGCTAATGGATATCATTGGTAATTATGTGATGAAACTGAGATTAATCATTAAGTATGGTGATTATAAATGTTAATTACATGTACATAATTCCAAATGATTTTATTTACAAGGCTCTAGGTAAAAATGAGTCATTTTTGTGTTTTACTATGCAGTTGCCACATAGTATATTCGCTAGAAAGTCCACCCCCCAATTTAATATACATACAGTTTTACTTCTTTGACATACTGACTATCCTAATCACCATATTAGGAGTTTATATTATGTCAACTTGCTTTGCATAAGTTTGAGGTTGTGTACTTTTTATTTTTTTAAACAAAGGTCTTGACAGTTTTATTAGTTTTATAGTTCAAACTAGTTTGAAACTTTGACTTCTGAAATTAACTATTAGTCAAGAAAGAATTTGAAAACAGCTTTATTTATTGTTGTTTTTTTCAAAGTTGTGATCTCCCCAGTGAGTCAGCAGTATGTTTGAGGACTTGTAGTGCAAATATCTAGGATTTGATTCCTCACTGTGGACAGAAAGCAGATATTCCACTGTGTAGCTTTGTGCTAAAAAACAAATAAATCTAAAGTTGTGCTGTTTGTGTTTAGATAATTGATATCTATCTCTGTTGTAGATTTTAATACATTTCACATAATTAATTATTCTTCAGCCATTGGTTTTTTGTTCTAATTTTTATAAATTCAAAATCCAAAATTTACTCTATTTGAGAAATGAATTTTTGAGCATTAGCTACACAAGATAATTGATTACATATGGGTGCTACCATATCATATAAAGGAAGATTTAGTTTTCTGTTATTATATAATGTTTAGGTAAAGTAGAACTCATGGTAACAGTGCATTCCATGTTGAATATTAAAGGTCTCGTATCTTAATCTGATATGGTGTGATAGTGTAATATTAGAAGAACTCGTGGTGAAATATTATAGGACCTTCCTGTTAAATTGTAATAAATCGTCTAGCATAATAGAATTGTCTAATGATGTAATACATTTTCTAATACAATATTACAAAATCTCTTGGTGTAGTATTATGAGATTTTATATTGTAATAGTATAGGTTTTGTAATTTCACATTATTTGGTTTGCTGTAACATTGAAAAATTGACTGGAATAATATTAAGTGATCTAATTATAGTTTTAGATTTTTGTGTGAGAAAACTCTTCTGATGAGATATTGTTAAAATTTTGTGCTTTACTGTTATGATTTTTTCTAGTGCTGATTTTTGAGCTCTTCAGGCATGGTATATTAAGATCCCTTCCTGCAATGTGTGTTCTATTTTTTGTGTTTTTTGCAGGTGTTAGTGATTGGAGGAGGAGATGGAGGCGTGGTAAGAGAAGTTGTTAAACATCCAAGTGTTGAGACTGTTGTCCTCTGTGAGATAGATGAGGTAGAAAGGACATTTCTTTATGTTATGTAATGTAGAATGCTACTGTAATTATGTGATATAATGAAAATGTTTTAGATAAAATTTGATATTGCTTTATGTTATATGTATGTAAAATATAGTAACTAATTTTTTCAAGATCATTGTTGGTGTTCAAAAGACTTGTATGATGAGTACCTGAGTGTAGTGGGAAGGCTGACTGCAGTAACAAAAAATATAACTGTATTATTGTTTCATTATAGTATTGTGAATTGTATATACAGTCATTTATGATGGAGATTTTAATTTGTGTGCATCTTTTCTCTATAAATACAGTCTAGAATAATCATACTTCTACTGGACACTGTTTATGATTTAACAAAATTAAATATCACTTGGATTTATTTATTTCAACAGAATCTGGTTTTAATGTCAAATTCTTAGATTTGAGCTGATATCAAGTTGACAAAAATGTACAAGGAAAACCTACATCATGTATTCTTGTCCAACACACATTCCTTGTTTAATGTTTTTTCTCCAGTTGAAGCATTAGATGTTATCTTTCAACAAACATTCTTTGTTCTACGTTTTTTTATGCATTAGCTTAAGCATCAGATGTTATTTTACAAAATATGTTTTTGTTGTAATTGCAGCATTGTTAAACTTGAAGAGAGATTGTTAAGTTTACAGATGAATGTAATATTAATGTTACTGAAGTGCATGTTTCAGTACACAACCTTTTAAGTTGATTACAGGTTGAACCACACCATTTGTGCATTTGATTTTTCAAGAGTTAATTCAAGTAGTAAGTGAGATTTTATTAATTATTCTGACAAGTGACAATAAACAAAAAGTAAATACTGCTTTAAATCATCACTTCTAAGCCCTGCATGTTCAATACCAGTTCTGTAGTTTTGTGTTGAAATATTGGTCAGAAAAAAAAATTTCCAAGTACATTATAAGTACAATAAACCATGTTCGGTTCAAATTGACTGAATGCTCACATTTGAATTGAAGAAGTTTTTTAAACAGTTGAATGTACGTATGTGTAATGTAATAACAACAGTGCACCTGTTGGTCAATCTGAATAGCTCTCATTCACTAACTAAACTTTAAAATCAAGGTAAAACATTCAAACCCATTCATTGTAATTCAACTATTCTAGTCTTCCCTTAAACATGTTTAAATTAATTGTATCTTCTGCATTTGAGGGCAACCCATCCCATAGTTCAACCACCATTAGAAAAATAAAGCTATTTCTAGCTGAAGATGACTAGTACCCTGCCAAGATTTATATTTTTGTTCCCTAGTCCCACCATTCTTTTTAAATAACAAAAAAGAAGATACATCAATACTATCATTTCCCTTGAAAATCTTAATCACCTGAATCAGATTCCCTCTAACCTTTTTTTTTTAAAAAAAAACAAGCTTAGAGGTTTTAATCTCTCATTATATGTCAACCCTTACAATCCATGTATCATTGTAGTAACTTTCCTCTGAACCTTTTCCAACAATTCAATGCCCTTTGTAAGGTAAGGAACCAAAGACTGAATACCATATTCCATACATTGTGCAACCGATAGCCTGTACAATGAAATTATTAAACCTCTTTAGACTGATAAAATTATACGATAACTTACTGGACTGTTTGAGACACTTAAGTAACATACTTCTGTGATTTCCCTTACAGAAGGTGATTGAGGTTTCAAAGAAGTACCTTCCTTTTATGGTAGAAGGTTTAAATAGTCCCAAGCTAGTTCAATATATAATGGATGGAGCTGAGTTCATGAAAAGCCATCAGAAAGAATTTGATGTTGTTATTACTGATTCTCCTGATCCTAATGGTGAGCAAAGTGTGAGTGCAGATTAGTTTTCTTTAAATAAAAGAATTGAAAATAATTGTGCATGTTTTCTTTAACATTTTAAGTTTTATCTTCTTTCTACTTTTTATTTATCATATCAGATGTTTGTATAAGAAGTTTTAATTATCCTTTCCAATTAGAGAGTGGTTTTTTGCTTTTTTTTCTAAAGTTTTATGGATTTCTAAAGAACAAGATAGTATTTTATACATGATAGAAAAAGTTTATGATTAAATTTTTTTCATTCCTGAAGTAAAGTCAGTTCTACTTTGTTGTACTGATCTTGGTCAACTTTCTATTTTACAAAATATTTTGTGAATTGTAGATTCTAATTTATAATCTTGAAGTTCCTTCCATCAAATGACTTAACTTTTATTGTACTTTACTGCCAAGTTTGTTACATCAGGAAATAATGATGGATAGTAGAATTGGTCCTGCTTTCTTTTTATTTCTTCTTCGAAGTAAGCACTGTGTTTATGTTGTTTCTCCTTCACAGTAAATTCTTATTTTACATTGCTATTTCTCTAGAATAAACCCTAATTTTTTGTTGTTACTCATTTAGAGTAAGCCATGTTTTTACATTTCTCCTTCACACTTAGCCCTAACTTTGTGTTATTTGTTCTTCAAAGTGAGACCTGGCATGACCAGGGTGCTCGACTTGCGATTTGAAGGTCATGTGTTTGAATTCCCATCCCATTAAACATGCTATCCTTTTGGACGATGGGGGTATTATAAAGTGATGTCAAATCTCACTATACTTTAATAAAAGAGTAGCTCAAGAATTGGTGGTGTTTGGTGATGAGTAATTGCCTTCCCTGTAGTCTTTCACTGCTAAATTAGACTAGTGAAGGTAGCCTTTGGGTAACTATGCCCAAAATTCAAAACAAACAAACTTCAAAGTAAACTCAACTCTTGTGTTGTTTTCCCTCTGAAGTAAGTCCTGCTTTTCTATCTTTTTTCCTTGGTTAAGTTAAGTCCTGTATTTATATTCTTAAATCTCCAGAGTAAGCACTGCTTCTATTATTTTTCCTTCAAAGTAGATCTGACTTTTACTCTGTTTCCCCTTCATAGTAACACATGGCTTTTATGTCACTTCTTCTCCAGAGCAGATCCAAATTTTATAACATTTCCTATCTAGAGTTAGCCATTTTTTTGATAAATGGAAGTAGACATTGTGTTTATATCATTATTTCTCTAGAATGAGCTCTGTTTTTTATTATCACTCCAAAGTAAGCCTAGCATTTGCATCATTTTTTCCTTGAATGAAAACTGATCTTCTGTGTCATATTTCCCTCATAGTAATCTCACTCTACTTTAATGTTGTTTCTAATGTACAAGTGATGAACTAAAATTCTCATAGCATAATAAATTTCATATCAACATTTGGAACCTTTACAATCTATGGCAATTGAATGACACTAATTAATTATGGCATACTGAAAAGCTGCTGTCCAAAGAAAGTCATTTTTTTAAGCCACCTGAAAATGCCAGTTCAACCTTTATTTTTAACATCAAATAAACTTGAAATTTATGCCATCAAAGCTGTAATTTTAAAAGGAGTTAGACTTGGAAGTTGTTCATATCTTGAAGAATCCTGTTAAATTGTCACAGGAAAACAGTCACTCTGGTAAGAGGAAATGTAGAATTTGTTTATGAAATGTTTACTATGTATACAGGAAAAAAGACTTTGGAATAACAAAAAAAAAGATAAAATATAATTGCATATTATAAGGAACATTTATGGTATTTTGAGAATGTTTCTAAGTATCACAGTTTCCATTGTAAACTGTGGATAAAATTTAATATTCAGAGTGACAGAAAGACCTCTTGTGGGAAGAGGAATAAAAAATATTTGAGTTAGTTATTTTAAAAAACATGTATTTGCTTGAGCTTGCATTTATAACATTACTTATTGTTTGTATTTCGTTTGATAGGACCAGCTGTTAGTTTGTTTAAAAAAACATACTACGAAGCTGTGAAAGAAGCACTAAAACCTGGAGGTATCCTGTGTTCTCAGGGTGAGATTGTGTTATTGTCCACAGGATTAATGTAGTTAGATACCTGTAATTAACATTATGTAATAGGGCCTAAATGGTTATGAGTTTGAAACTAGAACTTAGGATTTTGTCATTTCTTGTGTCGCTAAGATTTAAAAGAGATTGTTAACAGGAAGAGGCATCATTAACATCAATTGCTTTTGTTCATTCTAATAGTGGAAGTGTGAATAAGTAATCAAATTGTATGAATTCTGATAAAGCACAGTGACTAATGTAATTTCACAACATTTTCTGTTTTTTCAAACATTGTGAAATTTCCAAAACATTTTGAAGGAAAACTTTTGTTTTCTGAAAAAATTTAGACATTTCATCATAGAATTTCAGTTGTTTTTTAATATTACTCAGATAGTTGCATTTTATACACACACACACACACACACACACACACACACACACATACATACAACTAATTTTGACTTGATTCATATTTATTAACATATTTCTTTAGGTACTTATTTTGCCACTTGCAGCAGCTGTCAGTTCTAGTTACAAATGATTAAAAAAATTATCAGCAAAACGGGGAAAATATTTATCAGATTACTTGGTGTTTCATGATGACATCAGTTTAGACTAAGTAACAATATTCTTGATGGGGTTTAACTTGTATACATGTGGTAAGGCCATGGTTTGACCATGTTTTTGTGGCAATTATAGCTACACCTTTATTCAGACTTGCTTCTTTTAATTTATTCCATTATATTATGTGTATACAGTATTTGTAGTTAAATATGACTCTACATTCAGTCTTGTAGCATTAAATTTTCTAGGGGGGAACATGACACCAGATCTTCCCCTTGAAATGGCATGCTTTGCATGCTGGTTGTATGGCATATTCTTTAGCTGTGGCCGATGGACCTGCCACTCCAAAACTGCTTTATAGGGCAATGGTACCTATAATAAATAGTTTCTTTTCAACAAGTGGTGAGTTAATAACCCTCTTGCTATGGGCAAATCATAGTGCACAACTTTCTGGTGGCAAAGGTAGAAACTGGATTTTGATATCTGTTGTGGACAGAGCAAAGATAGCCCTTTGTATAACTTTGTTCTTAACTGTAAACTACAACAACAAAAAAAAACAGTGCACGTGTTACAATTTTTTGGAGTTGCATTGAAAATTTAATCAAACAGCTTTTATAGTGTGTGAATAAACATACCATCAAAACATAATTAATAAATCAAATTTCAATATTATATACTTTTTAAATTTATAATTATAAAGAAATATTATAATAAAATCCTGAATCTCCCTAGAATGAGAATTGTAACGTGCTGTTAAGGTCTTCCATCTTCCCTAATTTATTTATCACCCTTCCAAAAAGTGCAATATGTTAATATAAGTTAATAATTATAATATAATTATCACTCAAGCAAAGCATAAATTTACAGCCCTTAATCTTATTTGTTTACAGAGCCATAAACTAGAAAATTGGACTCGCTTGCCACTCCCACCTGTCACATGTCCTGGCATAACCAGGTGGTTAAGGCACTTAACTCATAATCTCAGGATCAGGGGTTTGAATCCCCATCACAACAAGCATGCTCACCCTTTCAGCTGTGGAGGTATTATAATATGATAGTTAATCCCACTGTTGGTAGAAGAGTAGTACAAGAGTTGGTGGTGTGTGGTGATAACTAGCTACCTTTCCTCTCATCTTGGACTGCTAAATTAGGGATGGCTAGCACAGATAGCCCTTGTGTAGCTTTGAGCAAAATTCAAAACAAATCAAACCACTTGATATGCCTTTGGAGGCTATAACTGTAAGTATTTTCATATGTTGTACCATCACTGTTTATTCTCTTTATCTGGCTCTAGGAGAGACTTATGATTAATCAGATCTTTATACTTCCATAGAACAGTTCCCCTCGGTATGGCTTCCTGTACATGGTGAGGGGACCTCCCAGGTAAGGTTCTGTTCTTTCAGTTTACCTCCTCTGGAATCAAAACATCCACTCACGTGTTTGCCGTATGTGGTGACCCGTGAAGGGGAGGAGAGGATTCAACCCTAACACACCACTTTGGCCTTGAATTCCTGTAGACGGGCGGCCTTTGTGTAGCCCCCCTTGGGTTGGTTGGCTGGTTCACTTGGGCTAGAGTCAACCAAGTACCAGTGTTGGAAGTTCTCAACGGGTGTTGTGGACATTGTGTCTGATGCTGGTGTTTGGGTATAGTGCTCACGAAACCCTGGCATTGCTGCAATGACATTGTGGTGCATCCCCTCGTAGGGCTCCATGGTGGGTGGGGTCAGTGGGTACCGAAACTTTCCTTTCTCCTATGGATCCTCCTTCAAAAAATTTAAATTAAATAGTGAAAAAACAGTCAATAGGTAAACGACCATGCCTTGAAGACTCTGAGCAGCAGTCTTCAACATCTGTAACACATGTACCTCATTTTTTTATATTACATTCTCTTTCAGAAAAAACCTTTAGGGCAAATGTCCCCCTTTTTTATTCAGAAGGGACTAGAGGGTCTTGCTGGCTCTCCAAAGTCTGTAATGAAGCTTTGATCTGGAGACATATTGGTTGAAACATCCACAACCCAACACAGTGAACTCCTCCTGATTTCAAAGGCAATTGGGGATATACCTATTGAGGTTAGCCCTCATGCTACCTTGAATTCATCACAAGGAGTTATTGTTGAGAGGGATTTGAAGAATGTCCTCGAGTCAGAGATTCTCATTGGTCTCTCTGCTCAAGGAATTTCTGCAGTGAGGCGCATCTCCACTCACAAAGATGGAGTTACACTGCTAACAAACAACCTCGTTTTGACATTTACATCACCATGTGCACCTGCCACCATCAAGACAGGTTATTTAATTTGCAGGGTACAGCCGTACATTCCAAATTCTCTCTGATGTTTCCAATGTCAGAGGTTCGGCCACTCTAAGACGTAATGTCGTGGTTCCCTGACATGTGCTTGTTGTGGTGGCAAGGACCACGATGCCTATGAGTGTGACACAGACCCACATTGTGTCAACTGCAATGGTTCTCACCCTTCCTACTTTCGTTGTTGCCCAAAATGGTTGGAGGAAAAATAGGTGCAGCGTTTGAAAACGATGCATAACATTAGTTATCCTGGGGCTTGGAAATTGCTGTCAGCCACTCCATCTTGGACATATGCTGCTGCACTTCGTTCCACAACTACAGTGGGAGTGCAGACAGATCTCTCTGTCCCTCCAAGAAAATCGTTTTCAAAACAAATGAAAAGCCTTTTGACCATGGTTAAAAAGGTCGATGAATCAACTTCCACACCCATCTCTGTTCCTCCCATACATTCCAACAAACCTCAAGATCCACATCCTTCAGTTTCAAATACAGGCATTTCTTCTGATACATCTTTTTCTCCCACCCCAAGATGCAAAAAAATCATTCATTCATGTCCTCAGTCACTGGAATCCCCTTCCAATTACAAAGACCTGCCCAATCGACCTAGGGCAGGATCCATGGAGGTTGATAGACCTCCTCCGACTAAGGACAGTAAGGAAAAAAGACGTGGACGTAAACAGAAAGGTTCTCCAGTCACTTTGCCTACCTGTCGTTAAAAATGGCCACCTTGATACAATGGAACTGTTGAGGTTTACGTTCTAATCTGGATGATATCAAAACACTGATTGCATCCTACCATCCTGTATGTCTTTCCTTACAAGAAACATTTCTAAAGCCTGCTGATACAGTCACCATTCGGCAGTTTTCTCTGTACAGAAATGACAGGCTGGGTGATGGATGAGTACATGGAGGGGTGGCACTATTGGTTGATCAGCATGTGCCCACCCTGTCTTTGTCACTTAACACACCCTTGGAGTCCGTAGCCATCTGTGTTTCTTTGGGTTATAACATCACTGTTTGTTCTCTCTACCTGTCCCCTGGAGAGACATATGATCAATCAGACCTTGATGCTCTCGTTGAACAGTTGCCGTCTTCCTTTCTAATCCTGGGGAACTTTAATGGACATCATCCCCTCTGAGGAAGTGCTGTTATTGATAGGAGGGGTCGCTCTGTAGAGCGTATGCTCTCTGATCACAATCTTTCTCTTATCAATACTGGTTCTTTCACTTATTTTCATGCACCTAGTCAGTCCTTTACTGCTATTGATCTCTCGGTTTGCTCCCCTTCATTATTCTCCCATTTTTCATGGAGGGTTGACAATAATCGACTAGGCAGTGATCATATTCCTATACTTTTGAGAGAGACTGGCCGTCGTCGATGCCACCCTACCTGCGTGCCCCGGTGGAAGCTGGATCAGGTAGACTGGTCCACTTTCACTGCTCTCGCAGAACTTGATCCTGCCATCGTGAATCAGCCATCAATAGACAACTGTGTGGCAGCGGTAACTGACTGTATTATACAAGCAGCTGCTCGGCATATTCCTGAAACCTCGACACGTTTTCCACGATATCCTCGTCCATGGTGGAATCCTGCTTGCCACTTGGCACGGAAGGCTCAAAAATGGGCCTGGGATACTTTCCATAGATATTCCACACTTTCGAACTGTATCGCTTTCCACATGCTAGGTGGGTAAGACATCAAAGCCAGAAGGAATCTTGGATTAAGTTCACAACTAGCATATCTTCTACCACCAGTTCCAAGGTCATATGGGACAAGATTCGAAAGGTCAGTGGGCACTACAATTCTGTTCCCCTCTCGATCTTACTCTCTGATGGCCAAGAGGTAGCTGATGTCCGGAGCATCGCTGATACTCTAGGTGAAAGCTTTTGCCGGGTATCTAGCACTTCTGCTTGTTCCTTCACTTTTTTGGCCATCAAAACTCGGGTAGAGTGTTCACCTCTTTCCTTTCGAACTGACTGTCTCTTTGATTTATAATTGTCCCTTTATATTGGTGGAACTGAAAATGGCCCTTCATCAGTCTGGCAATACCTCTGTTGGACCTGATGATGTACACTATGACATGCTATGCTATCTCTCTCCTGCTTTTCTTGATGTTCTTCGAATTGTCTTTAACCGGATCTGGCAGGAGAATGTTTTTCCTGATGCCTGGTGCCAGGCTATTATCTTACCTTTCTCTAAACCTGGGAAAGATCCCATATTCCTTCAAACTACTGTCCAATTGCTTTGACAAGCTGTCTCTGTAAGACCTTAGAGAGGATGGTTAATGCTCGTCTTGTTTGGTTCCTCGAATCAAACAACCTCCTCTTGTCCACCTAGTGTGGGTTCCGACGACAGCACTTCACCATGGACCACCTAATTTGACTTGAAACATTAATCAGAGAAGCCTTTCTCAAATGCTAACATCTTGTATCAATATTCTTTGACATTGAGAAGGCTTATGACACAACATGGAGGTATGGCATTTTGCGAGACCTCCATATATATGAGTTATGTGGCCATTTACCCATGTTTATTAAAAATTTTTAATGGACAGGAGATTCCAGGTTTGTGTGGGTTCGACACTTTCCCGTTCTTTTCTACAGGAACTTGGGGTCCCTCAGGGGTGTGTTTTGAGTGTCACACTTTTCAGTATAAAGATAAATGCCATCACTGAACAACTTTCTCTCACTGTTGCAAATGGGCTCTATGTCGACGACTTTCACATCTTGTGTCAGTCGTTGAACATGAGATATATTGAGAGGCAACTACAAACTTCCCTCAATCCTGTGCTGAAATGGACTACGGCAAATGGCTTTAATTTTTCTCTCTCTAAAACCGTTTGCATGCACTTTTGCCCCCAACGGGGTATTCATCCTGATCCTGAACTCGGTATCGGTGAAGTTTCACTGCCAGTTGTCCCTGAAACCAAGCTCTTGGGGCTTATTTTTGACCGTAAGTTGACCTTTATATCACACTTAAAGCAGCTACGGGTCAAATGCACAAGAGCACTGAACATCCACTGTGTTCTCTCTTCCGCCAGTTGGGGAGCAGATTGATGTTCTATGTTAAAGATATATCATGCTCTTATTCAATCAAAACTCGACTATGGATCAATGGTCTATGGTTTTGACAGACCCTCGGCCTTCAAGATGCTGGACTCCGTTCGACTCTGCACTGGGGCTTTCTGCACCTCCCCAGTTCAAAGCTTATATGTAGAATCTCATGAATCTTCTCTGCACCTTTGCTGTTTGCAACTGTCTTTACTATATACTTCAAAATTTCATTCCTTACCAAAGCATCCCACCTGGGGATGTGTTTTCCTTCCTCAATGGGCCACACTTTTTCAAAACAGACGATCTGCCATTGCTCCTTTTGACTTTTGCATCCAGGCATAATTGGATGAATTGGGTCTGTCCTTGGATAACACTGCAGAATCCACTGGTCAGCCCATCCCACCATGGCTTATTACAGCCCCCAAATGTGACTTTTCTTTCAGTCATCTGAAAAAGGCAGATACTCCCGATTGGAAGTACCGTCTTTTATTTACTGAACATCTTTCGAACAATTTTTCCATTCCAGTTTATACTGATGGCTCCAAATCAGGTAATTCTGTGGGCTCTGCCATGGTTTGTTGTGGTTTGGTGGTTGCGCGCAGAATCCCCTCTACAGCTTCTGTGTTCACTGCTGAATTGAATGCCATATCTCTTGCCCTGGATCATATTGAAGCTGAGCAGTATTCCAACTGCACTATCTATACTGACTCACTTAGTTCTCTACTGGCCCTGGAATTGCTTCACATTGGCTCACACCCTGTTCTTGCTGATATTCAAAACCAACTGGCCCATTTCTCATTAACATCTACTTCTATCCAGTTTTTCTGGATACCAGGCCACATTGGTATTCGTGAGAACGAGCTTGCAGACGGCAGCTACACCTATCTGCTCTGGCACTATCACCACTGTGCTTATTCCATACATGGACTATGGTCCTGTATTCAAGGCTCGGCTCCATGCCAGATGGCAGTCCACTTGGAGTGAGCAACGCGACAACAAGCTTTTTCAAATAAAACCTTATTGGGCTCTGGCCATCTAGCTTTCTTAATGTTCGGAAGGAGGAAGTTGTTCTAACTAGATTACACATTGGTCACAGTTTCTTAACTCGTTGTTTTCTTTTACCTGGAATAGTTGCACCAGTGTGTAGTTTGTGTAACACTCAAATCACTGTAAGCCACATTTTACTTTCTTGCCATTGTTACGACTCTCAACGATGGCACTATTTTAAACATGTTTTGTCTCAAAGTTTGTCCATAACATAAGACAGTGTTATTGGTGATGGTGACACTGTCCACCTTAATAAAGTTTTTAGTTTTTTAATGGCCATTAATCTTTTTAATCTCATTTAAGTGTTGGATATTTATTTATTACACATTTTTAATTGTGGTTCCCTTTTCAGAGTCTCAATCTCTCTAGTTCAATTTGAAATTGGAAAATGGGCAGAACATTTAATAACTCGACACCAGTACTGGAAATGCCAACTTCAGGTGACTAACGCTGTTGTTTGAACTATCCGTTTGAACTACCCGTTAGTCATCCTGGCGAGTTGTTATTACAGTATTGCTGCATGTCTTTTAACACTTTTATTGCTTTACATTTTGGTACTGGCCATAATGACACATAACCAGGACTGGAAAGGCCAACTTCAGGTGACTGACTGTGGTTCTTGTACTTACCTGTTAGTCTTCCTGGCGGGTTATGATCATTACCATTATGCTACAGAAGGTCCTTTACAACTTTATAGACTGGATGTCAACATTAGTTTTATGCCATTTTCTGTTTTTAATTGCTGTTTTGTTTTTACCTTCGTTTCCTTTTAAGAATTTTACTACATTTACTTTACTTTTACTTTTTTACTGGACATTTGGCTAATCATTATTATGATTTTGCTATATGTCTTTTATAACTTTTATTATTTTGCCTTTTGATAATGGCTGTTATGACACATAACCTGGAATCAGGACTGGAAAGGCCAACTTCAGGTGACTGGTGGTGGTTCTTGTACTTACCTGTTAGTCTTCCTGGTGGGTTATGATCATTACCATTTTGCTTGAGAAAGTCCTTTACAACTTCTCTTAATCTGCTTTCTCTCTTAATATTATAGACTAGGTGTCAACATTGGTTTTATGCTTATTCTGTTTTTCAATGATGTTTTGTTTTACCTTCATTCCCTTTTATGTATTTTACTACATTTAATTTATTTTTACCTTTTTACAGGACATTTGTCACAGATAGCCTAGCTGCTTTGTGCCATAAAACACTAAATCAATCAATCAATCAACCATAGAACAGTTACCACTTCCATTTTATGCATTGGAAGACTCTAATGGACACAGTTTCCTTTGGGGTGGTGCTGATATTGATGGGATGGGTCATTCTGTGGAGCGTTTGCTCCCAGACCACAACCATTCTCTCTACAACACTAGTTCTTTAATATATTTTCATGCACCCAGCATCTTTTACTGCTATTGATCTATTTGTCCCCTTCACTATTTTTCACCTTTTTGTTGGATGGTTGACAGTGACTTGCAGGGCAGTGATAATTTTCCCATCATTTTAAGGTGAGCTTTGATTAGCTGTTTCTGTAAGGTTTTGGAAAGGATGGTTATTGCTCATTTTGTTTGGTGCCTTTAATCAAACCACCACCTCTTTTCCACCTAATGTGTTTTTTGTCAACAGTGCTCCACTATAGACCACCTGATTTCTTTCAAAACCTTGATCATAGAAGGTTTCTTCAAAAGAGAGCATCTTGTTTTTGCCTTCTTTGATCATAAGAAAGCTTGTGACACTACATAGAGATTTGGAATTTTGTGGAACCTCTATTCATATGTGGCTATTTTCCCATTTTTATTTGTAATTTTTTTACTTAACAGGCAATTCAAAGTCTGTCTGGGTTCAACTATTTCCTAGTCTTGAGTGACACCCTTTTTAGTATCAAGATCAATGCTATACCAGACAACTTCCTTCTACTGTTGCAAGTAGCCTCTGTGTCAACAACTTTCATATTTCTTGTTGGTCTTGAAACCTGAGGTTTATTAAGTGGCAGATTCAGACTTCTCTCACTCACTTGTTGGAGTGAATCATGGCAAACGTTTTCACTTTCTCTTCTTTGAGAAATGTTTGTTTCCTTTTTTGCCATCTGTGGGGTTTACACCCTTATCCTTATTTTGTGGTGTTCTTCCCATTGTTTCTGAGATGAGGTCCAGCATGGCCATGTGGTTAAGGCACTCAGCTTGTAATCTGAGGGTCACGAGTTTGCATCCCCGTCACACCAAACATGCTTCCCCTTTCAACCATGGGGGCATTATACTGTGACAGTCAATCCCACTATTTGTTGGTAAAAGAGTAGCCCAAGATTGGCATTGGGTGGTGATGACTAGCTACTTTCCTTCTAATTTTACACTGCTAAATTAGGGATGGTTAGCACAGATAGCCCTCAAGTAGCTTTGCACAAAGTTCAAAACAAACAACACCAAATACTGAAACAAAGTTCTTGAGGCTTATCATTCACAGTAAGCTTGTTTTTATTCCTTGCATTAAGCAGCATTGTGTCAAGTGCACAATGGCATTGAACATCCTCTGTGTCCTCTCCCATTTTTGGTGGAGCTGATAGATGTTTCATGCTCAAGATCTTTTGTGCTCTTCATACAATCCAAATTGGATTATGGATATCTGGTTCATAGTTCTGCCAGGCCCTCTGCTTTAAAGATGTTAAAACCTGTACATCAAATGAGGCTTCAGCTCTGCACAGGAGCTTTCTAGATTCTGCCAGTCCAGAGTTTATACACAGAATTCCATGAACCTCTTCTTTACCTCCAATGTTTGCAGCATACTTTACAATGAGCGATAAACTCTTGATTCTTACCACAGCATCCCATCTGTAGTTGTGGGCCTTACTCTTTCAGAATTGGGTCTTCCATTGGTTAATGTTGCTGAACCTAATGATCAGCTTATCCTGCCATGGCTCATCACCATCCCCCACCTGTAACCTTTCTCTGAGTCATCTGAGGAAGGCAGATACTCCTTATTGGAAGTTCCACCTTCTATTGCCAAACATCGTTTGAATTGCTCTTCTGTTCACATTTCTAAAGACAGTTTGAAATCAGGTGACTCTGTGGGCTCTGCCATGGTTTGTTGTGGCTCGGTGGTTACTCACAGGATCTTCTTTACAGTTTCTTTGTTCACTGCGAAGTTGTATGCCATTTCTCTTGCCTTGGATCACACAAAGCTAAGCAGTATGTTACCTGCACTATTTACTCTGACTCTCTAAGTTCTCTATTGGCTCTGGAACTGCTTAACATCAGTCTTACTATGTTCTCTTTGGTATTCAGAAATGATTGGCTTAGTTTTTCTCTGTCATCTATTTCTATCTAGATTTTCTGGATACCTCGCAATGCTTGTCACGTGTATGAACAATGGTCCTGTGATCAAGTTTTGAAGTAGGTGACAGACAATGTAGGTTAAGCAACTTCATAACAAGCTTTTTCAGATCAAACCTGCTGTTGTCATATGGTCTTCCAGTTTTTTGGATGACCAATGGAATGAAGTTTTCTTGTCCATTCATTAGTCACATGTTTTTTGCTCATTTTTTTTTCTATGTGGAACTGATTTGTCAGTGTGTGGCTGTGATGACTTTCAGGCCACAACTGCCCACATTTTACCTTCATACTGTTGTGATGATTGTGAACAGTGGCATCATTTTAGATTTGTGTTTTCCAAGAGTTTATCCTTAATATTGATGGTGTCATTGGCAATGGTGACACTTTTCAACTTGATTGCATTTTTAGTGTTTTTTACAAATTACGGTTGTTAAATATCTGTTTGATTTTTAAACCTGCTTTTTGGGTGCTGTTTAACTTTTGACTTGTTTTCTATTTACATTTTATTGTATTTTACTTGCAACTTATTTACCAGTTGTTTGGCACTAATAGCCTAGTTGCTTTGCACCATAAAATGCCAACCAAACACCGAGTTCCAGAACGAAGTGATTAGAAGTTAAAACTATAATAAAATTATATTCTTACACCAGCTAATGGACTCATTAAGAGTTATTTTTCTGAAGAAAAGTATTTAAGAGAAGACGTAGGAACAAAATTTGTTAGTTACTTGAAAACAAGTGGTGTAGAACCATAATTTGTAATTAATTTAAAACAATAAAAGTGCACTTGTTTTATAACTCAGATTTTTAATTTGTACTTTTGTATTGATAAATAAGATAAGATATTTTTGTGAGTTTTGAGGTAAACAAATTTTTAGATAGGTGTATGTGAAAACTCTTCATGTGGGGTGGAAAGATAGGTTTTTAAGCAAGAGCATTGTAAAGAACACTTTTTAACCTATCTGTTAATTCCAATAAAGATCCACCAAAAAACAGTCAATATTATGGACTTCTGCCATTGTATTTGGTTTCAAGAAGACATTTTGAGTTCCATGCTGATTTCCCCTCAGTGGACTTGGCAGATGGTCTAGTGTGGCTTTGCTATAAGAAAACATACATACAAACTCCATGCTGACCTGATAAAGGCCTTGACAGTTGCAACAGTAGAAGTCAATATAGAACTTGGCCTGTGTGTGTTATAGGCTTATTTTTTATAGTACATTCTTCCAAACACATTTAACTCTTTTAGAAGTAGTACATTTTTAAAAAGAGAAACAAACAAAATGTACTGTTTTAAATAAAAACAAATATTTCCTTTTTTTCTTTTTAATGTGAGGTATTTCTGTGGATTTCATACTTTAATAAATGTTCTGAAGATAATGTTCTGTGGTTTGGAATGTAGCTTGCAGTGTTTTACAGTGTACACTAGTTTGGAGTGGGCCCGACATGGCCAGGTGTGTTAAGGAGTTTGACTCGTAATCTGAGGGTCGCGGGTTTCAATCTTCATTGCACCAAATGTGCTCGCCCTTTCGGCCATAGAGGTGTTATATTGTGATGGTCAATCCATTGCTAAAAGAGTAGCCTAAGAGGTGGTAGTGGGTGGCAATAACTATTTGCCTTCCCTGTAGTCTTTCACTGCTAAATTAGGGATTAGGGATGCCTAGTGCAGATGACCTTTGTGTAGATTTTTGCAAACTTCCAAACACTTGTGATAAAAGACACTTTAGCTCTCTTCTAAATGAAAATTTTAAAAAGTACTTACCTGATTACTAGTATTATATTTGCATGTTTTGTAAAAGACTTTTCCAATATGGAAAACTTCTATTTTTAATGTTGTATCAGTCACTAAATCTCTTCATTATTGTAAAGTTTAGAGAAGTTAAAAGGCTGTTTACAGTAGTTATAGGTTTTTAAAAAGTAATAAACAAGCCTAAAATGTACATTTTATTTATTATTATAAAATGTTATGTACAATTAAAGGAATAATGTTTGAGTTACCTTACCCCACCCCAGAGTTTCTACTACCTTAAAACTTGGTTTTCTATTGGTTAGCTTTTAAGCAGTAGTTGCTGTTGAAGACTACGGATCTGAAAGTTTTGAATAAAGAACAATTTTGGAATATGGTAATATGTGCACAGTAACTCATTTAAGCACTGCTATTTATTGGCTCCATAAATGTTAAATCCAAATTGCAATTTCTGTTCTGTGGTACTTGTATCTTAGTTAATTCTATGAATTGTGTTTTGCAAAAATTGTTGTTATCTGTTATGTTTTCAGCCGAGTCTTTCTGGTATGACTTGGAACTTATACAAGGGATGACAAAGATGGTTTATGATATTTATCCAGTTGTTGAATATGCTTCAGTTTACATTCCCAGCTATATTGGTGGACAGATAGGCTTTCTTCTATGTAGCACTGATCCTGTAAGTATGTTTATTAGTCACTGATTTTTTTTGATTTTTTATTTCTCTGTTAATGTACTTCCAGTTGGTGCATGCAAGGTAAAAAATTCAAGTAGAAAGTAAAGAAAGCATTAATTCTAATTTACTCATTGAAAAAGAACTTTTTTTTTCTGTCACACCTGATTCCACACCTTCCTTGTTGCTAGTTATCAGGAAAGAATTTCAACATTAAAATAAATAGAATACCAGGAATTGTAAATCTTGATTGTAAAAATAAATTGTAATATGCTGTTAGGTGTTAATAATGAAAACTTTACTGTTTAATTTAGATTATGAAAACATTTATAAGACCTATTTATTAAGAATGAAAGACGATCTATTAGCTTCTTATGGACTTACTTATATTCTATATGTACCAAGAAACAGTCCATATAGTATTCTCTGACACTTACTTCCATCACAACTTCTAAATTTGCTTACCCTTATAATGCTTAGGAAATGCCTCATTTACTGTATTGATCTATTTTCATTTTGATGTCCTTTGCAATATACAGAACTTACTGAAATCAGCTACAATATTAATGCTATTAATATTATAATATTAATGGGAATTACTTTCTCCTCTAGCTGTAAGTTAAATTATCTCATGAGCATGAAAGGTAAAATGAAATAGGTTGATAAAAGTGGCATTTATTAGATTCCTTGCATCTGTGGTCAGATATGTTGACCAATGTGTACAAATCTGAAATTCAGAATGAAGGAAGGTAAAAATGCAGTAGAAATATATAAAATGAATTGATTAACTTTAGGAGAAAATGTGGAAATATGGTGATCCAGGTGTTGAAGAAATGAAATGGTGAAAATTTCGTTTTTTGGTTGAGCTAAAAGATGAGATGGTGCTAAAGGTGTAAAAAGTCTTTTGTGAATTGGAGGTGATGTAGATATGTAAGTAAATATCTGACTGTAACCATTACTCCTGATGATGGTGGTGTAGAATGCTAATGAAACATGTACAGTTTTTCTTAATGTTGTCCCTTGTTGTGTTTTGTATTTAATCTTATTTATTGTACAACTACTTAACATTGGATTTATTTTTAGTATTATATTTCTAGAAGTTAGTTTGTATATGTTTGATATAATATTTAAATAGAGTATTTGTGATGATGCTAAGTTGAATGGTTGATAAATGCCTGTTATAGAAACACAATAGTATAGAGGACAATGTTATGAACATCTTCTGACTTTCGTCTTCAGGTTCTGAGGACAAAAGATGGAAGACTTTCAAAACATTTTCCTCTGCACATGTGTTTCTATAACAAGCAGTCACTGTCTGTTCAACTTAGGGTCATAACTCGTATATTATTTTTAGGGAATTAACTTTCGGAGACCAAAGCGCATAATGTCATCTAAAGAAATGCTGTCATGCAATCTGAAGTATTATACCCCAGAAATTCATGAAGCTTCCTTCGTGTTGCCAGGATTTGTGAAAAAGGTACTATGTTTGTTTTCTAACTGGCTTTTGTATTGCATTTAGTAGTCTTTATTCATATTAAATTTTGACAAAAATGCTCTTAATTAAGAGGCTGTTATGTTTTATATCTTAATTAGGTACAGGCATCCATAAAATGAGTTATGATGCCATCAAATGTGTTGTAACATAATACCTATTATCTAACATACATACTGGTTAATTGTTCGAAAATAATTTGACAGGTTTTCAATTTTCTGAGTACATTCTTCAATTTGGAACATGTATTCTCATCTTCATTTTAATGAAATTAATAGTTCAAATTATTTTCATTCATGGGTCTCTAAATTTAAATCAATACTCTGTTTAGGTAATACACTATTTTGTCTAAGCTTATTCTAGATTTCTGTTTTCACAATTGAAATCTAGTTTTTGACTCAAGTTGTGAATTGAATTTGATTAAATTATAGGCTTGGACTTTATAACTGTAAATAGAAAATAGTGTAAATTACTATTAGGGTATAGTGATAGTGTTGAAATTAGATATGTTTTCATTGTTCATTTAATGTACCTTTTGACTGATTTTAAGACATTTTTTCTTATTTCTAGAGACATGGAAATATTGTATTGCTCCAGATATTATTTTATTAGTGGTCCAGTATTTATTGTAGTTCCTTCATCAGAGTTGTTGATGCTATTTTTGATGAAGTTACTAGACAAAATACTGGACAGTAACAAATGAAAATGCTGTATAATACGAGTTTTTCTTTCCTTCTTCATACCTGTAAATATAAAATAAGCTTGGCTATTTTGTTGGAGTTTTTTCTTATCATTTTTGGTAAGTAAATTCAAAATGTACTTTCAGAAATTGTTTGGGACCAGTTAACATGGAATTTAGTCTGACTTCATCCGTCCTTCCGGAGCCAGAATGTGAACCAACTGGTGTAAATTAGTCATAATCAGAATTTGTGTTGTTTTTTTCACATAGTTTTAAGATTGAAATGTGTTTTTGAGTATGCTGTGTATATTTCATGTTTATTTACATTTTGAATAATTAAGAGCCACATACAGTATAGTGACTGTGCCTTTGATTTTGTCACTGATGAGTGGACTTTAGCAATTGCAGTGTTTTTGTTTCCTATTGAAGATAAATGGTTTAGTTGACTTGTTAAGTTAAAACATAATATGTAGCAAATAACATTATGGAAATTCATTTATAAATACTTCTCAGATTATGAGAAATGCCCCAAGTACAAGTGACATCTTGGGGTCATGCTGAGCTTTACTGTTTTATTAAGGAAAATGTTTCGTAATATCTAACTTTGAACATTTTGATTTTGTATTTACTGAGTGAAAGCTTTGTGGTGATCATGTGTTTCTATTGGTACTTATTCATTGGATGAGTTTTTTGTTTAGTTTGTTTTGACTGCAAGCCAGTTTTCCAAGGAATATTTGTTTATACAAATATCATGTTAAGCAGTACTTCACCCTCTTAATGGTTCAGGGCAGGATCACAGCAAGCATAGGTATCTGTGTGATATGTGCCAATTCCTTCAGTAAGAGCAGACATTTATTTTTTATTCTTGTTACTTCTCATGCACACTTGATATAATTCTACAAATGTTTGCTTTTACCTGAAAAAACATAATTTTATTAGCATTGAAATTTTGTATTCATTCATTATTCTTCTGGTGCCACAGCGACCCCCTGAAATACGGTAGGACTGCCACTTGGTAAATATAGACAAAAACATCTGTAAAATAGAACTTAAATGATATTTACTTTCTATCTCTCTGAAAAGTTCCTTATAAAAGTTTGTCATTACTGCTTATAAAAAACACTAAATAAAAGCTACAGAACAAGTGAGAATAAAATGTAAATTTTTCATCTGTTTTGGAATAACAACCCTAATGTTATAACTCAACTTTTTCTTTACAATGTAAACAACATAAGAGCTGTTACATGAGTTTTCTTTTATTTTTGTTTGCTTCTTGTGATATTTTTATAATTAAACAAAGCAATATGAGTGTTTAAAGAAACAATTCAGTTTGGGCCTGGTGACTAGATGTGACAAATTCTGTCCAGTTAGAATTAACTATTTCAGGAAGTTAGCATTCAGAACAATAGCAGTAAGAAAGTTGATAAAAAGTTCTGTATTCAGAACAATACCAATAGGAAAGTTGATAAAAAGTTCCATATGCTGACAGGAATGCTAGGATGTGTGTGGTATATACAAATGGTACATTAATGTTGTTTTAAATATATTCAGGTTATACCATGGTAAAGTTACAATGATATAATTTACCCAGTTTTATAAAGAACCCATGTGCTAGAATTTCAGGGTTTTATCTTTTTTCATTTCGTTGATTTGGTTGAGGTTGTAAGTACAGAGGATTTTTGTGGTTTCTTGTATACTCTCAGGTAATAGGGTCCATTATATAAAACATTTTATAATATTTTCATAGTGAAATCATCCTCAGTACATTGTCAGTAAAACAAACATTTCATCATCTTTTTCTACAAGTGATATTTTGCCATTTTGTAAAGAGTGTCATCTCTTATATTTTAGCATACCTGTAAGATTGAACAAAACTTATTGCAATCATGGCATTTTTCTGAAACAAGTTTTTAGCTTCTTAACTGGAAACTGATAAACTTTGACCATCAGCTTTCAGGTTTTTAACATATAGATGAAAAGCAAACATTTGGTTTTTCAATACTATCTGCATACACCTGCCCTTAAGTAAAGAAAAAGTAAAAAAAAACAACCCGCCCTTTATTTCGCAAGTAAACATTGGCTGTTCTTTTAAGCTACTATGAAAATACAGATATTCACTGCTGCAACTGTAGCTTATTCCACAAGTCAATAATGTAAATGGTTGCAAAACATTTATCTATTACATAATTTATTACTGTCATAGTTAACCAGCAGATTCATCTGTGACTATAAGTTTTTGTTGGTCCTTCTACAGTCTAATAGGAAATGTACTTCAATTTTTAGACCTTTACAACAAATGTATAAAGTAAGTTAGAAATGGTTTTGGTTTTCTTAGTTTGTTAAAATGTTGTATGTATTTTATAAGCATTAATTTTGTACTATTTTGTATTCCATTTGCCACTTTTAACGTGTTTTTACTTACTACAGTTGTACATGGGAGCATATTAAACCATTTTCAATATGCTTGTACAGTGTGGAGATATATAACAGTCAACTAATTTAGAATATATATGAAAAGAAATTGATTCCCTCCTCCCCCCCTTCCATGACTGTGAGTGAATAGAATGAAGATAAGATCTTAAAAATCCTATTTTATTATTTCAAAACCTACCTGTATATTATTAAACTACAAGCAATCCATTAAGTTTTTTCTGTGGTTTCAGTGAAGGGGTAGACAAAATTACGTTTATTTAATTTTTTTATTACTATAAAACGGCAACCAGCCTGGCTACACATGAGCAGAATTGGCCATAAATCTGAGGCTACATAAAACTAATATTATAATCCCATAATTACATGCTTTCAGTAAGAAGAGTGTATAATAACATTTTAACATCATTTTCTGTACTTCTCTGCTAGTAAAATCATAACTCATCAGCTCATGTGGGTCACAGTTTACTAGGCTATTGGCAAAATGCAATTAATATCTGTCATTTAAGAGCCATATCATTTATCGTGTACACCAAATTATATGAAATAATAAATTGAAGAAAATTAGTTGAAATCTAACATTTAATGTAGAATCTATACTTGGGACCTTCAGAAGCAGGTGAATTTGGCAAGAGTTTGCAGTGAAGTAATATAAATTTTAAGAAGTGGCTCACTGTTTTGATTATAAACTCCAACTTGTTTGTTAAAATGTCAAGTCTGTTTTACAAGTGGAGGGAAAAAAAGGTGAAAAACTTTAACCACAAAAATAGCTTGAAACATTGTTAATACTAAAATATCTATTTTATGTCAGCAATTTTTTGTGGTACAAATTGTTTTGTTTTTTATTTTGTTATATCACAGCAGTTTTTTTAGCTGTTTCACAAGTGGTGGTGGTATGAAAATTTGATTTTCTGCTTGTGAATTCTGTTTCTCAATTTGAAAGCATGTATTAAAGGGTAATGCAAATTATGTTTGTGTTATTACAATTTTCTACTGTAGTGTGTCATTATGAATAAAGAAAAAAATGATTTTTTTTTTATTGTGTTTCACAAATTCGTCATCCTTATGGGAATTGGCTTTTATAAACTTAATTTCTTGGTTATTCAATATTCGTGCTAGCATGATAAAGATGTATTTAGTGTTTATGCAATAGACTGGTTATTTTATTAATGTAGATTTATTCCAAATGTAATCGGATCCCATTGGAACAGACCCAATCCTACTTCCATTTAAGCCTTTCCAAACTAAAATTTAGTTCCCAAGTCTACTGTTAACAGACCTGAGCTTTCCTTCTGATTTGGTTTATTATTTCGTAAAACATATCTGGGTGAAATTCCATAATACTTTCAAAAATCATTCTTATCAAATTTTGGTTGTCCTATATTTATATGTATGTATGTATACTTATAATGAAAACATTGGTGTGTGCCATATAAAATATTGACTGTGTTAAAATTTCTTTGCCTGTCATCTGCATAAACACGTTTGTCAAGTAACCCCATGGTAAGAAAGAGTTTTCCTTAAGTTTGACCATTTTCTGGCCGTTTTTGTTGTCCAACTACAAAATGAACCGTATCTTAATTCTAGTTTTTTAAGAGTCATGTGAATATTACCTTTCATTGTCTCTCAGTATCTTATTCTCAGAAAAAGGAATATTTTAAAATAATATGATAATTAAATCTTAAAGTACAGTGTTAGAACATGTATGTTTTTGCCAGTCTAGTAATGGTTGCAGATAATTTTGTAATTTTAATTAAAGAAAATTCATGGATTTTGTTTTCAGGGATCATATAAAGCTTTATTATATTTTATGATGCTTAAATCCAATGATTTCATAACTACAAGAAAAAACTTTATTCAGAGATAGAAATATTTTTACTTAAGAAATATTATATTTTAATTATTACCAGATTACATGCTTGTAACCAAGTTTCTGGATGAATTTGGCATGATATTATTAGAATATTTTGTAATTGTTCTGCATAATATAATAAATATTGTTTGAAATTGATATATTTAATACATATGTACTGATTTGACAAGACAGCTTGAAATTTCTTAGGTTTTTAAGCTTTCAACAATGCAACTCTTCTGAAAAAGTGAAGCCTAACATTAAGCAGGATTCAAATTATGAATTTGATTACCTAGAAGGTGCTTCAGCCAACTACACCCACGTACCAGAAGAAATAAAATCCAGTATATACTTTATTGATTCTCATTAAATCGAGTCACAGGCTCAAATCTTGTTCCCTCTCGGTTTTAACTTAAGAAAATCTCATTTCACCAGATGGGGAATCGCTTTGAAATGGAAGTCTGTAGTTATAAGGTAAATCTGTGATATAGAAGTAATCTATTAACTTAATTTTTTTGGATTTTGTAAGGTTTTAAAAGCTTATTTTTTAAGCACTTGTGTGTCTAAAACGTTGCTACTTGCTAAATGAAATACAAGTAGCAAGTCAAGAAAACGAGTTTCTTGAAAGTTTGTTACTATTCTTAAAGTATACATAAACATATCGTTTGTAGCCTTTATTTAATTTAAATATAATTTCAACGAGAAATACTATTTCGAGAAGTATAAGAAAATCCCCTAAAGACAGTATATGATAAATCTCGGAGAAATGAAAAACAATTCAAACTCGTTGACCATATCAGAACCTTTGACCGCACAAATTAACTGTATTAATCAGTGGGGCAGATCTTGTTTACAGTCTGTTTTTGTATGAATGTATAGACAGTGTGTGTGTGTGGGGGGACAAACAACAACACGAAATATATGACTACTATTAGCGGGTAATGGAAAGAAACAACAACCTCCTCTGGTGACAAGTATGTGAATTTCATTGTTTTGTTTTCTGTGCTCTTGAATTAACGTGAGCATTGATTCAGTAGAAAGGTTTTTAAATCACGCGCTGTACGGTAGAAACTGGTTTAATGATGTGCAGTTGTATTTCAGTATCTCGATAACACACAAACTTGTTTTAGAAAATCGGATTTGAATTGTTTGAAGTCAAAAGGGCGTGATGTGCATGTATTATTTTCATTCATATTTATCAGATGAGTTTTTCCTGATGCGAATATTTTAAGTCACCAACTAGAGGGCGCTAGCAGCAGTAACTATTAGTGGTAGGTGCAAGGAAGAAATAGGCGCTACATTATTACCGTTTTAATGATTCACCATAACACAATTTTTTGTTAAATAATTTATATCTACCCACGTTTTTGTTCAGTAAATAATAAGTTGTGTGTTCAAAAAGAGTAGCTCAAATATATGTATAAATACTTTAGTTTTGATTGTGGGAACTTGTTCCGATTATATACGTGATCCCAAATCGTGATGTAACGGTATTTTGTACTTTATTAGTTTAAAATCGTTTTTATAACAACTGGCGCCGATTGCAAATAAAAGGAAGTTAAAACAGTGATTTTGAAGGTATCTGTAAATATCCCTTTAGACTGCATGCTATAGCATAACCAAGAAATAGTGTCTCTTCACAGTGTATTCCAAAATAATTAATATATTTTTTCTTATATTTTACCCTATTTTGTATATATATAATATTTATATATTTTAAATGGAATTCACAAAGGAAAATCGTTTTAAACTATAAATGTGACTCAGTGATGTCGAGAAAACCCACTTGTAGAAAAAAAAAATATGTAAAAACCTCGTTTGGGTTGAGATTTCTTACGTAGAGGAGCGAACGTTTCGACCTTCTTTGGTCATCGTCAGGTTCACAATGAAAGAAAGAGGTAACTGACCGTAAGCTTACCACGTGTTTGAAAGGGGTTGTGTAACTGAGTGTCAGAATGTAGAGGGCGTGCTTAGATGTTTGAATATATAATTTTATATTTATTTTATTATTATTATTTATTATATCATTTTTTTAAATATAGGTATAAAGGTGTTCCTTTGTATTGGTTGAAAAGGAACAAAGGAACACCTTTATATCAATATTAAAAAAAATGTTCGCTCCTCTACGTAAAAAAAAAATATCAACCCAAATGAGCCGTCTAAAAATTATAATAAAACAATTTGGCGTATTTAGATAGGGGCTTGAGAGGGCTCAGCCTTAGGGCCCGTTGAAAATTTTATCATATGTAAAATTACATGGGATATAGGGTCGGCACAGCCTTAAATCCACCACAGTCTGTGAACCATTGTAAGTAACATAAAAATAAGACTTGATTTATTACTGTAATATTTTATTGTTTTCTGATCAAAGAAAAGTAAACTGCTACGTTTTGTAGTCGGTAAAAATATTTCTAGTATAGCTTCGTAATCACACCTTAGTTTAAACGATAGAAACATCACACACAGATTTTCCTGATATATATTTTATATATTTCATCTGAACTGCTTATTGGAGGATCCAGTCAGTAAATCCAAAGATTCATGGCTTGCAACCCATTGCCGTAAAAATTTGCACATCAGTTATGTGAGTGCTTGTAAGAATGATAGTCATATCTTACAACACTTACAGACAACAAGAGAACTACTGAATCATTTAGAATGCTGAGTTCTATAAAATAAAGTATGTATCTGTGTGTGCGTGTGTATACACACACACACACACACACACACACACACACTAGAATATTTGTAGAGCCTTCCCTTAAATTTACGGATTCTATTACATTTAAAAATAACCAATTCAAAGGACGATCATCTATTTTGACAAAATTCTTAATTTAGGTTAACTTGTAACCTGCCAACATTTATATTTGTGCCCCCTATCACTACCAATTTAACTATTAAGTAAGTTGTTTTTGAATTTTGCACAAAGCTACACGAGGGCTATCTGCGCTAGCCGTCTCTAATTGTGCAGTGTAAGACTAGAGGGAAGGCAACTAGTCATCACCACCCACCGTCAACTGTTGAGCTACTCTTTTACCAACGAATGGGATGGACCGTTACATTATAACTCTCCATGGCTGAAAGGGCGAGCATGTTTGGTGTGACGGGGATTCGAACTGGCGATCCTTAACCACCTGGCCATGCTGGGTGAATTAAGTAAGTAAAAAGACTGTATAAACACCATCAGTTCCCTTAACGATTTTATTCAATCAGATCACCTATTAATCGTTTTGCAAGAGAAAACGATTTCAGAGTTTTAAACCATTTTCAACAATATAATTTTTTCCCTAGCAAAGACGCTCCAAACTGAACACAATACTCCAAGTGTGGCTTAATACATTGACTTGTACAATGAAAATATACTATCCGATCAGTCGGCTCTAGCTCAAAATTTGGGATGGCAAATTTTGGTCTGACAATCAGTGCCTTAACACGTGTAACATCACATACTCTGAGCTTGTAACGTTATTACATATATTTCTCTTTAAAATAACAAAAACATCCCTTTTGCGTTTCTTGTTTTGAAGAGTATATTTCAGTTGAAATACATGAATAAACTTTCTACAGTAAACGAAAAGTATATTTTTTACACTTAAACTAGCTACCACTCGAAGAAATCGAACTATTAGTTATTGTAAACTTTATCATTTTTGTCATTCTAACTTGCTGCTAAGAAAGCTAATACATATAAAAGCAACCTAGCTGTCTTATGGCAAAGTTCCGTTAACCTGTGTCGCTTGGCAACAAAACTATATAAACATATATTGATTCGAAATTGAAAACTAAGGAACATATTAATTGTATAAGGTCAAGGTCACATAAACTTACAGGAGCAGCAACTATCCCCACTCTATAGGGCACATTAGCTTACAGAAGCAAAAATAACATTAATTGTAGGGGGGATTTAAAATTTGCTGAAGGAAGGGTGAGATTCTCTGTTCTTGTTTTGGATTTTTTCTTTTGCAAAATTTCAACCCATAAATTTTTGAGGTGTCAGGCAAGGCTATTAATGTAGTTGTACTGTTGATTTAACATTTTACTATTTATTTTTAACGTGTAATTGAACCTACAGCATAAAATTATAAACGACACATCTGTATTGATGTTGTTAGGCTTTTAAATGAACTATCTTTAACTCTTCAGATAACAGTAATAATAACAACAAACTATTTCAATAAACGTTTCGCCGTTGTGGCTTCATCAGAATGTAACGTTGGCTGAAACGAAACTTTTTTCATTATTATCCAGAGAATAAGGGTCCGCATTTTTGTTTTTCTTCAATTATATTACCAAAATGTCTAAATCCCTCTAGTAAGGGTTACAAATTACTGTATCCGTCAAAGGTTCAGCCAGGTAAGTGAACCAAAACTGTGAAATAAAAAGTCATTAAAAATGTGTAGATTGTCAAGTTCTAGCAAAATTAAAATAGAACAACTTTAATAAGGAGTCTGCAGCCTTCAAGTACCTTCGGGACTTCCTCCCTAAGTTGTCTGAGGCAAAGGTCAAAGCTGGTGTCTTCGTTGGGCCACAAATAAAGAAGATCCTGGAGTGCACAGAATTTCCCAAGAAGCTCAGTAGGAAGGAAAAAACGGCTTGGGGCAGCTTTGTCGCTTCGGGGCTTCTTGGACAATCACAAGGTCGAAAATTATGTGGAACTGGTTGAGACTCTGGTGAAGAAATACGGCAAAATGGGCTGCAGGATGTTCCTAAAAATCCATATCCTTGACGCTCATCTTGATAAATTCAAGGAGAACATGAGAGCATACTCAGAGGAGCAAGGCAAGCGCTCCCACCAAAATATACTGGACTTTGAACGCCCACATAACGAAAACATGATGGAAGACTATATTTGGGGGCTGATACGTGTAAGTGGTTTACATTACAGTCGCAAATCTCGAAAAACTACTCGCTTCTAAACATTTTTGTTCATTTTTGTATAACTTTATAATGAATACATGTAAATCTTGATTCATATGTTGTTTTATTCAAACCTTATGTAAATCAAAATATGCAAATTTGCCCGTTTTTACATAGAAAATCGGCTTTCTAAATTTCATCATTCAGATCAGAAAAGCAAAGTTTGAAGGGAATAATGGCCATTTCCTGTATTTCTACAACGTAAGCAATTAAGAAAACACATACTATCCAGGAAAAATATGTGTGTTACATAGTGTTATGCGAAAGTAGCGCTCTCTGTGAAGATGATTGTATTGTCTCGAATGTTTTTAATTTTTACAATGGATATAGGTTTGTCTACGTTATGCTCGCTGCAACATATTTTCTTGACGTTATCAGATTGTAACACACGATGACAAACAACGAGAAAAAAAATTTACCTTCAATAATTTAAATGTGATTTCTGTGAAACAAAATTTATGTAATTTAACTCATTCACTGCGAAATTAATTTTCAGGCTGATTCTCTCCCCCCAAAAAAGTGTCATTTATTCGCCAGAAAAATAAAAGTATGAATTTTACCTTTTGTATTACGTTTCAATATTGAAAAAAGCTGTATTTTCTATATCCAACATTAATCTTCTTTGAAAACTGTAGTGAATATTGAGAAATAACCATTTCAACAAAAATTGAGGAATATTAGAAGAAAGGTGTTCTCCAGAAAATAGAAAAACCAAAATCATTAGAAGGTATAAAACAAATTATTTAGATAACAATACCAAAGATGTGAAGAACTTTTCTTTGTAGAGATTTTATGTGTCTTCTGCAAAAGCTGGCAACTTTGTTATGAGACATATAAACATCCAGGTTTCACGGCATAAAACACAGATGGCAGCACAAACGCTAGGTGAGCGATTGTTTGAAATGTAGGAGGTTATTTCCGCATATCTTAATGAAGGGAAACTTTTTTTGATAGTCGTAGAGTAAATCGGAATTTCGTAGTTAGTAGGTATAAGTGTTTATTCAGATATATATCAACTACGCAGTAAAATAGTTGTTTGGGATTGTTTACGATGGAAGTTAAAGTTTTGTTTATTATTTAAACTACAACAAAATATTGTTTATAAGCTTCTAGTTTTTATCTGTTTTAGTACTTTAGCTTATGTTCTTTTCTAAACAAGTAAATAATTTTAAAATAAGAAAAAACAAGTAAAAAAACCAAAACCAAAGATATCTCTTAAAAGGAAACTGTTTGTTTAATCCAGTTAAGCATTAGCACGTGAATATTGCTACACTTTAAGCAGATAGCCCCTTTCTTCAGAGCTTCGAGTTTACCAAAAAGGCTTAACCGACGAATATACTGTGACAGTATTACTTTTGTTATGATAGGATTTTTAATATTAGGAATCCATTAAAACAACAAAAACTTGTAGCCAGCTTTTATTAAAAACACGTTTCGATTAAATTTCTTGCCAAAACAGAATTTAATGTTTACAAAAGCTTAAAAGTAAGTCATACTTGATCGGAGGACAAAGAAGAAAAAAAGGAAAACACGATCTGAGGAGAAAAGAATGATACGTCGAACATTGAATTAAAGTCGACTTTAGATTTGGAATTCGCCTAATTCACTAGAGTAAAGTTTCCATAATTGAATCACAACATTACCTTACACTTTCAGATTTAATATATACTACATGTATTTTATAATTCTATCGGGGTTTGATCTTTTATTTTTTTTCACAACTATATAATTTCGAATTTAACATTATTTTAGCACAGAGAAAACATGAAACATTTGTTCGTTAAAGACTGCTTGATTTTACGAGACATTTCTTTAAATTCTTTTTCAGTAAAAACAGGTTACCAATACAAGCTTATCTTAAATCTTTGTTTGGCTTTTAATTCACGAACTCAAAATATTATCCTGCTTAAAGCGAAACAATGAGACAATAAACTTTTGGGTAGTGACAGCTTTCTCTGAATAAAGATGAAACAACGGCCGTTTATTTTCTGAACAGTAGATCTGTAAATGCACAAGTACAAAATGGTTACGAGGTTGGTTAATTCGATCGAACTCGTAACGAGCGCCTGTAATAATATGGTCTTCCTTGTAAGTAGGTCCAAGGCTCGTAGTTACACTACACTGATGCAAATCCTGATATGACCATGGTATTATAATGAACAAACTGCACACACACCAAGAGTCAAGAAGATATAGCTTAGAATTGCAGTTATATTAAAGTCAAGTATACATTTTACAGGGTAACTTTAAATTTTAGTATTGAAAGTCATGTAAAAATGATCTATGTAAAGCTGTATTATCCCTAATTCTTGTTTGGATTCTTTTTCACGCTGTCATCCCTAATTTATTTTTATATTTACATAATATCTTTATTAACTATTTTTGGTATTCCTTCAGTTGAAAGTTAGTGTATTCTATGAATGTGTGTAATAAAATTTAATATTAACTGTACTGACTTTTTTCTACTCCTTCATACATAATATAGAACTTCGCTCCCTAAAGACATTCACTGTATAATGTACAAAGTATTGAGTATTCTGAATGTTACAATAATCTATTATTGGCTGATAATTCTTGTTTTACCATGTACTTAAGTACTTTTTTAAAGGAATAGCAGATATGTGTAACAAAGCTAACATCGTTTACACCAGAATATCATTTTAAAAATAACTACAAGTTATTAATTAAGACTAAGCGATAATATCATGCCCTGCTCAAAAATAGATAGAGTAGATTTAGGTTTAAATTTACGTTAGTGATAAAATATTTGTAGAGTTATCTCGACAGAAACAAGAAAAAAATGAACAGCTTTATAGGTTGGTTATTTTCTGATTGAGTATCTTAGCGATGTTTTCTTGCCTTGTCGGGCAGATAAATTAAAACGAGAGGCAGACATCTTTCAAACCAAAACTCTGTCTTTTTTATATTATGCCTTTTGAATTCTTTGTCATCCCTACACATGGACTTTACCCGTTCTATGATTAATCAATAATTAAAGTTAGTTATTGATTATTTACATCAATAAATTTAGTGAAGATAATAAAAATTAGGCCCAGCATGGCCACGTGGTTAAAGCACTCGACTTGTTATTCGAGGGTCGTGGTTTTGAGTCCCCGTCACACCAAACATGTTCGCCCTTTCAGCCTAGCGGACGTTATAATGTGACGGTAAATCCCACTATTTGTTGGTAAAAGAGTAGCCCACGAGTTGGCGGTGAATGGTGATGACTAGCTGCCTTCCCTCTAGTATTACACTTCTAAACTAGGGAAGGTTAGCGCAGATAGCCCTTGTGTAGCTTTGCGCGAAATTCAAAAACAAGCAAACAATAAAAAACCTATGTTTGTTGTGGTAAAAACAACAACAATAAGAAAAAGCAATCAAAGGAAGGACACTGATTCCTAGGATAGCGTTAAGTCTACAGATTTACAATGTTACAGTCAGGGGCTCGGTTCCTCTCAGTGGACGCAGCAGATAGCCTGGTGTGGCTTTGCTATTAACAAACAAAAACACGTATACACGCAGAGCAACAGAAGTAGTTCTTGACGGTTAACAGAAAGTGACAACCACTACAGCACAAGACAAGTTTCACGTTTAGAAGAAATAATTAAGAAAAATATATACTGGAGTTCGACATTTGAATTCTGGGTACTACCATAAATTGTAGCCGATTAAATACGTTATGTTAATAAAACAAGGACTTGGCAAGTTAAAGACGTTACTTTTTCACGCAACAAAGGTTATGATTAGAATATAACTGTTTTTGTAAAATATAGAGTATGAAAAAAGCTCCACAAGTCCCTGGTTTTCCGTATTCTTTGGAACTAGATGTTATGTTCTGTTTTCCCTATAAATTGTTTTGTGACAAGAAAATGTAATTAGTTAATGAAGGTTTTCATCCATGACGCTATCTATAATAAAACGTTACATCTGTGTGTATGTGACTGCCATAGCTCCAAGAGGGAAAAATCTAGAAATCTAAAGTTTTGCAACCTTACTACGTGGATAGAGAGACACGCCCTTTCATTGTAAAAAAAAAAAAAAATGATGAACTAAGTACGACTACTCAATAGTATACCCTGTAGTATATGAGTTACATTAAGAACTGTTAATATACAGACAAGTCAGTGGGTTTTGGCAACAGTGCGTTCTAACAATGGCTTTTATGTCATTTTACTTAGCCTGTTTTTGAATTTCGCGCAAAGCTACTCGAGGGCTATCTGCGCTAGATGTCCCTAATTTAGCAGTGTAAGACCAGAGGGAAGGCAGCTATTCATCACCACCCACCGCCAACTCTTGGGCTACTCTTTTACCAACGAATAGTGGGATTGATCGTGCCATTATAACGCCCCCACGGCTGAAAGGGCGAGCATGTTTGATGCGACGTGGATTCGAACCCGTAACCCTCAGATTACGCATTTAAAGATCTAATATTTTTGTGGGTAAAGTTCAAATAAGCCTGTAAATACAGTAGCCTAGGCCTATTAGGATTGTACAAGTCAGGTAACTTTCTAAAACGTGGTGAAGAGAGTTTGTTTGTTTAAATTTCACTCAAAACTACACGAGTACCATCTGCACTAGCCATCCCTAATATAACAGTGGAAGGCCACCACCCACCGCCAACTCTTGGGCTAAACAACGTTGGGAACTTTTATAACTAATTGATGCGAAAACCCGTCCCTAAAGAGTCGAACGCTTTAACCCACCTGAAACTCTTTACTAATTGAGCTAAAGAAACCTAGTCACGAGCAAAGTAGTCTACGTATGGAATGCCATAAGAGATTCAAGGAATTAGATCTCTGGTTGAAAATGAATCCAAACTTGAACCGAAATTAAAGGACAGTATTTACTTAGAATATTTAATCGGATAAGTGCAAATAGGTATGTATTTATAGAAGAGATCAGTCGAACTTTCCGTTGAATGTTGATAGGTTAGTTCGTCTGAGAAATGGAGATAATTTGTCTCAATTGCAACTAACGACAAAGTTTGATTCTTATATGAAGGAATACGTAAGTAGGGTTGTAAACATTGAAGCAAGTTGTTATTAGTTGAGTCTTAAAGTACAGAATAAGCTAAAAGACATTAAATAAATTAAACACTACTCCTGTGCATAAATAAAATATTAAAACTAATATATACCATTAAATAATTGTACAATAAGTAAGTTTCTTAAGAGCAGAAAAAAAAAAGACTTTTTTCAATGGGGTTTTATGCCACTAACATTATAAGCGCGAGCTGATATAATATATACACTTATGTAACACTATCCCCCAATTTACATAATCATATATTCACCCTCAGCGCCACCTCGAGTTTGAACACAACACTTCCCGAATAATTTATAACACAACTAGACCGCCACCTTTATTCAGAATAATGTTTTTGTTTTTATTAATTTTTACTATTTCTCTTGTATTTCATCCATCTTAAACAAAACATGATTAATCAATTTAATTTTTTCCAGTCTCTAATGTGAGCCCAATGAACTGGCTCAGCCTTAATGTAGCAGACTACTACTGCAAAAATCAGGTTTCAATACTCATGCAGATTTTTTGCTTAACAACGACCGAACTTTGTTTTATCTTAAGCTATGTTAGGTTTTCCCTTTAAATAGGGGTCAGTAAACATTTTTTACAGTTCAACTGAAGTCGGTTCTTTTAAATTAGCCCCCAGCGATACAGCGGCATGTCTGCAGACTTATAACGATAGAAACATGGTTTCGATATGCTTGGTGGGCAGAGCACACATAGGCCATTGCGTATATTTGTGCTTAATTACAAGCAAAAGCTTTAAAATTAATATTTCCCTTTAAATTATATAATAAAAAATTATTTGTTTTACTTTAATGAAATTTCTATCCAAGATAATTAGTATTCATTTACGCAAAGTATTATATTCTCATTCACTATTATATGTTACGGTCAATCCCACTATTCGTTGGTAAAAGAGTAGCCCAAGAGTTGGCGGTGGACGGTGATGACTAGCTAGCTGCCTTCCCTCTGGTCTTACACTGGTAAATTAGGGACGACTAGCGTAGATAGCCCTCGTGTAGCTTTGCACGAAATTCAAAAACAACTAAACAAACAAACCATTATGTGCCTTGAGGCTCAAAGGTAAGCTTGATGACATGTAACGCTAGATTCTGGACATAATTCTATCGTGTACATAACGCAGATGTCTCTTTGTGTAACTTTTCATGAGAACAAACCAACTATTTGTCCGTGAATTTTTAAAGTTCTAGTTGAACTAAGCTGAAATTAAAAGGGTTTATTTTCAGTTACATTGTAATTTTCGACCACTTGGTTTTGAATATATAACAAAAAGTGATGTACAAAAGAGAATTATTCGATTTTGCGTTCTTCAAAGTATAAAATGTAATCGTGAACGAATTGAATAATGCAAAACTTCATTTCAGCCAGCAAAAGTATTCTGAAGTTATTTGATTTTGAAAGAAATATTTAATTTGCTTTAGTGATGTCTATGAATTTCTAGTGGAATATCACAAAAATGTATTTTCATTTATAACCAATCAGATACATTTTACAGGTTTATATAGCCACCTAAGTTTTCTTCTCTCTCTTTCATAAATCAAAAAATAAATTCGGAGATTTTTTTTTATTTCAAGTAAAGCTACTAGAAGGCTATCTTCGTAACCCGTCCTTAAGCTAGAAAGTGATAGACTAAAAGAAAGGCAATTAACCAACTCTTGGGCTACTCTTTACAAACAAAAACCGAGATTGACTTACAAATTATATGGTCTCCGCAGCTGAAAGGTGTAGCATATCCAGTAATGGGATTTGAGCCTGTTTTCTGCAGATCGGAAGGCCAGTGACGTTTTTTACTTCTCTTTATTAATCTACCCTCCAAGGGGGGGGTATAAACAAAAGTACATCAATGATTCAAGACATCTTATAAAAATGATTATACTTATCTGGGTAGTAAAGAAATAGTAGTTAAGAGTAATTACTTGAAACACATACACACAAAATTAATAGTAACAAAATAAAATTATTACTAAACATGTTCATATTAAGATTGTCTGAAATAAACTGAAAGTCAAGTGACGTAATCATGTGTCCATACCAGACCCAGTAGACGTTGAAGATTATAGCAGAAATAGGAAACCTTTCTCCGAATAATTAAAAAAACTAAATGTGGTAAACTTAGGAATAGTGGGATACGTTGTGTCTCTAAAAATACCGTTAGCAACGCAGACAATGTATTCTAAGGAGAAAAAGAGAGACTTTGAGAAATTCATTACGATCTTTCAGCGTAATCTTTATTTATGTTAATTTTTGTTTTGCATCATGTGGTCATCAATAATAAAGATAAGTATCTTGGGGATCCATGAAGTTATGATGTGAAAATAATTAAATAACGATTCCCTGACTTATGAATCTCTGATTAATCGTGTTTAGTAAGTATTTCTAGAAGATAAAATAATCTACATGACACTTTGCCTCCAATAACCTGTTCAAAAACCACAATAGATTCTCTTATGCATTCCCAAATTGAAGAAATGTAAGAAGTATAGGACGCATTAATTAATTGCTTAAACTTGTATTAGCTCTAATCTTGTGCTTTACTTGTTTTTTGTGTGCAATTTGCTGTTGGTTTTTGGAATATTTTCCTTGAGAGGGCGCTGGTGAAAACAATATCCTGGGTTCTAAACGCCAAAATTTCTAGAATCTACTTAGTTATCACAACTGTGCTGTTTAAATTAACTTTCACACACTTTTGTTAAACTAAATGCTTTCAGGTTGAGCAAAAGAATTTATGTGACGTGAGTAAATTCGAGTCAGAACTTCAAAGAAATATCACTGCTGCGAAAATTTGCTTTCTGCCTCGCAACTTACCAATCAAAATTAAAGAAGAGCAACCGCTGGGTATCGTCTAAAATATTCGCCATTTTCACTAGCGTAGAACGTGTAAACTTTATCCTGAAACTCACTCTTCTTTTAACGAATGCATGTGAAACAGTGAAGTTTGTTTTAAGGTACTTATATTTGATGGCAAAGCTACTTAGACCATCTATCGCCTTCCCTCTTGATACAGTAAATTATCGCCAAAGCTGTATATATATATTAAATTTTGTTTTACAATTCTGCCCCCCGCTAGTACAGCGGTATGTCTCCGGATTTACAACGCTAAAATCAGCGGTTCGATTCCTCTTGGTGGGCTGAGCACATAGCCTGCTGTGGCTTTTCTATAAGAAAAACACACACACACACACACAATTCAACTTAAAAGTAATGTTATTATTTATTGCAGAAGTGTAATTTAGGCCTACAATGAGCTTATACTTCCTTGTCTTGGACATTAGGCCTATTGGAATGTCAACTGTTAACTAAAGTTACTAATATGAAAACGTTAAGCCTACGCATAAAACAAAATATTTCTTTCAATGAACTGATATAAATTTACGGACACGAGAAGTAACTAGCTTTGGACATGTTTTGTGAGTGTTGACGGTTACGTATTTAATTTGTACCAGTTTTTTTTATTTCAAACAGTGAAATGGCTTATTTATAAAGCTTTCCGAATACACGTATATGAAAAAAAGTTAACAAAAGAATTAGCAGTAAATGATAAAAATTGCGTTAAAGGCTATGGAGGTACAAACGAACGTAGAACAACATTCAATAAAAATATTGTATTTAACATTATATAATGGAAAAATTAATAAACGTGACTTCAGAACAAACATATTTTACATAACGAAACAATGAATTTGAGAGCGAAGCGAGTTGGAGTGCTTAATAAACAATAATCCAGTGTTCCCTATTCAGTTTCAAAGCCTATGAACGACAAGTTTTTCAATCTATTGTAAACAGTTAAGTTTGAGTACCAACATTCACCTACATTATATATATATATAATTTAATTATTTACTATTTATTAATATATTCTTTCGTTATGATGATTTGTCTATACTGACAGTTTTGTGTATGGATTTTGATACTAATCTCTTTAGATAGCCAAACCTCGTGAGATATTATGGTTGAACAGGTTGCTAACAACTAATATAATATAAACTAATATATACGAATCATTAAAAGTCTTACATTCTGACTTCTTATACTCAGAGCCATACAATAATAACTTACTTGCATAAATTACTGTGTTAATTAATTTCAGCTCTTGATCTGTGAAGGTAGCTTGCTTTTGTCTGATGTTACAAATCTGATTATGGAATTGACTACCATTTTAAGTCAAAGTATATAATTAAATAATTTGTATTTGTTCTTGAGCTGAGCCGATGGGGGCATTAAATTATACAATGGATTAAAAATCATATAACATGGACTAAAACATTAACTGAAAGGAATTAAAAACGAACATTGTCTGGTAGTAAGTATACTAATTAGAAACATAGATTTGTTAAATCCAAACAGCCGTTGTTTTAAAAAGCCTTAAATGTTAATCTGTGTAATACTGTACAAAAGTACTGCTATATTAGTTTCTGCGCTGTCGATATGGTCAACTTTGTAGTTTCACTTCGAAAACAACGACAATACGCAAAGCTTTTGGATAGTTAAAATTAATATTTTACTAGCAGGATCTATAAGACATTTGCGGTCAAATTAATATCTTTATTGTAACAGTAGTTTCGCAAATACAGGATTTATCCAATAATACGAATGAATTCTAATCGCAGACACCGATATTTACAAGTCTACTTGTCTTAGGCCTAAACGGTAGTTAAGCCTTAACTAAATACGGTTTATGTCCAATAAAGTTTGTTTATTTGTATTGTTTGTTTGTTTTGAATTTCGCACAAAGCTACTCGAGGGCAATCTGTGCTAGTCGTCCCTAATTTAGCAGTGTAAGACTAGAGGGAAGGCAGCTAGTCATCACCACCCACCGCCAACTCTTGGGCTACTCTTTTACCAACGAAAAGTGGGATTGACCGTCACATTATAACGCCCCCACGGCTGGGAGGGCGAGCATGTTTAGTGCGACTCGGATGCGAATAAAGAGATAAATAAACGATATAACTTGTGTGCGTTTTTGGCTATAGTTTAATTAGGGTTAAAATTTGCGATAGGTAATATATCAATTAATAAATTTATATTGTTAGACCTTTCGAAAAACTGCTAGGCTTTTAATATGTGCATAATTGCAAAAATATATATATAATACCTGAAATAAATGCGCAGAGTTTTTCAGGATAGGCAAAAGTTGAGTATTATTATTATTATAATAGAATACTGGTATATTACACTTTTCTTATTTGTATGGGCCCGGCATGGCCAATCGTGTTAAGGCGTGCGACTTGTAATCTGAAGGTCGCGGGTTCGCATCCCCGTCGCGCCAAACATGCTCGCCCTGTCAGCCGTGAGGGCGTTATAATGGTACGGTCAATCCCACTCTTCGATGGTAAAAGAGTAGCCCAAGAGTTGGCGGTGGGTGGTGATGACTAGCTGCCTTCCCTCTAGTCATACACTGCAAAATTAGAGACAGATAGCGCAGATAACTCTCGAATAACTTTGCGCGAAATTCAAAACAAACCAAACCAGTCTATTGGATGTTAATACGAAACAAATCACTATCTAGCCGTTGAACTGAAACGTGTTTGTAAGACCAGTTGGATAGTAATAAACGACAATTTGTTTGCGTTTCATGGATTTTTTTTTATTTTATGTATTCTGTGTACGAAGGGCAACCCACATTTTTCTCTGCCTCTCCTCCTTGAAGAAAAACTTGCCTTAGGCGTGCTTGAAAGAGCCCCTTATATTGTCAGTGAGATCCTTTCCTTCAAACTTTCCTTAATGTTTGTTTATTTTTAAATTTCGCGCAAAGCTACACGAAGGCTATGTGTGCTAGTTGTCCCTAACTTAAGAGTGTAAGTCTAGAGGCGAGACAGGTATTCATTACCATCCATCGTCAACTCTTGGGCTACTTTTTTACCAACGAATGGTGGAATTAGCCGTCACATAATAACGCCTCTATAGCTGAAACAGCGAGCACATTAGATGTGACAGAGGTTCGAACCCGCGACCTTCATATTACGACTCGAGCGCCTAAACAACCTGGCCATGCCGTGCCTAATCTTTCCAAAACGTGATAATAGAGGCGCGGTCGAATTAAATTTATCAAACCATATACAACCGTGTTTTCATTCTGAATACATAAAATTAATATTTCATTTATTAGACTTCAGGTATTTGTATAGCGTGTTTCATTGTCGTACATATACCAGTTTAAGCGACAATCTGTCATTGACTTGAGCGGCATAACACACTGTGTCATGACAAAAAATACTAGTTCAGTAATGTTAAATGTATTTATTTGATCAGAAGCTTACGAGAACTTTTGACAAGAAGCGACAACATGCAAGTAACGTTCCCTAATCACATAAAACTAATGGAAGTAACTTGTAAGGTTTTAATTTACATGGGCTGGGGTGGCCTGCTAGTTATCTTACCCCGAATTGTGAATCCGTAGTTTCTTGGTTCGCGGCTCGTTCTCACAAGATCGCGTTTCCCACCTTGTGCCCGTAGGTGAGATTTAAAGACAACAATCAAGTCCCACTCTTGAGTTAGACGAAACTTAGAGATGTGTGGTGTTAACTAGATGTCTTCGCTCGGGTTTGGTTTGGTTTGAATTTTGCGCAAAGCTACACGAGGGCTATCAGCACTAGCCATTCATAATCTAGCAGTGTAAGACTAGAGGGAAGGCAGCTAGTCATCACCACCAACTCTTGAGCTACTCTTTCACTAACGAATAATGCGATTGACCGTCACATTACAATGCCCCCACGTCGGAATAGACGAGCATATTTGGTGTGACAGGGATTTGAACTCGCGACCCACAGATTAGGAGCCGAGCGCTCGAACCACCTGGCTATAATGGGCCAATAGTTATTAGAATATTTATGCGAGGAAATTCTAACACAAATATGCAGAGTAGGAACTCACTATATATAAAAGCTAATCAGCACATTTTTTATTGTTTGTTTTAGAAGTGAAACAAGCACTCTTAATAAAAAGTTTAATTTGGAAAATTGTTAGCAATAGAAATGTTTTGAAAGGCATAAAGAGGTACTGAAATGTTATGTGTGAAATAATAAATGAAAGTAATAATTGAAGAGTTTATTTTCTAGTATTTGACATTCAGAAGGTAGTTTTTTTGAGCTAATATTCAACCAATCCTTTCCTTTTACCTTATTCAGAGTGCTTTCTTCCTTTGATTAACACTTGTGTGGCGGTTTACTGTAAATAACACTTGAATGCTGGTATCCGTTTATTGGTACTTAAGCTCTGGCTTCCTTTTATTGGGGCCTGCTGGCATAGCCAGGTGGGTTAAGGCGTTTGACTCGTAATTTGAGGGTCGCGGGTTCGAATCCCCATCGCACCAAACATTCTCGGCCTTTCAGCTGTGGGGGCGTGATAATGTGACGGTTAGCTCCACTGTTCGTTGGTAAGAGTAGCCCAAGAGTTGGCGGTAGGTAATGATGACTAGCTGTCTTCCCTCTAGTCTTACACTGCTAAATTAGGGACGGCTAGCGCAGATAACCCTCATGTAGCTTTGCGCGAAATTCAAAAATAAACAAAACAATCCTTTTATTGATACTCCTGTGGTGATTTCCTGTAAATAACACTTGGATGTTAGTATCCGTTTATTGACACTCAAGCACTGGCTTCCTTGTATTGGCACTCCCATGATGGGTGTCTGTAAATAGCACTTGGATGCTAGTTTGCGATTATTAGCACTGAAACGCTGGCTATTGATTGACACTTGTGTACTGGTTTTCTTTGACCTAACTTCCCATTATTACCACCCAGTCGTTAGCCCTTGTTCACTGTAAAGTGGATATACCTCGGGAACATACGTTAGCTAAACTTTATTGTGTAAATTACTTTGCCCTATTTGCTTAACAGCCCGAAATCTGCCGGATTTTGTTTTCATCACTCATTAGCTGAAACCTTTTTATGTCTGTTATCCATACATTCATCATTATACTGCTAAGTCTTTAGTCGACGTTGAGGAGGAGAACGTTATGCACAAATCATTTTAAGTAATTTGTTAGCTTAATGGGATTCTTTTCTCATGCATCCTGATCGTATGAAACATTATAAACTTTCACTAGCGAGTATCGCTCTTGCCTGGAAATGACAGGTTATAATACGTGATGTACCCAAGTTTTCGTGAGTTCGGAAATGGTCTTATATAGATATTTATACTTAAGACATTAATCATTACTACGTATATAGATAAAACCTTTTTGAAAGGACATACCGAATAAAACAACTGACTCATAATTCGCATTTGTCTTAAACAAATGTCAAAATCACTGATTTATTTTTCAGAAGTACCAGATATTCTGTATTGTTTATAGGGGGAGTTATATTTGATAGTGTGCATTAAGCCTAATTTATCCAACGTAGAAAAATCTGATGGCAATCGAAAAACCCTTACTTTTGCTCTACTTACTCCACCTCCTAAAAGCCGTTACTATCGGAGTCTAATAAATAAAAGTTAAGTTTTCAAAGAGAAACAGTGGAAAACAACAGCGGTTAGTATAGTTTTTTAATTTACTGTAAATATTAGGCATCTCCTAATATAAAGCGCTGTTATTTACGTTTAAACATCAAATAACGAAAAAAAAAAAGAAGATAAACGATTCTTGTGCTAAAACTAAATATGACATATAGAAGAGCAATAAAACTTTTTATATTCAAGACATCTAGCGTTTTTCAGGAGCCAACATAAATAATGAGGTATACATTTTATTACTGTTTTTAATGCGAATTTCATACTCTAGCACTTAATTTTTAAAGAAAAAATGATCTTACATTGTTAAAAAAGTTCAAATTGTTTGTCTCAATATTTGTTTTTAATTCTCACTTTCTATCGCGTTGTCACTGTTTTGCTTGCTTCTGAATTAATAGTGTCTGTGTTATTAACATTAAATACAGAACTAAAATCAACTAAGTGTAGCTATATGACAGCGTTTGAAATAAGGTTTTATGTCTTGTAGTTTTTGCATTTGTGTCTTATGTTTTAGGTTAAGAAAGAAATATACTGTTGATGCCTCTCTATTCATTATCTTCTGTGGCAATGGTATTTCCTGAGTAAGGCATACTATATTATTTATTTATTGTTGCTTTCATCAATAATATTGGCTATATATCGAATGTGACTACTATTATACTTTGATTATTGAGATTATTTTGCAATGTTAGCTTAGAATTTTTTCAGGACTAACATGAATTTCTTAAGCTGGTCGAGCATTATGATGCATTATTAGGATTATGGCCGAAAACATCATTAAGAGCGAGGGTACCCAGCTAATGAAACAATGCATTTTAATTTTTATAACTAGATACTTAAGAAAAGTATATTAGATTAGCTATTCTTATGAACATGTTGATTTTTATTTTCGCTCTAAAAACGTAGCATACTTTGATAGTATAATTTGACCCTTTTTTTGACGTATTAGTTTATAAGTTCTCCAAGAAAAAGCAATAGACATTGAAGATCCTTCGTAATACAACTCAATATCCATCCATTTCTTCAGAACTGACAGGTATTTTTGATTAAAAAAGATACATAAAATATTTTAATTTTGTTTGTTAAGAAACGATCGTTTTTATTATAAAACGGATAAACATAGCCAGCTGGTAACAGCAAAACGTTTAGGCCCATCTTTATTATTCATACATACAAAGTTAAAATCCAGTTCTTTCTTTCGTATGCTTGTAATTTAGTTGCACATATAGTTATTTGTGTTTGTTGAATGTTCCTGTGAAGTAAAATTTGCTTTTTTATTCTGACAGCTGTTTTGAAGATAAAACAGAAAAATTATATGACACCACCAGCTTCGTAATATATTGTTTGCTTGTATGTTTTGAAATTAAGCACAAAGCTACATATTGGACTATCTGGGCTCTGCCCACCGTGGGTATCGAAACTTGCCTTTTAGCGGTGCGAGTCCGCAGAAATACTGCTGCGCCACTGTGGGACTTTTTGATACAATAAAAAAATTGTGCGTTGTTACGCGCAAAGCTATGTTCATTATGAGTATCGAAACCCGATTTCTGGCGGTGTCAGCTTCTGGACTTACCGCTGAGCCACTGGGGGAGCCACAGTTAAATAAAATCAAATTTGAAATTTTCTTTTCTTGTTTTTAATTGAGAGATCCAGAACGAGGGCTTTATAAGCTAATCAATATAACACCTCGGTTTTAGTTTGTTTGTTTTTAATATTCGCGCAAAGCTACACGAGGACTATCTGCCTAGCCGTCCCTAGTTTAGCAGTGTAAGACTAGAGGGAAGGCAGCTAGTCATCACCACCCACCGCTAAGTCTTGGGCTACTCTAATGAGCGTCACATTATAATGCCCCCACGGCTGAAAGGGCGAGCATGTTTGGTGTGACGGTAACTCAAACCCGCGCCCCACAGATTACGAGTCAAATGCCTTAACCACCTGGCCATGCCGGGCCCGCTTTTAGTTATTATGTGTTTATACGTATATTATCATGTAAATATTGTAAACAATAATTTCATATAGAAAGTGAGGCGTAGTGAAGAGATCTATGCTGAAGTGTTTTTTTTATTATTTAATAAAGGGCCTAGCTTGCTTAGTAGTTAGCATACTTGTATTGTAAATCCGAACTTTCATGGTTCGTGTCCCGTTGCTGCAAAAACCGTCCTCTGAACTTTGGGTTCGTAGACGCTAGTATTACAAAAATGAGGAGCAAATCTGACTTTAGGTTCAGACAAAAGTATCGCAAGACATAGCAGTAGGTGCTTTTCATTAATTGTCTTTCCTTTAGTATGTGCGTGAAACTCTAAAACAAATAAATTCAGAATTTTTCACCAATGCGTAGTAGTGTTCAAAACTGAAAACCTAAAAAGTGAATACGAGTTGGAATATTGAGAAGTTTCGGTTGTTCTGAGTAAAAAAAAAAGTGAAGTGCAAACAGCCGGAATGACGAAATTTATTAATATTTTTATTTCAACTTACACGTTGAATGAACGTGTAAAACGTCAGTCAGTATCACAAAGGGCTCAGCTTTTCATGTATTTGAGTGTGTAGTGGGGGAGGGATATAATGTGACGGTCAATCTCACTCTTCATTGGTGAGTACTAAACAGTAGACCAGAGTTGGTGGTGGGTTTTTGAGTAACTTAATCAAGCTTTACTGTTGATTAAAAAGACAAAAAAAACATCTCTCCATCAGATGGCAACTTTTGAATAGTCTTGTTTATTATTTTACTGGCTGTTTGTTCTATTTTGTGACCCACGGTGGCTTAGAAGTAAATATGAGAGCTTATAACGTTAATGGTCTAGGTTTAATCCTTTCCGTGACTGATAACACTTTGCGAGCTTTGTTTTAATTATCAAGTATGGTAAATTATCAAGTATGGTAAATTCAGATAGAAATGAAATGTTAATCCATTCAGACTACGTTTCGGATTGATAATACTTATGGATAACACTTTTACAAGAGTGAATATCGAACCAACCTGAAAGAGGTTACATTTTTTTCTTTTTCATTTCTAGAAGCATGTAGCAACTAGAGCGAAACAGATGCGTTGAATTTCGCAACTACTTGATAAGTGTATATTTTTTTGAACTGAAAAACACAAACTTTCTATTTTTCAGAAAATAATTGTAATAAACTGACACGTAGCACACGTCACGTGCTAAATAATTTTTTTTTTTATTTAGCTTTTGTGTTACAAAAGTGTAGTACCTATTGCATTCTGACAGTTTGTAAATTGCTTTTCACACAACTCCACGTTTTTATAAGTTATTTTTCTTCACTTAAGCACACGGGGCTCAGTTTATCTATAGAACTCAAAGGCTTTTCTAAACTCTATTACCCCACTCATTCACGTCCAAACACTGTAATAGAGGTTTAGGGACTTAGACGGCAAGTTCAATTATAGAGGTTTAAGGACTTGAACTATTAGTCGAATTATAGAGTTTACACTGTTCCAGTGGTTTGTAAAATAAAAATAAAATATTCATATCCGAGCAACAGGAAATTTAGACAGAAATTGATGTATTAAAAAGAGACTGGCTGTTTTCTGATTTCCTGAGTTCTTTAAACTGAAAACAGAGATCAAATGGTTGATTGGAAAGTCAAATCTAAAACTATGAGACTTACATGGTTTCAACTGAAGAATTCCCTAGTCTCAACAATGTTTATGTAAAGTTTAAATAGCTTGAAGAATAACACACACTTAAAGCAACAGATACACTCAAGACTCAGTTTTAAAATGTATTCCTTTTAATAGTAGAAAGTCCCAAGAACTATAATATTGATAGTCAATAATAAATGAATATTAGGATTGCAGTAGATATACACGATAGATTTATCAATACACGAAAGGTCATGTCAAACCCCCAGTCAACGAAATTGAAACCACGGTTAACACACACACAAACGTTTATTTATATTTATTTCATTTGTTTCTTTCTTTTTTACACACTAGGCGAGTTCGGCATTGGACAGTTGTGGCATTTTATCGCGCGGTACGTTTGTCAATTTTAAACCAGGTAGCGTTGCACCGTCCCTAAGCCTGAACTACTAATCGTAGGGAAGCAATCAATTTTGATTTTTATCATGTTATTATTAACGTTTTTATTTTATAATTACATTTATTTTTAATACCTGGTTTGCCCAATGCAAACAAGATGATTAAAACTACGTTCATATTGTTATATGCTTGAATTGTTAAAAAGTTTGCTACTGGCCTTGGTAATAATGACAAATTCTAGTTGGTTTAAATAGCATATGTCTTTTCCAAATATTTTAACCCCCCGTTTCATTTCCATTCTTATACCCTCTTGCCTTCCGTTTTCCAACTGACTACTGTGGCTTCTGTCCCAGTTTTCCTGTTTTCTTAGTCTGCATGTTATTTAATTGATGTTATCTTATGATGTTGTCCAAGAGATACACCTTACCAGCTTGGTGATCCTCTTCCTTCTTGGCTGATGTGACACTGGAATATAAGTTGTTATCACAGTCCATAAGTGGCACAGGGGTATGTCTACAGACTTATAACGCTAGAAATCGATTTTCGATGTCTGTGGTGGGCAGAGCGCACATAGCCCATTGTGTAGCTTTGTGCTTAACTTCGTAAAACAAACAAACCACAAACCCATTGTTATTGGATGATGTTTAAAGTCTTGAAGGTTTTATCCATATTTTGTGAGCAAATCCCCTTTCCAGCTTTGTGGTCACGTGGTGAGGAATATGAGCTCTGTTATGATCTTCAGTGTTATTGGTCAACTAGATAAGTGCGTCATTATATGCTTTACATTCTGCCCCGAATGAATTGGATTGCTAATCTCTTACCATTTAAAGACTAGTTGTAGTTTTTGCGCGAAATTTCAAACAAACAAACAAAGCTATCCACGCGGATCCAACCCCTTGACATTTATTCCCCCGCCCTCATTGGCTCAGCTGTAAGTTCTCAGGCTTAAGACGCTAACATTCAGACTTCGATACCCGTGGTGGGCAGAATACTGATAGTATATCGTGTAGCTTTTCGCTTAATAACAACCAAATAAAATCAGTTTTAAGTTTGACCTACAGGATATAGAGCCAATTTAGGGACCATTGATAGAGAGATATTCGTTCTTTCAAGATTTTCTAGAAGATGTATGAGAGAAATAAATGTAGTGACCTTCAGTTGTTTATATATGATTATACACTCAAGTGCTTTAGATGAATGAGTTTAATCTACGTGAAGGCTCTGTTTAGTTTTGTTTGGGTTGAATTTCGCGCTGAGCTATATAATGGCTATCTGCGCTAGCCATTCATAATTTATCAGTGTAAAACTAGAGGGAAGGCAGTTAGACCGCCAACTCTTGGGCTACTCTTTTACCAGCGAATAGTGGGATTGATCGTCACATTACAACGCCTTCACGGCGGAATAGACGAGCATGTTTTGTGCGACGGAAACTCGAACACGCGACCCTCAGATTAGGAGACGAGCGCCCTAACCACCTGGCCATGCCGGGCCATTTGTCCTTAGAATAGCTATGCGAGGAAATTCTAACACAAGTATGCAAAGTATGAACTCAGTATATGTAAACCTAATCAGTACATTTTTTATTCTTTGTTTTAGACGTGAAACAAGCACTGTTAATAAAAGGTTTAATTTGGAAAATTATTAGCAATAGAAATGTTTTGAAATGCATAAAGAGGTACTGAAATGTTGTGTGAAATAATAAATGAAAGTAATAATTGAAGAGTTTATTTTCTAGTTTTTGACATTCAGAAGTAGTTTATTTGAGCTAATATTCAACCGATCCTTTCCCTTTACCTTATTCAGAGTGCTTTCTCCCTTTGATTAACACTCAAGCACTGGCTTCCTTTTGTTAACACTTATGTGGTGGTTTACTGTAAATAACACTTGAATGCTGGTATCCGTTTATTGGCACTCAAGCTCTGGCTTCCTTTTATTGGGGCTTGCTGGCATAGCCAGGTGGGTTAAGGCGTTCGACTCGTAATTTGAGGGTCGCGGGTTCGAATCTCCATCGCACCAATTATGCTCGGCCTTTCAGCCGTGAGTGTGTTATAATATGACGGTCAATCCCACTATTCGTTGGTAAAAGATTAGCCCAAGACTTGGCTGTTGGTAGTGATGACTAGCTGCCTTCCCTCTAGCCTTAGACTGTTAAGTTAGGGACGGCTAGCGCGGATAGCTCTTTTGTAGCTTTGCGCGAAAGTCAAAACAATAAACACTTCAATTAATGTTAATTAAAATTATTTTAGGTTTAGACATTTAAGTTAAATGATAAACGTGAAATAAATAACATTTTACTTTGGTCATACGTGTAGAAATTTAAATTTGAAATAAAAGACAAAATAACACAAAAGTGCCGTTGATAAACGAAACATCAAAAATTTGGTCTTGACTGAACACGGGACAAAAGCTTCACATTTTATTGACTGAGACATTGTGAAATTACTTAAACAGATGAAATACAAGAAAATAATTAGAAATTGTTGCAAATAAAATGATTGTTTTGAGAGCTACATTAATATGATAATTGTACGAAACTCTCATGAACTTATTTGTGTTCTTTATCTTAACCTCATGAAGCCAAATTACTGTGCCACTAGAGAGCTACATTAACGAAACTCTCATCTTCTTTCTTTTTAACCTCATGAAGAAGGTGGAGCATGTCGCCCACCGAAACATGTGGAACGTGTTTTTTAAGATTAGACTAATAAAGTTATTGTGAACATGGAAATGTTGGTGTTGTAGCCTTTGTTGTCCTGTTCTTTTTTTTTTTTAATTTTCGACAGTTGCTTCCTGGAACCACGTGGATTTCATGTGGTTCCACTGTGTTAACATGCTGACTATCTTCCACAGGTAATCCTGACATTTCTCAAGTTCTAAACTGTACGCTATCAATTACAAAACGTAAAATACGATCCAGTGTACTCCTTTTTTCCTTTGGTATAGAACATTACTTTAGTTCATAGTCGCCCCCTAGTGGCAAAGCGAAATATCTGCGGACTCACACCGCTAGAAACCGGGTTTCGATACCCGTGATGGACAGAGCGCAGATAGCATATTATGTAGATTTGTGTTTCAAGTTCAAACAAGCAAAAGTTCGCAGTCGCATGAAATAAAGATTGATTAAAGGTTGAGTAGCACACTCCTTCCTTTAGTAATGTGAGAATTACCTAGCTGAGTGACCATTGGAGACATACATTCTAATGTGTACTGGGATTAATTTCTTGGTTACACATGCAAGTTGCCGTCGACAGTGCTGTCACATTTCCAAGGTTCACTCCAGCGATTAAACAGATAACAAACGTATTTCTTTATACCTTAATCCAAATACTGAAGCCGCTGATGACTCAGCTGTGTAAGCTCTTGAACGATTGATTTCTATGTAATTCCTCGAGGCGATTAAAGTTAGGTGTTTAGAAGTAATCAATTTAGTCAATTGTCATAAGCAGCTATGTTCGATCGAAACATTGATGATAACTAATTAACATTACGGATAAAACTTTCGTAGTTGTATATTCAGGGAAGGCTGACAGTGTTATGTATCATCTAGTAAAGTTTAACAATAATTCTACATTAAGGAAATCACACTTAAAGCTGTTAACACATTATCTGTCAGCTAAGTGGGTGAAAAGTATCAAACCATATAAAACTGTGTTTTAAAGAGGTATATTGTATTATGCCACGTAATTATAGTTTCGTTTTTGAGGTGCAATATATAGAACCATATAATTCTACAATTATACAGATGCAATGCTCTCAAATTTACGGAATACTATAAAATAATGGTTTAGTTGCTGCTATCACACCAAATGATTCACGAACGAAGTTTTCACATCAACGAACTTATGAACGAACACCAAAAAGTCCTGGTTGGAAAATAGAAGACATAGCGATATCGTGTAAGCATCGATCCTTTTTGCACAATGTCAAGCCATTTAAAGACGTAGACAAGAAAATACCAATCACTGTTTGATTGTTCCAAAGTTAAAGATGAAATTTTGCAAGAAACAACAAATAACACATTCCTTTTGTTGAAAGCAGAAGTTTGTTTTTGAATTTCGCGCAAAGTTACTCAAGGGCTATTGCGCTAACAATCCCTAATTTAGCAGAGGGAAGGCAGCTAGTCATGACCACCCACCGTCAACACTTGGGCTACTCTTTTACCAACAAATAGTGGGATTGACTGTCACATTATAACACCCCCACGGCTAAAATGGCGAGCATGTTTGGCACGACGGGGATGCGAACTCGTGACCTTTAGATTACGAGTCGAACGCCTTACCCCACCTGGCCATGCTGGGCCCGAAAGCAGAAGTAAAAGCTGCATTTCGGTTTGATTAATAAAATAGGTTTCAGGTATCATAAATGATGATCAGGGAATAAGGAAAATGCACAGGATCTAATGAAGCTTATAACTGCTGCTACAAAAATCACAAGATATCGTAAAAACCGAGAGAGAAATGAATTTTTGATGAATCATGAAAATCAATGAGTGATAAAAAACACAGACATGTATATACATATATATATATATATATACAGTGGGAAGGCAAGAGATGTTTAAGGAACAGTTACAAGACACAAACATAGCTTTTCCCACCAGTAAACGGAGGAAGAAACCAAAGGAAGAGAACAGAGAACGGTATACAAAATAGTCAAACACCTGGGATATAATAAATACCAATAATGTAATTAGGGATGATCATGGCCATACAACTGAAATGAACGTAGACAAATTAAAGTGCGTATGTTTTTCTTATACTAAAGCCACATCAGGCTATCTGCTGTATACACCGAAGGGAATCGAATCCCTGATTTTAGCGTTGTAACTCCGTAGAGTTACCGCTGTCTCAGCGGAGACAAATTGAATGGGTGAAGGTTATAAATTTAATGGTGTACCTAAATGATTTTCATGAATGGAGAGTTACTTATGGATATACAATCAATAGATAGCGAAGAAGCCTGTAATAAATTTAAGAATTATAAGTACAGCACAGAAGAATATACGAAAACTGCAGAAATAATGGATACATCGGGAGAAGAAATGAGAACAGCAGGACTTGATTTGATTACGGTTGCGTGGAAATCAGAAAGTTGTCTCACTGTTTCGAAAAAAACAAAAAATATCATTGTTATGGTACCTGGACAGGAGATTTGTTGTTGTGTAGTAAATCAAACGTTATTTTCTTTCCCAAGAAAGGTTTCGATTACGATTTTAATGGAAAGAACGGAAAACACCACAAAAGGGACGTTTGATGATGACGTCATATAAGTAAAGTGTACTTTGACCTATTTATCTACATCGTTGTAATCTATATGTTTGGTTTGTTATAGGTTACGCGCAAAGCCACACGAAGGCTATCTTTGTTAGCAGTCCCTAATTTAGCAGTGATATATTAGAGGAAAATCAACTAGTCAGCATCACCCACTGCCAACTCTTGATCTAGTATTTTACGAACGAATAGTTAGATTTAACGTCACGTTATAACGCCACTAAAGCTGAAAATGCGAGTATGTTTAGTGACGGGGATTCAAGCATGCGACCCGGAGGTTGCGATTAGAACGCCTTAATCACCAGGTCATGGCAGGCCATGATTTGTAGGTAAAATGCATTTTTGGTATACTTAGTTACATTTTTCTGGTATGTATTTAGTTACAAAGTTACAAACGAATTCCTATAATGAGGTAATTACAATGGGGCTTGGCATGGACAGGTAGTCAGGGGCGCTTTATTCGCAACCTGAGGGTCGCGGGTTCAAATTCCAGTCACAACAAATATGCTCGCCCTTACAGCCGTGGGGACGTTATAATGTGACGGTCAAGCTCATCCCATTATTCGTTGGTAAAAGAGTAGCCCAATAGCTGGCGGTGGGTGGTGATAACTAGCTGTCTTCCCTTAACTCTTACACTGCTAGATCAGGGACGGCTAGAGTAGATAGCCCACGTGCAGCTTTACGCGAAATTCTAGACAAATAAAAAAACAACTACAACGTGCGAGTTTAGATAACCATACGTCACTAAGTGATATTTCCAAACCTTAAGAATGAAGCTAGTTCCATTGGTCTTTCTTTGTGAATATCTTGTTTCGCTACAGTTTCATCTTGTGAATGCATACAGCATACGTATTCGGTTTTTTGATACGACGAAACATATAGCTACACGCAAGAGAACTATGAATAGAAAACTTTGGGAAAAAGTATTAGTTTTTACATAATCAGATTCTAGAAGTACGAAATACCGTATAGTTCTATGACATGAAACCTCATACAAAACATATTTTTTGGAACTGTAAATGATTAAATTCTTTGAAAGCTTCAGTTGCACATTCATTTTGAGTGAAGTTGCAGGTGGGAAACATTCTCCATGTTCGGTCCTTGCAACTTGCATTATGAAGATGTGTGAAATTCAATTTCAGGTTGTTGTTTTTCTCATACAACGGGACTTTTTAATCAAATGTTCATATAGTTAGATTCGATGTTACCAGAGCACGTAAGGAATGCAATATGTAGAATACGGAAAGGCACAAGTTATCTGTTTTGTCCCGCCACAGTCTGCTGCAATTGTTCTTAATAACAGGAATGGGTGGAGAGTGTCGTTATATAATTATATATACATATAACTAGACCAATAATAGACGGTGTCTTACATCTGTCTTAGACAAATAAAGCCACAATACGTATTTCAGTTTAAAAAATAAAAAAGTCGTGGGCTCGAATTTCCGTCACACCATACACTCTTGCTCTTTCAGCCATGGAGACGTTATATTGTGACGATCAATCCCACTATTCGTTGTTAAAAGAGTAACCCAAGAGTAGGTATTAGGTGTTGATGACTAGTTGCCTTCCTTCTAGTCTTACACTGCAAAATTAGGGACGGCTAGCATAGATAGCCCTTGTGTAGCTTTGTGCGAAATTCACAAACAAACAAATTAAAGACTTCCAAATATGAACGGTAGAAAGTTTTCATTTCTTTACGCTAGTTTTCATACTCATATAATTAAAAAAACACATCCCCCCAAAACTTCAAAATATTTAAGAATTCCGGTAAGTTGATCTCTCTTCGAAGTGCCGTGGAATGAAAAAAAATAAAGATCAAATACAGATGATACAACCATCAACACGTCACATCTAAAGATCTGATATGGATGGTCAAACTCTCATCACAAGAGCAGGTTTAAAATATTACTGAGTAGGCAGATCGGTGAAACGTACCTCCTGAATTTGGCATTCTAACCAGCAGTTGTCATATCTCAGCACAGCGAATGTAGTGAAATCCAAGATGATCAAGTAAATAACTGTAACCGAAGAATTGGTAGAAAATTGATAACTATCTTGTATGGCATGAAGATGTGTGTTTGTTTTTGAACTTCGCGCAATACTACACGAGGGCTATCTGCGCTAGCCGTCCTTAATTTAGCAGTGTAAACTAGAGAAAAGGCAGCTAGTCATCCACCGCCAACTCTTAGGCTACTCTTTTACCAACGAATAGTGGGATTGACCGTCACATTATAACGTTCACACGGCTGAAAGGCGAGCATGTTTGGTGTGACAGGGATTCGAATTCGCGACCTTCGGATTACGAGTCGAGCGCCTTAACCACCTGGCCATGCCGAGCCTTTACACGAAGATGTAATAAAATGAGTTGCATTTAACATAACTGTTTTCTTATAGACGTGTGTATATATACTAGGGAGAAGTTGAGGGAAGTTAACTGAGTTTAATTTGTGTTTCCTTTCACTTATTTTAAACTTACGTAATGTATATATTGAAAGGTTTTGAAAACAACATTAATGTAACATGATTTTCATGTCTGTTTCGCATGTGACCTCTGGTAGTTAACATGGTTTCAAAACATATATATATATATATATATATCATATTGACAGTAGCGTTTAACCTGTTGACTGCCAAGTATTTCAGCTGCTACAATACAACTCTAATGCTTCTTTATTTTGTAACTTTTTCGTGACGCCATTTTGGATCGAAAACGAAACAATTTGTTAGTAGGTCAAATGCATGTATGGTGCTGACATCTAGCGTTAAAGTTAGGTATTCTTGAAAACGAATTAACTCGTCCATGGCACTGTGTTACCGATCGGCTTGGACGAGTTATCTCGTCTACGGCACTGAACAGGTTAATTCAGTTAAAATTACTTTTATATGTTATTGATAATTAATTTATTTTCTGAAACCATATCGTACTGCTCTGGTTTAACTTTATTAATCAATAACGCCGTTTTCTCATGTTTTTTTCGTATATTTTTCTCGTTGCGTCCTTTAGTGAGAATATTAAACATACTGTGATGAAGGACTATATCACAATTTATAGTAAAGTAGCAGAGTATCAGGTAGTTCAGATGAAAATGGTTTTTCAGAATCCTGAGTTGTTTTAATTAAATCAACTGTATCGTTATCGTCTGCAAAAAAAAAAAAAAAAGATTACTTAACTAAATATTTTGATTAAAACTGACAAAAATAAAAATGTGCGAAGAAATAAAGTTTGCTAAAGCAGTTTTAATCAAAGCAAAACTGAGTACATTGCCTCCTGCTTATGACATTTCAAATATCCAGAACAAAATGTCTTACCTTTTGGTATCTTGATTTCGGCGGTTGTTTGCAGTGTATTCTGACTTTATTATCGTTACGTTTAATGAAGAATTGATTTATTTTCTTCTCTTTGTACCACAAAATAAATGAATATTTGTCAATACCAAATGTTTTGTACAGTGATCGTATAGCTGATTGTTGCGAGTACATGCAAATGATGTGGCCGAAGCTACCCTATATATTTGAGAGAGCGTGTACGTATTTCCCAGAAAATTTAGTTTTTTGGGTGTTTGTGTTTTTTCTTGTAGCAAAGCCACATTGGGCTATTTGCTTTGTCCACCGAGGGGAATCGAACTTCTGATTTTAGCATTGTAAATCCATAGACTTACCGCTATTCCTGCGGGGCACTTAAGTTGTTTGGAGTGAAGCATAAAGCTACACAATAGGCTATTTATGCTCTGCCTACCGCAGGTATCGATATCCGGTTTATAGCAGTTTAAGTCCGCAGACATATCGCTGTGCATCTGGGGTTTTTCCCAGAGGAACATCATCTTCTTTTCTTTTAAGGGGAATTAGAGAGTAAGTGTGTATGTGTAGAAGAAAGAGTGAGAGAGGGATAGAACACAAATGAAGGTTCCACCAAGTTTGAATCTTTGTCACACCAAACATGCTTGCCCTTTTAGTCTTAGAGGTGTTATATGTGACAGTCAGTTGGTGATGGGTCACTAGCTACTTTCCCTCTAGTCTTGCATTGCTAACTACGGGATGGCTAGTGCAGATAACCCTCGTGTAGCTTTGCGCGAAAATTTAAAACAAACTAATTGTGGAATATAAGAACCACCGAGAACCATCATGAGCACAGGGGAGGGAATGCCCTCACCACCAAACAGTTCTTGTTATGATCTCACGCACCTGTATGAGCTCACACGTTTTGTTTTGTAGCTTTCATTGGCCCTGTAGTGAGAATTGAACCCCTTGGAAACATACCTCCACACACTTCTTGGTGAGTTGGAATGTGTCTGAAGAGGTCACTTTTAGAGAAATAATTAAAACGTTTGTGTTCTGTTTTTTATTTTACGATACAAATAAATTTATTCACTTAAAGAACAAAACATACTGATTTGGAGAAAAAACCACAAACAAAGAAAACGAAGAACAATAGAGGGAGAGGCTCAAAATCATTCAATTATTTTATTCGGAAGAACACTTGATGACGTAAAAAGACACAATTCGATCGTTTTTACCAAAGGATTTGCCTTTCCGCCTGATTGTTTTGTAACGACATTTAAAACAGTTTTTAACTCGCCACTAGTTTTCAACTTATAAGTATGTGTGTGCGTGTTGTTGTTTTTCTCTTATATTTATAACAAAGCCACATCAGGTTATCTGTTGAACCTACCGAGGGGAATCGAACTGCTGATTTTAGCATTATAAATCCGTAAACTTACCGCTGCACTAGCGGGGAGCAACTTATGGGTAACTAAACAATTTTGGTATGACTACAAATCTCCTAATAAAGCACTTTTTCAGACACATTTCTTCTTATTATCCATCACAGATCATGTTTAAGACTAAAGTTTTTTGTTATACACCATAAAGCACATTTTAGGCCCCATTACTTTTGTTATACATCATAAAGGACGTTTAAGACACAATTCGTTTGTTATACTTCAAAAATTGCGTTTTAGACCAAATTCTTTTGTTATACATCACAAAGCACGTTTTAATTCAAATTATTTTTGCTATACATCATAAATCGTGTTTGAGACCTCATGCTTTTGTTATAGATCATAAATCATATTTTAGACCTCGTTCATACCCGTTACTATACATCATAGAGTATGTTTTGAACCAAATTCCTCTTTTTAGAGTTATCGTAATATTGCTTGGTTTGGTTTGTTTTGAATTTCGCGCAAAGCTACACGAGAGCTATCTGTGCTCGTAAAATTGTTAAATAAAAATTCTATTACTTATAACTCTAATTGAAAACCATCCTTTCATAGAAGATATTTGTAAAAGAGTGTGTGTGTTTGTGTGTGTTTTTCTTATAGCAAAGCCACATCGGGCTATCTGCTCAGCCTACCGAGGGGAATCGAACCCCCGCTTTTAGCGTTGTAAATCCGGAGACATACCGCTGTAAAAGAGATTGAGAGCATACGTTTCATCTAACAAATCCAAGCGAATGAAGATTGAAGAAACTGCAACAAAATCAGCTGGAACTTAATTTTTGTAATGACGTAAAAATAGAACTGTAATGTAGTATATATATGTATATAGTCGTTGTTTATATCTCAGAGTCTGTAACAAAATCAGAAGATTAAACATTAAAATATGTTTATATTTTAAAACTTATGTTTTTCCTCTCAACGGACTCGAGGTAACACATATTTAACTTCATGAATTTTTTTAATTTTTTAACAAAAATCATTTCTATTCCTTAAGCAAAGAATATATTTCATTTCTTTTTACACTCCACGCTTTCTAATACTACCAAGTTTCGTTTCTATCTTCTTTTGAACGATTCTGGTTTGCTTATTGTTCGTGTCTAGAATGTTTGCGTAAAGTAAGACAAGGGCTTAAGCATAGTCATTCATAACTTTGAACTGGTAGGCTAAAAGGAAGGTAGCTAGTCAATAGTATCTGTATAAAGCTCTTGGGCTACTGTACTCGCATAATGGGATTTGATAGTCACTCCTACACCGCATCAATGACTCCAAAGTGCGCAGCGTGTTTTTTGTAACAAGAGAACTCGAACCGTGAACTCGCCAGGCTCGCAATCTGACGAGCTAACCAATAAGCTATGCTATAAATTAGATCTTGCTCTATAGTTGGAAGAGATGGCAAAACCTCTCATTTGCAGAGATTGAGTACGTTATATTAAAACGATTAGAGGTCTTACCACGTCATTACAATTCATGTCTTCACGTCCTGTCATGTTTAAACCACATCCGTCGTCTCTTTCAAATTTCCATAAGTCATCTAGTATATGATCACGATGGTTACCCAGAACCCGTTTCAACATTCTAATCACATAGAAATCTACAGATATTGCCAGACGATATGCCTTCGTATGGAATAATACGAATATCTGCGTTCTCTAACTGCTTGAGGTATGTGATAGTTAAACAAATATGTCGTAAAAGCAATTCGTGAGCACGTGACTTGTGCCACGATCCTGCTTGATTATATTGCACACTGTTAGCTAGGGCACCTAGGCGGCGATTGCCATTGAGATTTGTGTTCGTACGTTCTCTCCTGTTACAAGACGTTGCACTTTGTTTATCACAGCTGGGTTACGACTTGTTATGGGCATTTTGCTCGATGGTCCTGATATCCCAAACCAATTCATATTCCTTTATTTTCCAACGCCATTAAGTACAGGAATTTCAAATCTTTTTTTTCCTACTGGATTAATGGTAAGTTTACAGACTTACAACGTTAAAATCCAGGGTTCGATTATCCTGGTCGAAAGAGCACAGTCAACTTAATGTGTTGCTTTGTGCTAAAACAACTAGAACCTCAGTCCGATCCGAGGACATCTTTATGAATCTAAGTTTACGAAAACTGTACATCGAAAAGGGATGTTAAACCCTTCGAAAAGGTAATCAGTTTTCAATAGCATTACACTTTCTACAACTTTCAAATCAATGTAAAATGTAGTTTCGATACATTTGACTTTTTATTTATGGCTTTCACGTGACTTGGTGATTCGCATAATGAAATTCCTTTAAAAAAGTGCTTAACCCTTTGTACAATACTTTAAAGATATCCTCTGGTGGATGAGCGGTAAAATTAAGAGCTAATAATGCTAACATTTGGGGTTTGATTCTCGCGATGCGTACAGTGTACACAGCCCACGGTGTTCTCCGAGCTAAAACAAACCTTCAAGATACGTTATTATAGGATGAAATTCGTCCATATCTCAACTTTAATATTAATGTTATGAATTTTGTTTCGTTTACAGTCTTTTTATGGCTCAGATTAGTTTAATAATATGTTTTTCTTTCGGACCCATCTGAATGGGGCGTGCATGGAAAGAAAGTATAGTAAAAAGGCTACTGGACATAATTGACATCACAAATGTTTATGATAGTCCAGTAGTATTGGTCTAATAATCAAGCGCGTAAGGCGTGCCACTCCTAATCCGAGGTTCGCGCCCGCGTCGCGCTAAACATGCTCGCCCTCCCAACCGTGGGGGTGTATAATGTTAGGTCAATCCCACTATTCGTTGGTACAAGAGTAGCCCAAGAGTTGGCGGTGGGTGGTGATGACTAGCTGCCTTCCCTCTAGTCTTACACTGCTACATTAGAGACGGCTAGCACAGATAACCCTCGAGTAGCTTTGTGCGAAATTCCAAAACAAACAAACTGGTCTAATGATAATGAAATTTTGAACACATAAATTTCCTTTCCATTATTACCTTTTACTTGAAAGGTCTACTAACGAGTCTTGCTTCTTCGACTGCTTTCATTTTCAACGAAATCAGGGTAATGCATATCCACTTATTTATTTATTCATTCATGAAAGCAAATTTGATTTAATTCCTTTATCAAATATTATATTTGGTGCACTTTGTACAGTGCGCGCTTTCCATTTACTTCCAAGTTCTGTTTGTAACTTTTTCTTTGTATTAATTTATTTATGCTGTTCGCCTCTCAGAAGATTCTGTCTGCCTTTATTGTATTGTATATTGTTTGTTTTGTTGAAATTAGCGTAAAGTTACACTTCGGGTTATCTGCACTAGCCATCCCTAATTTTGTGTTGATGGACTAAAGAGGAAACAGGTAGTCAACATTAGTAGTTTAACAGGTTCGTAATATTATCCAATGCAACATTACTAGTGATGTTACATGTAATTAAAATATAGAGATAATAACGGTGGAAGGTAAAGTTTACTTATGAATGTTTATTAGTATCGAATAGTTTGTTTATTTTGTTTTGATCTAGCGTTTGAATAAGAAAATGAATTGTTGAAGTAATAAAAAAGGTTCCCCTGACATTTCCCTTCGTTTCCGCAGTAAGGGAATAAATTTAGATTTAGCATTTATACAAATCTTTCGTAGTTAAGGAATTAACTTACGTTTATCATCTATACACATATTTTTGAAATGGGGGAACGAAATAGTCTTAGAAATTATACACATATTTTGTAGTGAAGAAATGAATTTAGGCTTAGAGCTTATACGTATCTTTCTTTGTAGGGATATCAGTTTAGGCTTAGCATTTATATACAGTAAGAGAATAAATTTAGATTTAGCATTTATACAAATCTTTCGTAGTTAAGGAATTAACTTACGCTTATCATCTATACACATATTTTTGAAATGGGGGAACGAAATAGTCTTAGAAATTATACACATATTTTGTAGTGAAGAAATGAATTTAGGCTTAGAGCTTATACATATCTTTCTTTGTAGGGATATCAGTTTAGGCTTAGCATTTATATACAGTAAGAGAATAAAGTTTTGCTCTGACTTTTTAATGAGTTCACGGTATTAAATCGTAATTATTATGAAACTGTCGGAAGATAAAAGCTTTACTATTTACCCCAAATCCTTCAATTACTAACAGCAAAGCAAAGACGGCTGTTAGCAACGAAAGACAAATACAAAATATGCTTTCAGTAAATTTCGTTTCACCGCTAAAGGCTACTTCTCACAAATGTTGTTTTTATTTCAAAACAGAGAAATAATCAACATTCACATGTTTAATGAATCACGTGTCTTACCTTTTTTTATACATTCCCACTAAACGCTCTAGTTTCAAGAGCTAACTTAAATACTCATTAACGTAAATAAACAACACAAAAACTCTTCAATTAAAGTGCATTTCTCGAAGAAATGAAACCAAATACTGACATATACTTTTACATTAATGAGCCTATTTACTCACTTTCTCTCAGGAACTTAAGTGATGTTATAATTGAAATCAGGTGCAAGTCGAATATCTATCTACTTAACTATCGGTGAAACTATTTTCTTAAATACAGTTTTTAATATTGACATAATCAAGAGAAGACTGAAACCTAAACTAACTTCACTTGCTATGGTATACACTTAGTGCTTATTAGTGTGTAAAGCCCATCTCTTCAATGGCACAGCGGTATGTCTGTGTACATAATCGGTAGAAACCGTGTTTCGATACCCGTGGGGGGCAAAACACAGAGAGCTCATTGTGTAGCTTTGTCCTTAATTTCAAACAAATAAGGAGGGTGAAAATGTATAGAGATTTGATGGTCGAATCTAGAACAACGACGGCCCGGCATGGCCAGGTGGTTAAGGCACCCGCCTCGTACTCTTAGGGTCGTGGTTTCGAATCCCTGTCACACGAAACATACTCGCCCTTTCAGCCGTGGGGGAATTACAATGCCCCGCTCAGATTACGAGTCGAGCGCTCTCACCATCTGGTCATGCCAGTCCTCACCTCAGAAGTAATGGTGACATTAATCTACTCTCATTTATTTAATTGGTTTCTACAAACTTAAGGATATTTCATTACAATTGTTTCTCAACCATGTAAATACTGTTCCTTCCACAGTCAAATTATAAGCTACAAAGCCCGTCACAATACACTAAACTATATGTGCCTTATCTACTCCTGGTATCTACCCCTGATAGTCTAATGTGTAGCTTCGCACTAAGAATAAACAACAACAATAACCAAAGTGTCTAGTAAACATGTGTATATATGTTGCAGATGATACACAAAACATGTACAATTATTTTAATTTAGAAAATTTTCTTAAGCATTTCACATAGTAGCTTCTTTTCTCGTTTTATTAATACCTTAAGTATTATTGTCATATTTCAGTATTTGCCTTTATATACCTAATAAATAAATTGTATTATACTTCGTGTTATAAAATTATGTGTATGTGGTTTGGTTTGTTTTGAATTTCGCTCAAATCTACACTAGGGCTATCTGCGTTAACCGTCTCTAATTTAGCAGTGTAAGACTAGAGGGAAGGTAGCTAGTCATCACCACCCACCGTCAACTCTTGGACTGCTCTTTAACCAACTAATAGTGGGATATACCGTCACATTATAACGTCCCCACGGTTGAAAGGGCGAGCATGTTTGGTGTGATGGGGACTCGAACCCACGATTCTCAGATTACGAGTAGAGCGCCTTAACTACCTGGCTATGCCGGGCCTAAGTCTGCAGCGGTTGGAAGATGAAAAATATTTGAAAATAACATCTTATGATACTGCTTGGAATGAGAGAATAACAGAGCCATAATGTTTGCATAGCCTTATCTTACGTGACACGAAATTTATACTTTTAAACGGCTTACTTAACTGCAGTAATAACACATACCTACGATGGTTTTATTCTCTTGAATATTTTGCCTATTCTGCAGTAATTCCTGTTCGCTGAATCCGAAAATATTATCCATTTTTCTCCATCACGTACAGATTTTTACACAATAATATCGTTGAAATCATGTCAACTTTAGTTGTGCTTAAAGCAGTGGTTCCCAAACTTTTTCAGCTTGTTACCCAATTTAACATGCCACATTAAGCATGTTACCCCTTTAACAAAATGTTTTCAACATTGATATATATGGCTAAATTAAACTAGAAATATATTGCACTTTATTTATTACACTTTATTTATTTACAATTTATTTATATAATTTATTTACACTAAATTACACTTTTAATTATTGTATTTGATCATTGTGCATTTCTGATGAATATTGCCAAAGATGTCAAGACCATCAGTGGGATGGATGGAGTTGCATACTTGAAGCTAGTTTAGGAATTCTTGGCTTTGTGGTTGAAAGTGCCAGCCTGGCATCGTTTGCAACATTCAAGCGAGTCCTCTTTTTTTGTTTTCATCCCCAGCACGGTTGAGAACCCCTTCTCGCACAGATACGTTGTTGAGAATGATACCAACAACTTCAAGGCTCTCTTGGACAGAGTTGGCGAGTCAGCTAGTTGTGAAATCCCAAAGGAATCTGCATTTTGGTTTTGGAATTTGACTTTCAAGGCTTCATTTGCTCGCATTATGATCCACTCCTCCTTTGCAGGGAAATCATCATCATGAATGGCCTCATCAGGTACAGAAAAGGGATGAATGATCCACTGAAGACTGGCTGTTTTTTAGGTCACTCTCTGGAAAGTAGTGCTGCATGCTTGTTTCAAGCCCCTTCAAATGGTCGCTCATCTCTTTGTTGATGGTCTGTAAAAGTGATCCAGTATCATTACTATTCTCCTCAACAAACTGGTCTAGGGAGGGAAACTGAGCGATCACTCCTTTCTCCAAGCGTCGAATCCAGAGTCTCAGTTTTCCCAGAAATGCAGTCACAGTGTGATGGGCATCAATGACAGTCGTGTTTTGGCCCTGAAGTTGCAGATTATTACTGTTCAGCTCCGCAAATATGTCAGCCAAGTAACAAAGTCGAGCAAGCCACTCCTTATCAGTGAACTTGGTAGCAAAAGGAGATTCTTCTTGTTTCAGAAATTCCTGAAGAGCCGTTCGGAGCTCAATGACTCGACGTACAACCTTGCCTCGTGACAACCAGCGAACATCGGTGTGGTAGAGCAGAACTTGATACTGCTCTCCCATTTCCTTGCACAGCTGCCTGAATATGCGCGAATTCACATCCCTGGACTTGATGAAATTGACGATTTTCAACACATCTTCAAACACTAATTTCAGATTACTAGGCAGGCTTTTTGATCCAAGAGAGTACCGATGAATGTTGCAATGATCTACAGAAATTTCTGGATTCACAGCTTGTATGAGGCCCCGTAATCCACGATTACGACCCATCATCGACGGTGCTCCATCGACGGAGACCTAGATTAAAAAAGAAAAACTATTATAGATTGCGTCAGTTAGTCATTCTTACTTATCTTTTGCGTTATAATTATATGGTTTTAATTTAATTTAATTTAATTTATTTTGGTACTTTAGTATTTCAGTACGACAGGCACGATATTTTTTTGTGAATTATGTATAAAATATTAGCTGCACTACAGCTACTTGTACAATAAATAAAACTATATGACTGTATGCCATGTAATTCATTGTATTTATACTAATCTAGACTTTATATAAACATCTCTCCCTACCTGTTGAACGCTGTTCCAATCCAATCCGTTCGTGGTAAAGAAACTGTTGATGATATTGAAGATATCTTCTCCCTTCGTGGTTCTCAGCAGATCTTCGCATAATAGGAACTCTTCTTTGATCTTGTCCTGGTGGACGTAACGAACGAACCCAAGGAGAACAGCACAACTGGCTACGCCACACGATTCATCAAATTGCAAGGAAAATTTGCTATATGAGCTTTCCTTGATCTCTGTTGTAACTTGGGACAGAATATCTGATGCCATGTCATCGACTCGTCGGCGGATTGTGTTGTTTGATAGAGATATGACACTCGCTTGATCCTCCCCACATACCTTGCTTACCATCTCGTATGCACAAGGCATAATCATATTCTCTGCAATAGTGTGGCATTTTTGTTGTTCGGCAACTTTATATCCAACAAAGTAAGATGCTTCGACCGCAGCTTGAAGCTTTTGGGCTTGAATTCCAGATGAACCGAACTGGATATTCTTCAGTGCTACAGCTCGGCGCTGAAAATAAGCCTAATCCTCATTTTGAAGATTTGGATGGCACTTCTGGAGTTGAGCTGAGAGTTTTGATGGCTTGAGGCTTTCATTTGTCAACACTTTGTGACATACTACACATTGTAGCCGATCCTCTCCACCAGAAGGTAAATTCACAAAGCCATAACGAAGAAAGGCGTCAGAGTAGGAGCGCTTTTTTAGACATTTTATTGTTTAATCTGCAGAAAAAGAAAACTGCATAAAAAAGTGTGAACAATGTGAACTTATTATTTATTTTTTCATGGCATTCTAGATAGCATTAAAAGAGCTTATTCAGCATAGGAATGATGTAATAGTAGGTAAATACTAACTATACTGCACAGGGCAGTACACATACATACCAGGTTTTGTCTACCTCGGCTGATGCTCACATAGAAACTGACAGTGTGAAATAGAGGCAACCTCAGGCAGTGAGTGACGCGTACTGGACACGTCGATGAATCATCAGGGTTACTGAGTGACTTGTGTTCTGAAGCATACTTGTCAAAATACTTTTAGGTTACCACACACTTAGATACATATTTTTTTCTTTTCTACTACTGTATATTAGTTTTTGATGTTTATTGTTATTTGGTTTAACTTTATTACATACTTAAAATAGGTTTAATTTACAACTTTACATACTAAGACTAAGTTAACATTAATCCTAATACCAGCTACCTCAATGTTATCTTGATTTTCAGAATTTTAACTTTTTTCTGTCACCCCTCCATTACCCCCGATAAATTGTTAAATTAGCCCCAGTGGGTAATTTACCCCCCAGTTTGGGAACCACTGGCTTAAAGTATTGACAACCACTGGCTATAGGTTTCTCTAGATCAATCGCGACGTGAGAGTCTTATCGATCGTTCTAGAATTTGAACATAATAATAAAAATATTCATTGTGGTAAAGGAAATAATAATTTGATCTGAGTAAGAATTCTTTTTCCTTCGCGATTTATCAAACATTCCTTACGTGATAGAAAAAAATGAATATTATTTTCGAAATCTGCGTAGTTGAATTGTGGGTAATCAGCTATTAAAAACAAAACATTTTTCATCAATTTTCAGTTCACTGACCTGTGTAATGAATATTTTGTAGTCTCATTAAGCCTAATTGACAAATAAGATGGCTCAACATTAATTCAGTGGATATAATACTGAGATAAAAAGTTAAGCTATTAGAACATGTTTAGAAATCTGTAACTAAGTATCTTCGATTGAGTGTTGAGAAAAAAAGTATTTCAAAACATAAAGGAAGTATAACAACACAGAAAGCGGTTGTTTTATGATTTATTTGCAGGAACATTGTGGTATTATATTAATAGAAATACACACGCATTAAAAAAGCATTTTTTGACACAGTAAAAGGTAATACCCATGTTATATCTTACAGTTGCAGATTTGATCTTTTATTTATTTTTTCTTTGTGATTTTTATTCTTAATAGGAAAACCACATTGGGCTATTACCTTGAACCCTGAATTATAGTGTTGAACCTCTATAACGGTCTAAAATAACGCGCCGCTACAACCAGGGCTCAATACAAAAATCAATTTATTAAACTCTAAGAGCAATTGGAATAAACTTTAGCAGTTACTGAAAACCCAGTTTGCACATACATGCCTGGCCAGGACATGATAGGTCAGTAAACATGTCACCATCCTATACAAATAAAATTAAAAGTGTAATAAAACTCATTTTAATAAAGAGAATGTAATTTTTCTTAGACATGCTCGAATGAAATGCTAGTTAATTGGCATTGAAAAGTTTCAACTGTATTTTTGTCAAGTAATATAGGGTAATTTGTTTATTTGTTTAGAATTAGAACAAAGCTACACAATGGGCTATTTGTGCTTTATTTACCACGGGTATCGAAACCTGGTTTTTAGCGGTGTGAGTCCGCAAACATACCGCCGTGCCATTGGGGGGGCGCTATGTAGGGTAAAGTCGTATATAAAATATTAGTTATAAATACACTGACTTAATAACTAACAATCTCTTGTTGTGAAACCAGAACAGATAGTTTTGTAGAGGTGGCTTAGTTGTCCTAAAAATATTGTTTTGATCATAAAAAAAGGAAATCGTAAGCTGAAGTAATCTATGCATCGAACTAGTTCACACAAAAGATAGGTAAATTGGTCGCAAGGGTAACTAGTTTTTAATATTGTTTTCGAGGCGAATATTAAAACTCATATTATTTAAGCGCAAAACTACACAACGGTCACGGCGGGTATCGTTCCCACGATTTAGCTTTACACCTTTTAAAGTTAACTGATGGACAGGAGGGGGTACAGAAGTAAAGAGAGCAAGTTAGATGACACTCCTTTGTAGTCATGTGTTTAAAAATGTATCTTAGTGTTCTTGGCTAGAAAATAGCGTTGTTATCTCTTCCATTTAATATGTTTTTCTCTCTTTTTTTCCATTCGATTTTACTCTGGAAACCAGTTAAATTAGTTTAAGGTTTTCTAAACGGTTTGAGAGTATGTGTATTTGACTTCCTTACAAGTTGTCATTTGAAACATATATCACAAGAGGCTTTGGACGCAAAGACCCGTTTATTCTTATACAGTAAAAAAACAACAATTCCATTTCGTATTCTCGCATAGTCTTAGCTACTGCATGTGAGCTGAATGAATTTGCCATCTTTGTTAATTAAGTATGTGTTCAAAAGTTATTTGTTTAACAAATTTCAAAAGTCACGAACTTCGTTAAACCATGAGGGAAATCATCATCTTTTGTTTAGGAAAACGCTCGTGAATACATCTTGTCTCCTTACTTGTTTGTTTAAGTTTACTTAAGCCTGAGAAACACATTTAATCACAACTGAGTGCCAGCGAATTAATTCACTGAAAAAACGGTAGGGGCGCTTCTTTACTTACTGGTAGGATGCATGAATGTCAAGTACAGCTGGCGCAATCTATTAGATGCAGTTGGTGGTCTACATAGCTTCGTATGTGAGGTATATTCGTTTTTCAAAAGTCAGAAACCTTTAGCTTCTAGAAAACTTCAACGATATTCAGCGACCAGTTTCACATGTCTAAGAGTTTAAAGAAGTCAGAGGTCGGCAGGTTAGGTTTTTTCGGTATGATACTGGGTTTCGATACCCGTGGTGATCAAAGTACAGATAACCAATTGCTTAACTACAAAACAGACAAAGAAACAAATACGCCAATGCACGTTCATTCTTTCGAAATAAAAATATCTTGCTACGTGATTCTTCGAACGCATCACTTTAGAATTATTAAAATAGGTTTGTTAAAAAAATCAAATCAAACTCGAATTATCTAGGAATTTTGGATGACATTTTTGTTCAAAAAGATTATAACACGTGACAACGATAAAGTTATAGAAAACAAATTACCCATGTAAAAGTAATTGTTTTCAAGGTTCTAATCATTGTCTTACATTCGGGTATTAATCGCCCCCTCTGGTGTAAGTCTTCACAAGTACTATTATTATATTTATTTCTTCTTTGTCTTTTTCTGGTTTCTTTGTCTATGGTTGTCTTCTTTCTACCTTTTTTTTTTTAACTTCCAGCGGCTTCCCCGCTGCAGTTCATTCATTAACTCAAGTATAGCGTAGAACACACACCGAATTCCCCAACTCCCCCTTGTAACAACACCCTAGTCACGTAGCGGGATGAAGAGAAAAAATATTTCTGAGCGTCACCTTTAAGTTTATCAACCACTTAGTTTGAGGAAAGTTTAAACCAAAATCACCGTTGTGGCAAGACGAGAGAGAGAAAATACGCTTAGTTTAAATGAATCTATTCCATTTGAACTTCTTTCATCAAAACATTCGTTTGTAACATAAATGAAGAAAAGGCTTCAGACGACCAATTTAATTATTACTGGCTTGATTGCACAGACACACCTGTACGTCATGTGACAAGAACAACAGTTCAAATATCTATTTTACTGTCTGTCTGTCTGTATATTGCGTCGTGGAAAGAGACAAAATTCAGTTAACCGTCAGAAAACAAGTTCCCCAGTTTTACTACTGTTAGTACGAACCATGTGTTAAATATGTCGCTGACATAACGGTCAAGTTCTTAACAGGTCTATTGAATAACTATCTTTGTTTGACCATTGGTTTTAAAACATGGATGGCGGTGCTTAAGCTTTAGGCTTTCTGACCTAGTCGTCTAACTTACATATCGCATAAGAAGTTTTTCACATTGAAACATCAAGTACGAATTTAAAAAAATATCGTAGTGATAGTTTAAGTTCTGATAGAATGTGGTTCGAGTTCCGACCGCGTTTGGATTTGACTTTCTTATACGTTTTTAATTACATTGACCGGTAATCCCACCCCCCTGTACAAAATTCAGAAAAAGAACAAAATGAAAAAAAAAAAAACAACCAGAAATAGTCTTAACACAAGATGACAAAACGGGTTCTATTTGCTTGCATTTGTGTTAGAAATAACAGTATGAACTGGTAGAACTACTTTTAAGACAGAAACATATTTACAAAAATAGAATTTATGCACGTCCCTCACCTCTAAGGCTAACTAGAACTGAAATAATATTGTTCTGAAAACACAGCTAATCTGTATAGACGTTATTTACGCTTATATCCTATTATAGGATGGCGACGTTCCTAACATCAAAAGTAGTTGAAACGAAACGTAACACCTATTCTAGATGTAACAAACGTCCCTGGCGTAATGTCTATTCTTGACGTAATACATTTGTTTGTTTGTTTTGAATTTCGCATAAAGCTACACGAGGGCTATCTGCGCTAGCCATCCCTAATTTAGCAGTGTAAATATAAAGGGTAAGCAACTATAACTACCCACCGTTAAAGAATAGTGGAATTGTTCGTAACGTTATAACGCCCCCACGGCTGAAAGGGGGCATGTTTGGTGTGACGGGGAATTCGAACCCGCATTTATTAATATTACAACTTTTCCATGTAAATTGAATTTTAGAAACTTAATTCGAGCAACGAAATATAATCTTTAACAAGAAAAAAAAAAAAAAAACAAAGAACAAAACGTTAAACCGTAACTATTCTCGATTTTCACTTATGTAAAACGAGATATTTACGAGAAAATCATGACTTATTACCCGTTTTCTCAATGGTCAACTTCTTTGTCCTATACGGCGACAGAAATCCGCTTACCACGGACACGTTTGGGTCCAGGTGAAAACTGAAACCTAAACTAATTTTGATATCGTAACTGTTAGTACGTGATCAATTCTGTTTCATTTGAGCCATGTTTTCTAAAGTACATACCTACTCGACATCCAGTCAAAAAGTGTTTAATGATCAGTAAACGTTGTTTTATTGGTACGTTAAGTTTGATATAATTATAAATTCAATATCAGTTTTTGCGAAAAGCAATTAATTTTAATGCTCTTTATTATGGTTTAAAACAATGGTTCCCAAACCCATTACAGCCAGTCAGCACTTTCTCGAGTCTCGCCACTGACTGACGTGGTTGTTTTCTCCGACTACTTTAGCGCAGTGATCGAGAAATACTGGCGTAGTAAAAACAGTAATACTTCCTTTCGACATGCAGTATCATTTAATTAATTTAACCTAATGTTCATTGCTTTATTGTTCATTTACAATTAAAAGTAATTCAGCATCTTTGTTTTTGGCCCATTTTTGGTGCTCTCCCACCCCAAAAAAAACTTTAAGTCGTCCTAGTTGCCGCGACTCCCACTTCGGGATACACCTGTTTAAGAAATGTAAAAAGGGCAACAGTTTAAAATGAGACTGTGCTACTAGGAGGCGTTTATGAAGATACAAAGTAGTAAATAAAATAACAACTCACATGGTTGTTAATAACATAAAAATGTTATATGTAATCTGAAGAAACAGTAACTACCTAAAGTTGATATAAAGTTTATATAAAACCTTTTATCACCAGTCTGACTTAACTTTTCTATGAACAAAACACAAAATGATTTTAAAATGGAAATTTTTTGTTATAAACGCCATTTCTAATTTAAAAAAGCTGGATATAGACCTTTCTTAGATATTGAAAAATTAAGTTTTAACTGTGGGAGGCTGTCAGGTTTTGTAGCTTGGTTTTTTTATAGAAGGTGTTTCTGACTTGTTGGCTATAAATTTCAATGATAAACAAACAGCAGCGGTCTGTTTTAAAATATTATTTAAAAAAAGTTCAAATGTACATACAGATTTCGTTACAGACTTGTATCCAGAAATTTAAATACTCTTCTCTTTTCGTTAAAGTCTAAAATTACTTTAGAATACAATTGACAAGACAAATTATATTTTTCTACTCTGTTGTTGCAATACAATTGGTAATAATTTCACTTGCGTTACACTGTTGGTTACCACAGATGTATCCAGAGCCTCAAATGATTCTCTGTTAGTCAAAAATTCATATAGGCTGGTTCAGTTACTTTAGAACATAACTGACAAGACGAATTTTATTTCATTGCATTGTTATAACAGTACATTCTGTGATAGTTTTACTTCAAAAATCGCTACTATACATTCTTTATCGCTAAACTCACAATCACACAATCTAGATATACTCATCTATCTACCTAACTATATCTTTCTTACTATGTCTTACTTGAAATACTTTCTTGTATGTATATTTATAAATAGCCCAACTGAGATCTATAACTTTTCACACACACACTATGAGATATTATGAGATAATAATAATCAAGAAAAACTTTAAAAGTTGTACTTTCCTTTTCAAAGTGTATTGTAATCGTTCTATATTGTAATTCTTTATTAACGTTATTTTGTGTTACTTTACAAATCAAAACAAAAACAATATACTAACTACATATTTTTCTTAGTTTTTACTGAGTTGTCTCTCTGTTTGTGTATGTTAGTTAGTTAGTTATCACCATTAGATTCCATCAAGGAACATAGGCCGCAATCGCTTGCGGATTCTTCAACAGGTATTTAAGTGAGTGGGTTGTTAGCCCACTGCACCGAGCCGTCCCTAATTTAGTAGTGTAAGACTAGAGGGAAGGCAGCTAGTCATCACCACCAACCGCCAACTCTTGGGCTACTCTTTTATCAACGAATAGTGGGATTGACCGTAACATTATAACGCCCCCACGGCTGGGAGGGCGAGCATGTTTGGCAGGCGCGAACCCGCGACCCTCGGATTACGAGTCGCACGCCTTACGCGCTTGGCCATACCAGGCCGTTTGTGTATGTAAATATACCGAATTCGCTAATAAATTATGTGAGAATAATTTATAAATGCAAATGTGTAAACATGCTAAAGCGACGTGATATGAGAAATATTGAAGTGCACAAAGTTGTTGGAATCTATGCAATTTTACAATTTTTTACTTAAAGACTAACAATTCAAGTGTTCAGTTTCAAACCACGTGGTCAAAAATGAGTTCGAAGGTAAAAAAGCGGGAAATTTTCTTTTGCAGTATAACAGTTGCTTACTATTCAAGAAATTCGTCCTATAATTAACCCTCTGCCAAGCATTTAAATGTCTAAATAACAGCGATATCATTCAAGCAGGAATAGGCTAAGACTATGATAATGTCACGCATTTGAGGGGTTGGTCCTAAGAATTACAATAACTTACTTTTATGTTGATTTTAAGCTCACATTTCACTACATAGTTCCTATGGAATATAATAATTTTATGTTTTTCGTATCATATACTTTTAAAATGTAAAAATAGAGACATTATTTACGACTACTACAAATCCCTGCTGTTACCTAGAATTTCATTCGGTGGAGTCAAATGAAGGATTTGTAGATTCAGTATATTATGTCTACAGTACCTTAACCCTTGTTTTCTTACTTTTTAGATATCCCTAGCTGCAGATTTTTCATTTTTCTTCTTTCTTTTTAGCTTCTTTGCCAGTGTTTTACGTTCAACTATGGGCAAATAATTACACGATATTGTAGCTAATTTTATACATTGTAATAGTAACAAACACAACTAGTAGCTAGCTGATACGGTTCATGATGATTTATTACAACTATTGACTATATGATCACATTAGTTTGAGGTGTAAAATGTTAAACTGCAGCTGTTGACTGTCGTGAAGGTTTTTTGAGAATATAGTAAGCATTTGCAGATCTTTATAACTAAGTTCTGTGTGTATAATGCTAAATAATGGGCAAATATGTGCCTAGGGGTGTTGTGTCTTAGAGCAGTTGGCACGGTCAAACAAACAAAGTGTCTTACAGAGAAGAATGGAGAATTTGACAACATCAGCGCATTATTGATTACTAATTGAAATGACAACAGTGTGGTATGTCTTGGCAGTGATTTTGATTAAAATGAACCAATAAAAAGTAGCACGTTGGTAAAAGCAGCGATAAAGTTTGTTTTCTTGTTTGAAGTTAAGCACAAAGCAACACAATGAGCTATATGTTTTCTAGCGTTATAGGCACTCGCATTCACTCCCTTGCTTGCTGTAGAGAAAAATCATACTGAGCTATATCCCGTGTCTACTGAATGGAAATCGAACCTCGGATTTTAGAGTTGTAAGCCCACAAACATACCACCGTTCCATTGAGAGACACTCAGGTTTACAGCTGAGCCACTGGGGAGCAAAGGAGCGAATACTTACACAATTAGCGGGAAAAAAGTGACGGTGCTCTTTATTAACAAACATAACCAATATGGAACTTTATTTTGATTTAAATCATTTAAATCGTGAAGAATGTCCTTGTAAACAGAGTTCAATGTCCAATATTTCTATTCAGGATCACTAAAAATGGCACTTAAATAATTTAATAACAATAATTAATTCTTGATTATACTTTGTAATAAGTATTCGCTAAGTATTCACGACATTAAATGTGAGAACAGATGTTTGAAGTTTGAAGACAATTATTTAGAACAATTGGTAGGCGTACCCATGGGCAATTAACTAGCGCCACCATTTGCTACTATCTCTATGAATAATTATAATAAAACAGACGCTTTAATGGAGAACTTTATAAAACTTCGCTTCTGCAAACGTTATATAGGTGACGACTTCATTGTTTGGAATTATGGCTTCTATGGTTCTTGAATTACGTGAATAACTTTCACATAAATATAATATTCATTACGGAACATTTGAAGATGGCAATAATGAACTTCCTTACTTTGACACGCACACACTACTAACTTTGAATTTGGGTTAACACGTTAGCTATGTATCAAGCTATAACAGACGAGTGCAACATTCAAGTCTAACTCCTCCCATATTACTTCAGTATAATTGTCTGTAATTTATATTCATATTTTGTGCTGGTAAAAGACGGAAGTAAAGGTTTGTGTAACTAGGAAACAAAAGGATTATAGTTAAACACATCCTTTTGGTTTGGTTTTAATTTCGCTCGCCGTCCCTAATTTAGCAGTGTAAAACTAGAGAGAAGGCAGCTAGTCATCTTCGCCTATTGCCAACTCTTGGGCTACTCTTTTACCGTTGAATAGTGAGATTGAATGTCACGTTATAACGCCCCCCTGTCTGAAAGGGCGAGCATGTTTGGTGTAACAGAGATTCGAACCCACGACCCTCAGATTACAAGTTGAGCGCCCTAACTACCTAGCCATGCCAGACTACGTATACAGCCTGTATTGAAATATATTATATACCCAGTACAAAACAATACCATGAATTTTCTGCTTCTTTAAATAATATGTATTTTTTTCCGAAATCTCTTTATTGTGTGTGTGCGTTTTCATATAGCAAAGCCACATCAGGCTATCTGTTCTGTTCACCAAGGGGAATCGAACCCCTGATTTTTAACATTGTTAATCCGAAAACTTACCACTGTCCCAAGGGGAGATTTATTCATTTTGATTCAGTTTAATTTAGTCCTGAAACGTCGTTCAAGTAAACATTTAACTTTGACTCTTACTAGTTTTGTTGGCAGTTAACCGAATTTTCTGCAGTAAAGATGGTACAAGATGTCCAGGAGTAGAAAGCCGTATTTTCTCTCATGAGAGGGTAATGGCTCAGGAGCTTCTCTGCCCTTGCGATGGAGCATGGTTGAAAACAGTTCACGCGTAGGAGAGGATTTGTATACACACTTGGCTAAATATGTTATCGTATTTTCTATTAGTAGAATTACGCTAGGCAGACTATGAGAAAGTGTTTACCTTAACAATCCATTAGAGCTTTATGTTAGTTTGACTTTGTTTTAGTTCTGATGATACCTTGTTCATAAGTATTGGATTTATTTCCATTCTGTAGCTTACCTTACCGAGGGGGAGAGGTCTGATATGAGAGCTCACAAAAGGGTTCACTTCCCCTTCTTTCTCACCAGTACAACAGAGACAGAGTAGCCCTTCTTTAACTGTGTTATTTGTGACTATTTTTGTCGTTACTTCTTCTGTAAATAAAGTGTCCTTGCGCACACTCCGTGATTCGATCCTTACTTTCTGATGATCTCAACTTCAGTTAGAAATATGAAAGATATTTGTTTATTTGTTTGGAATTAAGCACAAAACTACACAATGGGCTATCTGTGCTCTGCCCACCACGGGTATCGAAACCTGGTTTCTAATGGTGTGAGCCCGCAGACTTGCTGCTGTGCCACTGGGGGGCTTCAGAGATAAGCAGACATACACTTCATGGCTCGTATTTCTGCTAACCTCCAGTTAGAAGGTCCGAACAGACCATGCTTATAGAATTCCGCGAAATCCAAATACCACACACAACAGCAGACAAAAACACACACACAGAAACAACATTTATATTTAATTTATTTTTACAGCAAAAGTGTTTGAAAAAATAATAAATTATTTTGACAGTAAACTATTAAAAGGAGTTTTGATTGACAAACATGATAGATTTACCTGGCCTAGATATAAATAATTTACTCGTTGTAAGATCTTATTGTTATATTTATAAGTACCCATAAATAATTATATTAGAATATATTATATTATATCATTCCACATACACAACAGGCGTGACCACGAACGCGAAAGAACATAAGCGAATAGTTCTCCGCAGGTACAGATGTAAGTCTACGAATTTACAACGCTAAAATCAAGGGGTTTGATTCCATTCGGTGAACTCAGCATATAGCCCGAAGTGCATTTGCTATAAGAAAACACACATAACCTTATATTTTAAACTAAGTTATCTTGCATCACATAGAATTAATGATCTGTCGTGCTGAAATCAATACTACTGAAATCATACTAGTACTAGGCCTAACCTCTCCAAAGTTGAGAGATTTGCTTTTTTCACCCTGAAAACCCGCAAGGACATCGTAATCAAACCAGTTGACAAAGGTGGCGCTGTTGTTGTTTGATGAAAAGATTTGTATGTTCAAGAGATTAACAAGGGACAAAGTGGCTTCACCTTCTACAAACTTTTCTATGACGATCTCCTTCCCCGTTTTCAAAAATTTGTTAAATTTAACTACCTTCCCTTTCTGTTAAAAATCTTATATTTGAGCATATCAGACTAGCTTCTTTCTACGTGCTACTCAAAATGTACAAACACGGGTATCCAGGACGCCCCACAGTCGCTCTCTGTAATTTCCCCACTGGATTTATCTCCACTTATCTTTAGAGTGTTTTCAGCCCCGAGTAGACACCCTACCCACATTTGTTAAAGATGGTACTCATGTCTGGTTTGTTTCGAATTTTGCGCAAAGCTACATGAGAACTAGATGTTCCTAATTTAGTAATTTAAGACTAGAGGGAAAGGCAGCTAGTAATCACCACCCACCGCCAACATTTGGGCTACTCTTTTATCAATGAGTATTGGGATTGACCATAACATTGTTACAGCTCCACAGCTGAAAGGTCGAGCATGTTCAGTGTGACGGGAATTCAAACCCGCGACCATCAGATTGCGAATCGAATGCCTTAACCACCTGGCCATGCCGGGTCTATTATTCATGTCCTTAATCTCTTAAACATTTTCGTAACCATAGTGTTGCCATAGAAACCAAAATGGATTCATTATATGCAAACCCTTTTTTTGGTTATACAGAAGAACATATTTTCAGTACCTCCGTCCACAAACTCCCATTTGTTCAGGTCCATCGACGGTATTCTGAGTCTTGTTATTGGACACAAAAACAAACTAGATTTTTTAGTTCATTATGCCAAAACTTATCACTCATCTCTTAAACTTACTTCTCAAACTTTTGATCATCAAGCTAACTTTTTAGACATCAATAACGACATTTACATTCACTTCCAACGTACAATAAAAACTCACTGACAGTCACATCTATTTACACTTTAATTCATTGTATCCCTCTGAACACAAACACTGTTTCTAAGAGACAATTCCTAAGTTAGAGACGTCTATTCTCCAACAACGCTAATTTTAGGTTTAAATTAAACGACATTATCATTATTTTGGATATCAGAACTATCCCAACAACACCGTTTTAAAGGCTAAACCTGCTATGTTCATTTTATCACAAGCTGACTATCCTATTCACTTTAAGGACAGACCTCGTAGTGACAAAGTTCCTTTAGTCCTTACATAGCATAATTTAACTAAACAAATTAACAGAATTGTCCAACGCAACATTTCCTTCCTAACAAAAGTCAACACATGTGACATTTTTACTGCCTCACCTTTAACTCTTTCATACGTGAGAGGAATTTGAAAGACTGTCCAGTGCATTCCAAATTGCAGACTGGATTGTTTTCACTTGCACCTAACGGAGCTTATCCGTGTGCACAAACTATTTATTTTACATATGGTTATATCACCAAATTATCGACTTTCTCCAGGTCTACCTTTAATTTCTAAAATCCAATTTCATGTAATTCTCTTTATTTTGATATCTCATAAAATAGTTATATATGTAATATGTTAGTGTAGCTGTATAGTTAGTATTATAACTATAATATTACGAAACACTAAAAATAATAGAACATTGCAAGTAGTTTTTGGTTGTTTGTTTTTTTTTATGGTGGAAAGCAACTTGGCTATCTGCGCCACAAGTAGTTTTATAATTAAATAAATATTATAATATCAAACAGTTGTGTATATTAATCTCGAGAAAGCTGCAAAGGCGAAACGTTAGTTGAAATATTAAAACAAATATATATATATATATCCCGAGTATAAAATAATTCAACGTACAATTCATATGCACTTCACCTCTTTAAGTTTGTTCGGAAATTTTACGTCAGATGTAAAAGACATTGTTAAACTTGTCGATACTAACCCATGCGCCCTATAATTAACATCTAAATTACGACATTAAAACAGACACAAGTACAGTCGTTTGTAACAGTTGTGCAAATTCAAGTCTTTGTAGATTTAATTACTGTTGTTTGTAGTGTTGTTTTATGTTTTACTTTTATAATAACAGTGTTACTGTTATATTGTTATGAAACAATATAAAACATTTCTTAGAACAACAAACAAATGAGGAAAAGTAGGATGAATTAATGAGTAATCGAGCAACTCTTTGAACAGTCTGTGCACGATTTAGTCAGTAATTAGTTAGTTAAGCGATATAAATACCCTATTTGTATTCCAAGAGAGATACTGATTTACAAGATTAGCAAGTAAGTGAAATTAGACTTAGAATATGTTTATTTGTAATTAAGCACAAAACTGTACTATGGCTATCTGTGCTCTGCCCGCCACGAGTATCTAAACCCAGTTTATAGAATATGACTGATTGTTCTTTTTATCAAATACTCAACAATAACCTCGACATCACTGAATAATCTGGTTCATAATACAATCACAACAACAACAAAATAAACGACCATTTTATGGTGTCTTTCGTCGTTTTTAAGCCTTTTAACATAAAAGATTACTGAACCAGGAAGAGTGCGATTTTATCAGTTATGTAACTTTAAATTAACTTAAATGTAACTTTACGTTAGGTCATATTGGTTAAAAATAGGCAGAAACTAAATTGGTCAACGTAATAAATTACGTTAGTTTAGTTTAATTATTTAGTTGGCATGCTCTTTCAGACTTACAAAGGACTGAAGATGTCCAATTATTTCTAAATTATAAACTGTACATATATTTGTATTGTATAATTAGTTATTGGTATATTTATGTCAAATAGCACTTTGCAAGAAATTCAAGTTATGTGTATGTGTTGGATTTCAAATATTACCGTGCTTAATCAGTGATGTCGAGAAAACCCACTTGTAGAGAAATATATATACAAAAACGGCTCGTTTGGGTTGAGAAAATATTTTATATAGAAGAGCGAACAACGTTTCGACCTTCTTCGGTCATCGTCAGGTTCACAAAGAAAGAAAAAGGTAACTGACCGGAAGCTGACCACATGTTTGAAAGGGGTTGTGTAACTAAGTGTCGGAATGTAGAGGGCGGTGTTAGATGTTTGAACACATAATTTTATTTATTTTATTATTTTAATATAGGTATAAAGGCGTTCCTTTATATTGGTTTATTTTGGGTTTAAGTTGTTGTATAAGTAAGGCTTCTTTAATTTTGCGTTTGTTTATGTTTGTTTCTGAATATAGTATTTGAGTGTTTTCTATGGTTATGTTGTGTTTATTTGACTTGCAGTGTTCGAAAACGTGTGAAGGTGACTTTTTATGTTCTTTGAATCTGGTTTCTATTTTTCTACTTGTTTCTCCAATATAGAAGTCGTGGCAGTTATCACATTGTATTTTGTAAATAATGTTGGTGTGGTGTTTGTCAGCGTAGTTTTTACATAGTATAGACCTCAGTTTTGTGCCTGGTTTTTGAATAAATTTAGTATTAACTGGAATGTCATATTTTGTTACTAATTTTTGCCAAATGTTGGTTATTTGTTTGCTGATGTCAGGAATATATGGTATACAGCAGTATATGGTTTCGTGGTTTTTTTTGATTTGTGAGCTGTATTTACTTTAGTTGGTTGATTTTGCTTTCTGTCTAGGTGTGTGCGTATAATGTTTTCTACGGTTTGTGGAGGAAACTTATTGATGTTGATGAAGTATTGTTTTATTTTGTCTAATTCATCGTTAATTTTATCTGGTGAGCATAGTTTATGGCTGTGTTTATTTGGTTTCTTAGTATGTTGAGTTTTTGTTTTGTTTCATGTGCTGAGTCCCAAGGAATGTATAGTCCAGTATGGGTGATTTGTCGGTGGATTTCTATTTTGAATTGTGTGTCGGTTCTTGTAATTTTGAGGTTCAGAAATGATATTTGATTGCTTTCTTCCTTTTCACACGTGAAGTTAATGTTGGGATGTGTAGAGTTAATGTGATTGAAAAAATTAAGTATGTGTTCTGTAGATTTGAATCCCGCACCCGTGTCATCTACATATCTGTACCAGTATATTGGTGGATGTAATGCTGTGTTAATTGCTTGTGTTTCAACTTGTGTCATAAAAATATTGGCTAGAACTGGTGATACTGGGTTGCCCATGCTTAGGCCATTTGTTTGTATATAGTTTTGGTTGTTGAACATGAAGTTTGTCTTTATCGTGGTGAATTCTATGAGGGTTGCTAACTGGTTACTGGGAATTTCTATAGTTGGGTTAGGGTCTCGGATATAGAGTTCTAAGGCTATCTTGCAGGCTTCAGTGGTTGGAACTTCTGTAAAGAGGGATATAACATCGAAACTGACCATTAAGACTTTATAAGACGCCATAAATTGTCTACCGGTACACTTTCGACGACGATTTATTTGGTTTTTGCAGCATATTTTCAGCTTTTATTAATACAAAACAGCACGTGTCATGAGTTATTCATATTAAGTGATCGGAATCGTTCGAGTCTAGAGCGAGAAACGTATATATGGAGGGGTGTCCACTAGGGACTTCTATATAATGCTCGTATCTAAAAATAATTGAACGAAGAATACTTGGGGTATTGTGTCTTTTCTATCGGGCGCTGAGTGGAAAAGCAAACGAGTCCACAGTGATGTTCATAGATAGCTTAATACATATTACATACTATGTTATTGGTTTTATCCATCTGTTTGTTTGAGGACAGTTTTTTTTTAAGTGAGCCACGAACCACTAACTTTTTTTTTCACCGATGAATAGTCTCAAGGTTTTTCATCAAATGTTCTTGTGAGCTGAAAGTTTTCGTGTGATATATTTTATTTATAACATTTAAAACAATCAATGTATAAAGATATTATCAAGACGGTTGTTATGGTTGCTAAAACTTTAATTAAAATAAAATACAGAACAACATTTCGACCTTCTTAGGTCACCTTCAGATTAACAATGTATAGATTCCGAATTATAAGATGGTTGTTGCTTGTTTGTTTTTCCTTTCAGTATCGATTAAGTGATTGTTTGGAATTAAGCACAAAGCTACACAATGGGCTGTCTGTGCTTTACGCACCACTGGTATCGAAACCCGGTTTACGGCAATGCGAGTCTGCAAACATTCCGCTGTGCAACTGGGTTTTTTATTTTAAGTTTTTGTTTGGTTTGCATTGAATTTCGCGCAAAGCCACACGAGAGCCATCTGCGCTAGCCGTTCTTAATTTAGCAGTGTAAGACTAGAGGGAAGGCAGCTAGTCATCACCACCCACCGCCAACTTTTGGACTACTTTTTTACCAACGAATAATGGGATTGAATGACACATTATAACGCCTCCACGGCTGAAAGGGCGAGCATGTTTGGTGTGACGGGAACTTGAACCCGCGATCCTCGCATTACGAATCGAGTACCTTAACCACCTGGCCATGCCAGGCCTTTCATTTTTCGAAGCGTGAAAAACATTAGGTGTGTTTTGTTCTGTATTTATTTTACTATTTTACATTTCCAAGTCCAAGGAATGTGTGTAACATAATGAACGAAATACAGCTGTGTGGTATTAATAATAATAAAAAGAATTAAACTGTGTCAGATTCCAGTTCTTAATAATTGATAATGAAACTGAAAGCAAATAAACAACTTGGATGACTTATGGTAGGTTAAATTCTCAATGCAAAAATACCTACTTATGTGTGTGTATTCTTATAGCAAAGCCACATCGGGCTATCAGTTGAGTCCACCGAGAGGAATCGAACCTTTGATTTATAGCGTTGTAAATCCGTAGACTTATCGTTGTACCAGCGGGGAACACCTGCTTATGCCACCGTGTTTCCTTTCTCAAACATGGGCAACTTCTGTCTGTTTATTTACGTACTTAAAAATAGTAAACCTCGCAAACATATGGCCATTGATTACAATACCTGATTTAAAGAACATGTTAATTAAATATACCTGATTTTCTTGCCTGCTTTGCGCGAAATTCATAACAAACCAAACTTATTGAGTGATAGTTGTGAAATTTATCTTTATTTTTATTTGTTATGATTACTGTTAAAAATGTCTTCATACCTTTCCATATTTGTCAGAAAATGACTGAAATGAACAAAATATTTTTAGGGTTTTTTAACACGTACTGGGGTGGACAAAAATGATAACAGAAAAATGTGTAGAACTATGTGTTTTTAGAACACACGCAACTAGGCTAATTGTAATAAGATCTAAGAAACAACAGCAGGTGCGCAACATTGTTTATGAAAAAAAAATTAATATAATAAAAAGTTCAGGTGTTTACTAAAGCCAGTGCTCATCTTAGGACTTGAGAGCATATTTGAACAGATCGTTGAGTGCGTTTTAAAAACAAACAGTTTTACACATTTTTCTGTTGTCCATTAAAAGATATAAATGAACAACATGTTCAGGGGGAGGGCTCTTCTTTTTCTCCGTCCCCTCTATATTACCTACTTGTCTTTTTTAAACATAATGGAAAGTAAACGTTAATTACTACAAAATATCTTTTATCCGTTGTACAGTCAAACGATTTGTTTGGTTTTGAATTTCGCGCAAAGGTACACGAGCGCAATCTGCCCGAGCCGTCACTAGTTTAGCAGTGTAAAACCAGAGAAAAAGCAGCTCGTCATCACCACCCATCGCCAACTCTTTTGTTAACAAATAGTGGGATTGATCGTACATTATAACGCCCCCACGGCTGAAAGGGTGGATATGTTTAGTGCGACTGGGATTCGAACCCGCGACCTTCAGATTACGAGTCCAATGCCTTAACCCACCTTGCCATGCCGGGCCCCAGTCAAACGACTTGAACATTTTTATTCAAATGTTCGTACTATGTTTTCTACTTTACGACCAAGAACAGGGGTCACCAAACTACGGCCCGCGGGCCGGATACGGCCCTCGAGGTCATTTTGTCCGGCCCGCCAGCAGCTAGCCGCTTGGAAATAAAAAGTGACATTTCATCAAATGTCCGACTGTCATAACAAAATAAATCACACCGATGGTCGCTTTAAGCTGGCAAACACAAGACGTTATGATAAAAAGAAACAAGGCTGTCACGCGCATTTTTAACCAATAGGAAAATTCTTCTTTCGTCCTTGCAGCCCGTTTATTCAAATCGAGGCACGTATCTATGAAAGCATTAGGATTTCGAAAACAAGTACGGACTTAACCCTCGTCCTATCGACCCGTCTTGTAAATTCAGAGGCCTAGAGTTACCGCTTCAGCAAGCTCATTTCTCTTAGTAGTCGGATTATGCGCTTTTCGTAACTCGTTCTAAGATAACTGTCGTGGCAAACGTACGTTTCAATATATTTTGTTTGTGGGTTCTTGGACCAGTACAATACTTTTCTCACAGCGTTTTGTGTTTTTCATTTTCAGATCCTGTTTTTTTTTCACCCATCGTTATGGCTGCTTTTAAAAGAAGAAAAGTGGACTCTGAGTGTCGTGCTTTCAATGAAGAATGGGGAAAAGTACTTCTTTGTGGAAACAAAAAAACAGAAAGCTACTTGTGTGATATGCATCGAAAGTGTTGCCGTTTTGAAAGAGTACAATCTTCGGCGTCACTATGAAACAAAACATCTATCAACATATTTGAAATTTTCAGGAAAGTTCCGTTCTGAGAAATTTGAATCCATGAAACGTGTTTTTGAATCTCATAAGAATCTCTTCACGAGAAAGTTTGCCGAAAATGAATCTGTCACTCGTACAAGTTATAAAATAGTGCATGGGATGGCAGAGCGAGGAAAACCTTTTACTGACAGCAACTTCATCAAAGAGTGTAGGATGGAAGCAGCAAATGATCTGTGTCCTGAAAAAGCCAATTTCTTTGAAAGTATCAGCCTTTCAGCAACTTCAGTTGTACGTAGAGCAGAAGAACTTGAAGAAAACATCGCATTACAGATACGCCAAAACGCTAGAAACTTCCTATGGTATTCTCTGGTACTGGATGAGTCTACTGATCTCTCGAGTACGTCGCAACTTCTCGTGTTCATTCGTGGAGTTAATTTGGACTTTCAGATCACGGAAGAGTTGGCATCAGTTTGCAGCATGCACGGAAGAACAACTGGAGAAGACATTTTCATGGAAGTGCATAAAACTTTGCAAGACTATAGCCTTCAGTGGAATCATCTTAGAGGTGTAACAGTTGATGGAGGAAAAACATGGCTGGAGTAAAGAAGGGTCTGGTGGGGCTGATCAGGAAACAGTTGGAAGATCTTCAACTCCCAAGCGCTCTGTTCATACACTGCATCATACATCAGAAAGCACTCTGTGGAAAAGACTTAGATATTTCTTGCGTATTGAAACCAGTCATTTCTGCAGTGAACTTCATTCGGGGTCATGCACTTACTTAATCATCGCCAGTTCAAGGCTTTTCTTGAAGAAATTGATTCGGATTTCTGTGACCAGCCTTATCACACGGCGGTGAGGTGGCTCAGCTGCGGTAAAGTCTTGCCTCGTTTTTATAAGCTGAGAAGAGAAATATATATATTTCTTATCGAGAAATATAGAGCCGATCCACTTCTGTCGGATCCAACCTGGTTGTAAAAGTTGTCATTGTTGGTTGACATCACATCCCACATGAATGAATTGAACTTGATACTTCAGGAGAAGAATAACCTTGTCTGTGATCTCTATAGAATCATTAAAGGATTTCGGAGAAAGCTGTCATTGTTTGAAGCACATTTGGAAGGAGGAAACTCTCTCATTTTCAGTATTTCAATGAGTTTCATGCTGGAATCACAGAACATGTCAACCTGGAGTTTCAGAAAAAGATTATTGGTGATTTAAATAAGCATTTTTAGAGAGAATTTCGGATCTCGACAGAATCGAAAGTGACATTCTCCTTTTTCAGAATCCTTTTGATTGTGTCATTGATGACGTGCCAGTGGAACTTCAGCTGGAGGTCATGGATTTGCAAGGAAATGACTTGTTGAAAGAAAAACACAGAGAGGGGCAACTTATTGAATTTTACAGCTGCATACCTGAAGATGCTTTTCCAAAGCTGAAGCAGTTCGCATCTGGTATGGCATCAGTGTTCGGAACAACTTATGTCTGTGAACAAGCATTTTCAAAAAATGAAGTATGTGAAGTCGGTACATCGATCAAGGTTGACTGATGAACATTTGAAAGCAATTCTAATGATTGGATGCAGCAATTCAAAACCGAACATTGAAGATATTTTGAAAGCCAAACGCCAATTTCATAAATCTCAGTAACTTTTTTGCGGCTCAGTGAAATTAAGATATGTACTCGCTATGTGCGATGTGACAATTGTGTTTGCTAATATCATCTTCTTTGATAACCTTTTGGTAAATAAAAATGTTAGTTGTATTTCTGTTTGTTTTTTATTACATGTGTCTATTGCATGCTACTCCCACATGGCTAATGTGGCATCATAAACTTAGTGTTAAGTCTTTTACAGAGAGCTTTCGTTCTAGCTTATGAGTATTGAACATAATAATTATGCGGCCCGCGCTTCTCATTTCCCAAGTAATCTGACCCCCTGTGAAAAAAGTTTGGTGACCCCTGACCTTGAATAAAGTGAAAACGCTCGAAATGCCATCCGTGTCTCTTTCAAAGTGCAGACATAATTGTGTTTATAATAACATTTCACTTTTCTCCGTAGCTTCTAATAAAAATGTAGTGATTAAATAATTTCTTCGAAACTGTTAAAAGAGGATGCAGTTTGAAGGAAGAGACCAATTCGTTCATATTTAAATTCTATAATTATCATTAATCATTTAACAATGGTTTCCTGCCCTTTTTGACGGACTTTTTTATACTAGTTGATCACGAAATTATAATAACGTGTTGACGAACCTAAAACTTGTAAAACAACTAGAAACTGACCCACACCTAAATATTTTCAGCATCTATGTAGACTGACTTCTTTCAGCATCTATGTAGACTGACGTCTTTCAGGTCTCAGCATGTCCAGGTGGTTAAGGCACTCAACTCGTAATCCAAGGGTCACGGGTTCGCATCCCAGTCGCACCAAACATGCCCGCCCTTTCAGCCGTGGGGGCATTATAATATGACGACAGAGCACAGATAACCCATTGTATAGATTTGTGCTTAATTCTAAACAAACAAATGTTTTAACAGAAGCTAGAATAACGCCCCAGTGGCACAGCGATATGTCTGCGGACTTGCAACGCTTAAAACCGGGTTTCGATACACATGGTTAATTCCAAACAAACCAACTACGATAACTACCAACTTCCGGCCCGGTGTAACGAGTTCAAATTATCCCCATTTTCAAATTACCCCCGGTAATATGAAATCGTTTTCAGAGTAACGGGGGAGTAACATGAAATCGATTTTAAATTACCCTCTCTTCTAACGCCAAAATGACAAACATAATGATTGCTTTTAATATTTGTAGTGCGTGTCAGTATGTATCTAAATACATGATAATAGGCAAAAGGCCTATCATTTATTTTATTATAATTGATGATTTATATAAGATAAAAGGTATTTTAAGTGGTCGTCCTCGCCAGACCACAAGGTCTACATACTGTCTTCATTCAATACATTGTGATTTATTTATATATACTATTTTTTTATATTTCTTTATGCGCAATGAAATAAAAATGAGTGATTGATAGCATGAGTTATAGAACGTGATAAATATTCGAAATATTACATTATTATTAATGTGTTAATTTCATTTACACACACTGAGTGCGATAAAAACGTCTAGCATCTTAACAAACCGTTAAAACGAGTCTATCGGGAAGGGGGTAGTTTGAAATCAAGGGGAGTAAGATGAAATCGATTTCAGACTACCCCCGGGGGTAACCTGAAATAGATTTTCTCATACCCCCGGTAATATGAAAACGAATTCAAATTATGGGGGGTAACATTTACAGGGGGTAGTTTGAAATCGGTACACCGGCATGGCCAAGAGGTTAAGGCACTCGAATCCCCGTCACACCAAACATGCTCGCCCTTTCAGCCATGGGGGTGTTATATTGTGACGGTCAATCCCACTATTCGTTGGTAAAAGAGTAGCCCAAGAGTTGGCGGTGGGTGGTGATGACTAGCTGCCTTCCCTCTAGTCTTACACTGCTAAATTAGGGACGGCTAGCACAGATAGCCCTCGAGTAGCTTTGTGCGAAATTCCCAAACAAACAAACAAACAAACAGTCCCACTATTCGTTGGTAAAAGAGTAGTCCAAGAGTTGGCGGTGGGTAGTGATGACTAACTGCCTTCCTTCTAGTCCTACACTGTAAAATTAAGAACGGCTAGCGCAGATAGCTCACATGTAGCGTTGCGCAAAATTAAAAACAAACCAAATCATTTCTTTAATTTGGTTATTATTAATACTAAAATGGTCCGTTAGAGAACACTTTAAATGTTTGTATGTTTGTTTGTAGTTGAGCACAAAGCTATACAATGATCACGGGTATCAAAACCCAGATTTTAGTGTTATAAGCCTGCAGGCCTTCCGCTAGACTGCGTTTATGGAAGGATTTGTTTGTTTGTGGTTGGGCATGTAGCTACAGAATGAGCTGTCTGTTCGGTATCCACCACCAGAAACCCGAATCGAAATTTATTTGTTTGTGTTAGAAGCCACTGTGCTACTAAGGGATAGAGAGTATAACCTTTGTAAAGTTAGATTGTTAGACTTTGACCTTAACAGCATCTATAGTGGTCTTTAGTTTTGTTTTGTATCAAATGCTTTTAAACTATTTGATGTTTGTAGTTAAACACAAAACTACACACTGGACTATCTGTGTTTTGCCCATCACAGGTATCTAAACCCGGTTACTAGCGGAGTACGTCCGCAGACATACCGCTGTGCCACTAGGGGAAGGGGACAACTATTTAAGGATTACAATAGTAAGTCGTAAGGATTTAATTTGTTTTCGAAATAGCCTTAAATCTTTAATTCGTACAAATCGCTACTATATGTGTATATTAGTTCATCTACTATATACTATTTCTATATAGTGTACTCAGTTACAATATCTTATACTTTAAAAAAGGAGGTTATAACAATGTATCAACTACTCTATATCTTCTATATCCAGTGCTGATGAGGCCTTTCGTCCAACATTAGTGCTGGATTGTGTGTGTGTGTGTGTGTGTGCTTTAGAGAAAGGCCACAATGCGGGAAATCGAATCCTGTATTTAAGCGATGTAAATCCGTAACCTTATCGTTTGTTTTCTCTGGGGACATCAAGCCTATTTTTCTACAAATACAGCAGTGGTGAAGATGCTGATTGTTTTAGTTGAGTGTATATCTTATCAAACTTATATGATTCATTTATAAAATTCGAATTAGGGTATGAATATTTAACAAAATATTATTTGGTTACTTTTTAGTAAATTTTAATATTTTTAAAGACAAAACCACCTAAAATATTAATGTTGGTATTGTGAAAACAACAACAACTTTAATTCTGCGCTAAATCAAGGGACTCTGGTGGCGCAGCATATGTTTGCGGACTTAAGCACTATAAACTGGGTTTGGAAACCCTTGGTGGACAGAACATAGATTGTAGAACTCTGTGCTTGATAACAAACAAATATCAAGTAACTAAATACCCCAAGACAAATTAAAATGTACAAGTGATTCTTATTGGAAGAATTATTTTTTCACACGTGACAACATGTTGTAATTATTCGTAAAAGAATTTGTTTGTTTGTTTTGGAATTTCGCACAAAGCTACTCGAAGGCTATCTGTGCTAGCCGTCCCTAATTTAGTAGTGTAAGACTAGAGGGAAGGCAGCTAGTCATCACCACCCACCGCCAACTCTTGGGTTACTTGTTTACCAACGAATAGTGGGATTGACCGTCACATTATACACCCCCACGGCTGGGAGGGTGAGCATGTTTAGCGCGACGCGGGCGCGAACTCGCGACTCTCGGATTACGAGTCGCACGCCTTATGCGCTTGTACATGCCAGGCGCCTCATAAAAGAAACAAACTTGAAAGTAGTTTTGTATTATGCTGCTAAGGCTATGGAAAGATAATTTTAAAATATTTTTTTCTATTCTTTTCACATTGAACATTTCTTTTGAGTCCAATGTTATCTTTTAGAGGCAGGTGAAAAGTTAAACGCTGCAAACCCCACTGCCAACACATGCCAGGTACGAGCCGGGTGGTTCAGGCACTCGACTCGTAATCTGAGAGTCGCGGGTTCGAATACCCGTCACACCAAACATGCTCGCCATTTCAGCCGCGGAGGTGTTGTTATATTGTGACGGTCAATCCCGCTATTCGTTGGTAAAAGAGTAGTCCAAGAGTTTGCGCGAAATTCAAAAACAAACAAACCACCAACATACCTTTACTATTACTCCATTCTTCAAAATTCAAGCCTAATTTGAATGTTCTGTCTAATACAACAGGCAAAGTGTAATTTCGGACATTCTTAGTATAACTGATCTTCTTTGGAAGGCATAATCAAAACTTCACCTTTTATTATCGTTACACGACATATTTATTAACTTCACGCGTGACAGATTCATGTTTCTCCGTACTTGGATGACTCCGCCAAGTTTCCTGTTTCGAAGTTAATTCCGACAAGATTCATGTTTTCACTAATATCCTTCTTGTATTTCAAGTTTGTCATAGTTATTGTTCGCACGGCACGACTCACTCTATCGAACTGGTTGGTGGCTGAACTAAGTTTGGTCGGTGATGGAAAGTCATTAAAAGTCATGTTAAGATGTTGCTTTCTGCAATTTCCAAACCAGCTTTCCGTAAATTGTAGAGTGAAGTTCTTGGCTGGATATATCCGCTTGATTGTCACTCATAAATTGTGAAGAGAATTGAATGAAAGACTGAAGAAACGACAAGTCACCTCTTTAGACATTTCATTACGATAACTGTCGTTCTCAAAGCTTCACCTATCGTTTCTGACAGACGAACAGAGCGAGAAAACTCACTGCAGGGCGTTGATAAAATATACGTATTTCGGTACGCAAAGAATTATATATAGCAGGTTTGAGAACGGGTTGGGGTATTTATATAAAAATGTAACAATATAAAACAGATGGGTTAACTACGTGTTTGATAATTTATTACGTTATTAACATCGTTATATTTAAAAATAAGAATACGTTTCGACTTGTTAATAACTAATAAAAATATGTATCACATTGTTTGCCACAGCGTCTCGACATCTATGACACTAACTGACGGCGTGTGGTCGAATGGCGATGAAAACATTTTAATACAAATAAAATTGTTTATTATAAACAAAATAACTGCCGTCCTTTAAAAAGAAGGATCACTTCACGACAGATTTATCTGTAATGTTAACCAAGTAATGGGGGTTAAATCTCGCACCATGAAGGAACGTTAGAGAACGAACTGGAAATGAAACAGACGACTTGGAAATATTACGAGACATAACATGAATACATAGCATAGCGATATTTCTTAATCGTATTTTAGCTTCTCGTGCCGTGGATGTTTTGCCTTTGCAAGCACGTGACCATAAATATTTGTGGATCAACAAGGTATGTGCCTCCTTTCTTCAACTTTCTTCGATGTTCGAAGGTATTTTAACGTGATCACCAAGACACAGTAAAAATTAATAGATAAATCTGTTGCTTAGCAACAAGGTCATTATAATTTATTATAATTTAGAGAAAACACGTTTTCGAGCTCGTTTTTTTTAAAAATATTATTTATGTCAATTGAAGCCGAAGAATTAGTTCTATATTGATGTGCCTTACCACAAGTATAATCTATTATGTGTGTGTTAGCATCTGTCATCCGAAGTTACACATGGACTATTTTGATTTAGGATTATTTCCCGATAAGAATGTAATGTTGAATAGAAATGTTGTTTAAATCTCCGGAATTACTGACTAAGACCCATGGGAATAAATCGTAAATCAAAATAGCCCATGCATAACGTGTATTGGCCTCCCAGTGTGCTTTTTGTGAATGTTCTATGTTCATCATCTGACTGTTGTCTTTTCTGTCGTCTAAAAATCTGTTACTGGCCGTTGCCAAACAAGTTGAGTTTCGAATCATATATAAAGATCACCTTCCTACAGCTTTGCTCCTCACATTGTTGTGCCCCACTGGGGCAGCTGTATGTCTACGAATTTACAACGCTAAAATCATGGATTCGATATAGTAGATAGCCCGATATGGCTTTGCTATAAGAAATACACACACACCTCACATTGTTTGAAGTTTGGTTCTAATTTGAGCATGTTGTAGGTTTTGTTTATTTATTTTGCTATCTTTCCTAAGAAGTGTGTTTTGAACATTAACAGATCAATGGAAGACACTTTGGGATAATATGCATTATATTGTTCTGGAAGTAGCAGTCATAACCTGTATTTACAGATTGTTTGTCGGTAAGAACTAAACTGTATTATTGTGTATCACGTAAAACACATACTCTGAGTAAGTTGGAATAATTTTGAAGAGCCTAGGCTTTCTTCCTTGACCTCTTATAAAATAAACACTACTAGATTCACACATTATGTTCCGTACATTTCCTACTGAAACATAAGATTTCGCTGAAGTTAGTGTCCAAAATTTCTGTTTCCTTTCTTCTTCTTCTTTTTTTTTTTATATGTTATTTTTATCCTGGGAACCACGAATGCTTTAAACACTACTGCCGGGAATAGTATGACTGCCTGTACTTGTATAGACTTTAAGCTGACGTGGCACTGTCTGATTGGTTAGAAAACAGTCATTCGCAGTGTAAACTTTAAGCACGTGATTGCAACCTGATGCAGTTAATTTTCGCACAAAAGAGGAAGAGCAATTCCTTAATATTTGTCCCCTAGTGGCACAACGACATGTCTGTAGACTCAGATAGCTAGAAACCGTGTTTCGATACCCGTGGCGGGCAGAGCACATATAGCCTAGTGTGTAGCTTTGTGCTGAATTCCAAAGAATCAATCAACCTTAATATTTGCAATTTATATTTTATTCACTGTTTTCGAAAATATACGCATGGGCTCCCGTAAGATACAACATATTCCGGTTTTATTTGATGCTAGAAGCTTTTTCACAGCTCATAAAATTTTATTAATGTTTTGGTTTCGTTTGAATTTCGCGCAAAGCTACACGAGGGCTATCTGTGCAAGCCGTCCCTAATTTAATGGTGTATAACTCTCTAGTCTTAGAGGGCAGCTCTTCATCAACACCGCCAACTCTTGGGCTACTCTTTTACCAACGAATACTGGAATTGGCCGTAACATAATAACGTCCCCATGGTTTAAAGGGTGAGCATGTTTGGTGTGACTGGAATATGAACTCAAGACCTTCAGAGTAATTTATGTTCCCACATACCGCTATAAACAATAAAATACAACCAGAATTTTATCCAAGAACTGCAATGTACATTTCAACTTTCATTCTCAAATTCAGTATGGAAGAACGGATATTTTTGTACTTTAATATATCTGTATATGCTACATTATACATATATATGGTACATTAGCTATAAGAATACTTGAAAATAATTTATTCTCCTTTATTGAAAGTTAAAGAAGCAATATAAAGCAATTTATCGTATATTCAAGCAATTGCGGAATTTCTTCTTTTATATAGAAGTAACAAAAATCGATACAGTTTCCTTCCACTATATGACGATTGCAAGCATGCCGTCATTTATTCGCTCGGGTCTGTAAACAAGCGCGTGATACAGTTCAACGTTCTCTGAATATTTTCGTTTTTATATACATTATCTGACATTCTCTGTTTTAAATTCAAGTTCTCAAAGATGCTGTTAAGTTGAGTATTGGGCGAAGTTTTGTGAAATACGCTTCTGTTTGTTTCTAAGTTAATAGTCTGCATAACTAGACGAAACTGCAAAAGAAACTAACGAATTGAGAAAAACTGTGCAAAGTTTGAAGAATCGACGAAGTTAAGTTGCTTCAATGACATAACGATTAAATATGTAAGAAAGGATTAAGACTGGGTATGAAATAAGAGATTGAAGTAATATTCAAAACGAACTTTAGCAATATGGCGATTTGATTTCATTCAACTTCAGATATATCTACAAAAGTATGAAAAATTTTTTCCTGGTTAGCTTAAAAAAACAAATCAGAAACTGCCTTTATCGGAAATATAAATTGCTCTTAGCATTTGGTTTGTTCCTGATTTCATAAAGTTTTGATTTAGAAGTTACACAGTGAATTATCAGTGACGTGTCCTCCGCGATTATCAAGCGTCTGTTTCTAGCGTAATTAGATTGAGTATCGAAGTGTTTGTTCTTTGAAATTCTAGTAAAGGTATTCGAGGTCTGTCTCCGCTAGCCATCCCTTATTAAGCAATGATTACACCAGAGGGAAGACAGCTAGTCCATACCACTCACCTCCAACTTTTAGACTACTTTTTTGCCAACGGACAGTGAGATTGACCGTCACATAACGCGCGCACGCCTGAAAGAACGAGCAAGTGTTGGTGTGACGGGGATTCGAACCCGCGCCCCTCGGAATTTGAGTCGAGTGCCTTAACCACCTGGCCATACCGAGTCTCTCGTGTGAGGATTACAACTCGCTAATGTGTTAATATGGAAATTGATTCCGTCTATAATGCTAAAATTCAGTCGCTGGAATTTTAGTGTAAATACACTGCAACACTTTTTCTCTCTAACTGAACTACGTAGTACTGCAAAATGCACGAGCATACAAGTAGCTCACCGAGTGGTTATTTATTGAAATAAAGAAACAACAAATTAATTGCGCGAACTAATTATTAATTTACAGTTGATTTAATAAGTTTTACCGGGAACAAAACGGAAAAGGGTTCGTCATGTTCACAGGGAATTAGTTATTTCTAATCTGTGGGTGATGTCATTACTCCACGAGCCATATGATGTGTCTGATGTTACTGTTTTGTTTAGTTTCTTGTTCAGAGTTTATTCTTATAGAATTCTCCTGTAGTCATAGTTGACGGAAACGGGAAGAGGACGTCTCCCTTCATCTTTTGACCCTGTAATGAAATGCCCCCATGAATTGGGGAATAGAGACATGTGCATGATTATCAAGGAAAGTCACAATTTCATCACAGCACCTCAAATAAGGTGAGCTTTCTCATATTCAAATTTGTTTTATCGTCTCTGTGGGCAATTTAGCTGGAACTGGAATTCTGAAATATGAGTGGCACTTTATTGACACGTGGAGCTACGTCAGAGACTCTTTAGGTTCAGTTTTCGAGTTATTCAAGTTTCAGATAATAAACCTAAGGAAGGCATACAACGATCCACAATTGTTCTGTGTTGATGCCATGGTTAATTTTAATTTAGTATATTTATTGTAATAGTACGTCTTTAAATACAGGATATCTTGAATAATAAAATAGAGTTCTTATTGTAGACACTGAAATCTATAAGTCTACTTGTCTTAGGCCTAGCATTAATTAAGTCTTTATTAAGTACGGTCTTAAAACATAGAAGTAAATTAACATTGTAACCAGTGCATGTTTTCTTAAGTTTAGTTGAGACTAAACTTTATTGTATTTAATACAACCAATAAATAAACTAATAAAGTTATTATATGATGTCAGACTTTTCTAAAGACTTGGTGAGTTTTTTATATGCTTTGTACAAAATGCCTGCTTCAATACATTTGCATAAACCTTTTGTGTTGGATATCGAGGTGCGCGTACATTTTCAGGATAGACAAAAACTGAAAATAATTACAGTCGATTTTATTGTTTTGCGAATCTTATAACTTGTTGAAACAGATAGACTCATTAGGCCCAATAAATATTATAATAAACACTGGTTTGGTTTGAATTTCTCGCAAAGATACACCACAGCTTTCCGCGCTACTCACCCCTAATTTAGCAGCGAAAGACTAGAAGGAAGGCAGCTAGTTATCATCACCCACCGCCAACTCTTGGGTTACTCTTTTATCAACGAATAATTGGATTGGCAGTCGCATAATAACGCCCTCACGGCTGAAAGGACGCGCATGTTTCATGGGAAGGGGTTTCGAGCCCGCGACCTTCAAACGGCTGGTCAAGCGCCCAAACAACCTGACTATGTGGGGCATTGGTTTGGCCTAAAATGCAATATTTTAACCCTGTTAAATAATAGCATAATTCTGTATTTTGAAAAATGAAGTCGAAGAAGAATACAAAATGTTAAAATGCTGAATATAGAAAAATGTCATTAATTAGTTCATCCTCTCAAAAATGGACCAGTTTCACATATAGAGAGATTCATATTAGCATTAGAAAACAACAAGAACTTAAACCTTTTCTGAAAATGGGTTTTGCTGAATCAGAATGGTTATTTTTTTCTAATGCCATATTTCTTGTGTTGATTCTGTCTGTTTTTGATGTCATGATCTATCACTTCTTGACGGGTCAGTTATAAAAATAAATAGTTTCTCAACTTTCTGCTATATCTGTGGCCCGGCATGGCCAATTAATTAAGGCACTAGACTTGTAAACTTAGAGTTGCAAGTTAGAATCCTCGTAGCACCAAACATGCTCGCTCTTCCAACCGTGGGGGCGTTATAATGTGATGACCAAGAGAGAAGCCCAAGAGCTGGCAGTAAGTGGTGATGACTAGTTGCCTTCCATCTAGTCTCACACTGCAAAATTAGGGACGGCTAGCGCAGATAGCTCTCGTGTAGCTTTGCGAGAAATTCAAAACAAAACAAACCAATCTTATGGCAGTTGGCGTGGTGAACACTGATATTGGGCGAAACACCTCGTTGGTCTTGAACATGGCAGATATAGTGTGGCTTATACACTATTACGTATTTTTATTCGCTTTCACTCATGAAGTCGTATAATTCATTTTCAGAAGTTTATGTCACAGTTTTTGGTCATACTAAATTACATATTTCTGGATTTTTAGCCGAATCCTCCTGGAGGTAAACACAATGTACAGAAGAAATATTCAAGGTAAGGTACCGTAGTAGAGAAAAATTACCCATCAACCTTTCATTCATGTAATGATCAACTACTCTCAATAGTAGTGCTTAATTATAATGAATACACATATGTACCTCTTGATTGTACTGTTAATTACCATTAAGTTAGTTTTTACACCACGAAAACGTGATCCACCACGCGCATGATTAATTAAGCCTACAACACTTCTAATGATACAACATCGAACGACAGATTAAACCCTGAATGATTCTGTTTGTCTGGTGTTAAGCACAAAGCTACACAATGGTTTATCTATGCTCTGCCAACTGCATGTTGTAACAGTCTTACTGTTATAAATTTATTTTTATACTTGTGCTTGTTCAGTGTAGTTTTCATGTGACGTGTGTTCTTGACTGTTTATTGCGCAAGTCCTGCTTGTTCTTTAAATTTATAGAAGATTCTTGAGAGTAAGGAGTAACAATATTTATTTTATGATAACGCGCTAGGACATTACTGAAACTTGTATTCTAAAGAGTGCTGGTATGGGTAATAAAACTTCAATTAATACAAAGTACAGGACAACGTTTCGACCTTCTTAGGCCATCTTTAGGTTAACAAAGAGAGTTTGTAACTGAACGTTTCTGGGTGCATGACTTATGGATGAGAGTGTAAACGGGTATGAGAGGGCGATGCAATTAGATGTTAGGTAATTAATAACTTTTTACTTTAAGTGGGTTTCTCCTCATGGCGAATTGTTGAAGCTTTTAGAGACTCGCGTGATTCGTATATAAAAACCGAAGCACCAAGACTCAATATAATTATTTGTCAGTGTTCTATAAGCCTCGGGAGCTTTCTTTGTTTGTGTTTGAATTTCGCGCAAAGCTACATGAGGGATATCTGCACTAGTCGTCCCTAATATAGCAGTGTAAGATTAGAAGGAAGACAGGTAGTCATCACCGTCCACCGCCAACTCTTGAGTTACTCTTTTACCAACAAATAGTGGGATTGATAGAAACATTATAACGCCTCCACGGCTAAAAAGGCGAGAGTGTTTGGTGCGACGGGGATCCTTACCTGCAACCCGTGGGGCGTTATAAGCGACGGTGAATCCTACTATTCGTTGGTAAAAGAGTAGCCCGAGAGTTGGAAGTGGGTGGTGATTACTAGCTGCCTTCCCTCTAGTCTTACACTGCTAAATTAGGGACGGCTAGCACAGATAGCCCTCGTGTAGCTTTGCGCAAAATTTAAAACAAACCAAACAAACTAGATCGTTGATTAAATATTCAGGTCTAGACCGAAAATAAGACTTAGTATTGTCTATAAGTTTGTAAATCACTGTTTGTGATTTGTAATAGCCGTTTTTATTGTTTATATACTAAAATATATTTGTGTTAAAAAAATAAAATTGTGTGTATTATTTCTGTTAGTAAATATCATAGATATAATACATATTAACATATAATTAACTTTTAGATTGTTGTTATTGTTTTGAATTAAGTACAAAGTTACACAATGGGCTATCTGTGCTCTGCCCACCACGGGTATCAAAACCCAGATTTTAGCGTTGTAAGTCCGCAGACATACCGCTGAGCCACGGGGGGGGGTGTAACTTCTAGATTCAAATTCAAACTTTCGGTTATATGAACTAGTAATACGTTAACATACGTGCCATAATAAATCGGAGACTCGTCAAACAAATGATGAAACGTAACAAGGTATATAAACTTGATTCTTAATGTTATAATAATGCAAGTCTTACGTTGGCCAGCGAGAACACACAAATCGAAAATAAAATATGACCGGTTTTGGATTTTTTTCTATGTAAAGATAAAAATGATATAATGTTATTTTATATTATAATACACTATGTGGCGCTGTGATCGCTTCCTTAAAAACATTGCAACAATAAGATTGAAGGTTTGTTTGAACGATCTGTTTCCAACAGTATTTACCAATCGCATTTAATCTCTTAATTATTTTAGGAAGTTACAGCATATCTGGATGATGAAAAGGGTGTTGAATTGATGTACTGGATTTTCAAATGGAGTTTGATCTCGTTGCACATGGAAGGTCAAACTTTAACGTGGGTGAAGATTGTGGAAAGGCTGATTGACTGAATGAAATAAAGAAAATAGGTTATTAATATAGTCCACTCAAAATTTGTTACTAGCGGTATACCACTGCTAGGGTTTTTGTTTTATCTTTTTTATATTAATAACATCGATGGGGGCATAATTAGTAACTTAATAAAGCTCATTGTTAAACAAACAACAACATAAATATGGAAAAAAATACAACAAAAATACATAAATTAACGTTCGTTGTTTAACATAGCTAGAAATTCCCAAGGCTTTAATTTAGTCGACAAACTTAATGTTTACACTAATGAAGTAAATACAGACAAAATATTATTAGTGTATTCGAGAAACAACGGCTCTTTTTATTCAGTATAGTAAAAACTGAGTAAGAACGCGAATAATAAAGGGATTTGGAAGCATGACACGAGACAAGCACGTGACACACGTATCTCATTGGTAGGCTGCCTATAGGAAATGTTTCGACAGAAAAACCTGCACATATACATATATATATTTGAAACTGAGCAAATAACTTGTAACTGTTAGTTATTTCGGTTGTTTCTCATTAAACTTAATTAAAGACTCGAGAAGTGGTAAAGTCCACAATCTCGATTGAGTTTTAACTTTGTAAGTTTGATGTTCGAGACTCAAGAAAATGTAGGATGTTTTGTTTATGGTCATCACTAGCGCTTTTAAATCCTTTCAAATGTATAACACGTTTCATATGATCAGAGACTCTTCCCGAATTGTTAATGTAAACATATTAATTTCTTTTTTTTCTTAGTTAAAATCTGGCAATCTGCAGGTTGCGGGTTCGAATACGTGTCATCTAACATGCAAGCCCTTTCAACCAAGGGGTTGTTATAATGTACGGTCAATCCCATAATTGTTAGTAAAATAGTAGTTGACGTGTTGGCAGTGTGTGGTGTTGACTAGCCATCTAATCTATCACTACTGAATTAGCCGTCCCTAATTTAGCAGTGTAAGACTAGAGGGAAGGCAGTTAGTCATCACCACCCACAGCCAACTCTTGGGCTACTCTTTTATCAACGAATAGTGGGATTGACCGTAACATTATAACGACTCCACGGCTGAAAGAGCGAGCATGGTTGGTGTGACGGGGATTCGAACCCGCAACCTTCAGATTACGAGTCGAATGCCTTAACCACCTGGCTATGCCGGGCCTCTGAATTAGGGACAGCAGTGTTTTTGTTTCTTTGTTTGATAGTTAGGCCAGTATAAACGGCCGTACGAGCTATGCAATGAATCTCATAAGTAATAATAAAAAACACGTGGGTTTGTGCAAAAATATCAATGAGATTTTGGGAGACGCTTAACATTTGTTTTAAAACTTTGAATGGTGTAAATACATGTCTAACATCAACATTTTGAAAATCCTCCTGATATTTTCTGAGATTCAGTTGATATTTGGAATGACACAGTTTCCATCTTTTACTTTCGGATTTCTACACACGTATTTTAATTTCCGTTCATTGAAAGATAACTTTGGATGCTTTTTTGTATGAAAATTAAACTTACTCTATGTAATAAGGTATGAGCCACAGTCTCTCCAATGATCAAATAAGTGACTTATAAAAAACCAAGATCTAAAAATTTGCCTAACAATATAAAATTATATCTGCAGTTTATCATTTAGGCCTACGAAACACCTAAGAACAATGTACCATTGCCTATGAAACACATAAGAAGAGTTTGCCATATAGGCTTACGAAACACCTAAAATCAGTATATCATTTTTAAGCTTATGAAACACATAAGAACGGTATAACATTTAGGTTTTCTATTAATTTAAGTACATACGAAATCTCGCGTTACATGAATGTTTTTCGAGTCATTAAAGATAGACTTAAGGTGTAACTTAAGTTTATTTTAGAGAACTAATTTAAATATTGTGAGCACTTGTGAGTTGTGAGTTGTGTTTAGAATCAATTTATTTTAAGTATAATTATCAGTGTTATATTTACGACTCAGCTATAGGTTCTCCAGTCTCATCAGTGGGGCAACCGCAATCATGAAAACACTAGACAGTGAAGAAATCAACCACTTGTTTGTTTTGAATTTCACGCAAAGGTACACGAGGGTTATCTGCGCTAGTCGTCTATAATTTAGTCGTTTAAGACTAGAGTGAATGCATTCAGTCATCACTACCTATCGTGAACTGTTCGACTACTTTTTACCAAAGAATAGTGGGATTTACCGTCACTTATAACGCCTCCACGGTTGAAAGGGCGAGCATGTTAGATGTAACGGGGATTCGAACCTGGACTCTCAGATTACGAGTCAATGCCAGGCCATCAACTACTTTCATGGTTTATTTATTCTTTAAACTGGGATGTTGTTCTTCTCGGTGAACTCTGGGCTTTTGTTCTTTAAGTTAATTCTGGGCTTTAGTATTACTGGGTGAACTCTGGGCATTTCTTTTGTAGGTTAAACCTAGGCTTTTGTACAACTAGGTGGAGCCTGGGCTTTTGTTCTGTATGGTGAACTCTGGACTCTTATTATATAGGGTGAATTCTGGTCTTTTGTACTACTGGGTGAATTCTGCCAACTCTTGGGCTACTCTTTTATCAACGACTAGTGGGATTGAATGTAACATTATAATGACCCCACGGCTGAAAGGGCGAGCATGTTTGGTGTGACGAGGATTCGAATCTGCGACTCTCAGATTGTGAGTCTAATGCCTTAGCCACCAAGCCATGCCGAGCACGTCCTGAAAAAGGTCTCGATCCTATAACTTCTTGACGGAAGTCTGATGCATTATTCATTCAACCGTGGATTCATTAAACGTAGACGGTGGGTGGTGATGACTAGCTGTCTTCCCTCTAGTTTTAAACTGCTAAATTAGGAACGGCTAGCACAGATAGCCGTCGTGTAGCTTTGCGCAAAATTCAGAAACAAACAAACAAATCATTAAACGTTGAATTAATTCATTATTTTGTCGTTTTCGAGAGAAGTATCTAGGTTTTACTGACTCTTATGGAAGAGTGACTGAGTATGTTATTTATTAGGTTGATGTAGGCGACTTCTTTGTTCTATATTCATCTGATTAATAGATTATTTATGAGTCTAATATTATTATAGTCTTATGACAAATAAAATTGATTATAATTACATTTTACCAGCTTAAAACAACAAACATACGTATCAAAACAATTGTAATTCTGACAAATGGCTTGTAAAAATAACATTTCTACTACTATATGTGGTCTAATCGTCCTGATGTTGTGCTCAAGCATTAGACAAGACGTAATGTCAGAAATTGATATGGCAGAAATGGTGTGATGGTAATAGTTAATATACAATCTTTTAGCTCATAAATCTACCTCTTGACCGATTTGAAATCTTACACAGTCGTAGGTATTGAGGATTTCCCCTTATTTGAACTTGAATAAAGTTTTAAAAATGAAAAACACAAAACAAAAACAACAGGGGAACGAATAAAGAGTGTGGTATTAAATATAAAATAAACCTAATACTGTCATTTTAAAATTTCTTAAGATTTGCAACATAAAAATTACAAACTTAAAACTGACTCGAGATAGGGTACCTTACTAAATAAATTTGGTATTTCGAAAACTGTTTAATATCGAAGTTTAAGTTCAAGAAAAGTCCAGTTCAACCTATACTTCGATCAACGTGTGTTATTGGGTTACACTAGTTTCGAATAATTCCACTCCACAAAAAGTAACTCTGAACACAAGTCAACCTATATCACCTTTTATAACAATATCAATGTAATGACTAAGTCACAAGTTCTGATAATGTCTACAAATATTATAGTAAAATGTTTGAATTTCTGGTTCTTCTTTCTTCTGTTTTTTTATAGCCGGGTTTCGATACCCATAGCCCAGATTGCCCATTGTTTAGCTTTGTGCTTAATTCAAAACAACAACAACAACTGTTTCTTTATTGTTATGTAATAATTAAAAAAAACAATGGTGTCAACCAATTTAACTGAAGTGGCATAGTTTCAAATGTAGTATCCACTTTTACAAATATAATTAAAATCTAGTAGTAATTTAAAAAGAAGCATAATTCTAGTGTAAATGATGTTGTCATCACCCCTTAAAGGTAGCTTTCTTACAGAAAACGCGTGTTATTTTAAAAAGCTATAAGTACAGGGTGAAACAAGAATTACCAGTTAATAATATATAAACAATAAATATTACATTTCGAAGCTCATTGTAGTTATAACCAACTTATAAATACAACATTCCCATGCCTATTGACACATTGTATTAAAACAATAACGAAACACGTAACGAAAAAACTTTTCCAAAAAAGGGAAATAAATGAAGGGATGACTCATATTAATTTCTACTATCTTGTTTATATTGTTTTTGTAGAATTTATATTAGTCATCCATCCAGTTACATTTTCTTGGAAAAGTTTTTTCTTTACTTATACAGTCTGTGGGCTATAACACAACAAGACTTATAAAAGTTGAAAAACAAGAAATACAAATATTTGTTACTCATAATTTTGGGTTTATCTACTACTAAAAAAGAACACTTTTTGGAACCATGCACAAGTATGTCTCGATAGCTATTCCCATTTAATCCTCTTTTATATGGTTTAAAGGAAAGAACATTGAATTATTAATTTAGTGAATAACCCGATAAGTACTGCGCCCTCTCATAGGCCTTTGTACTCAAAATTACATCTTTCCGGAAAACATGGATTTCTGTCGTGTGATCAAAATCGCGCTCCAGAAATAAATACATCTTTTGAAACAACAAAAAATAAAGAAAACCTAGCTAAACATTATGGAGAAGTGTAGTTGAAGATTGTAAGTTTACGGCAGAAAACCTTAGCAATAAAATGGCACGTCAAAATAACTGACAGTAGGCCTAGCGGTAAAGACAGCTGTGCTACGACTAACCATCGTAAACTGTACAGTGTTATAGAACTCTAAGATGCCAATTATTTCAAATGACTGAACGCAATGATTGTAGACAGAGCCCTTTATCATTTGCGGCTACTAGACCTGACCAATGTCTCTAAGCTGTTTAGTATTATATTATTATTATAACTATTATTATTTATTACTGCTATAGATTGCTCATTTATGACTGTGTTTTGTGAATTTAATAAACATATTTAAGAAAAATTATTTTGAAATTATGTCTTTTATTTAGTTCAGAGTAACAAACATACTGGTAAAACAACATTGAACATACACAAACAGTAAGCAGAAAAAAGTCCTTTGTGTAAGGACTATTTTATATCATGTTTATGACACTTATTGTAATAGTTTTGCAGCTGTTGCAGCCTTTGCTTTCATGAGAATGTCTCTGGATGGTTGAGAGTTATAACAACATTGTCCATTTGACTGTATACACATCTTGTGTGTTATAATACTGTTCAAACCTGAGGTGCCCAAGTTTGGTCTGAACTTGCTTTTGTTTTTAGTCACTAAACTAAATATCCTTTCACTGTCAGCATTAGGATAGAATATTGTAAGAATTCCAAGAATGTCATACTTCTGGTTGCCATTTCCATCCTTAACTATAGACGACTGAACCCAAAACTTGTCAACATTCAACTGAAGGACAGTTTCTGAAAAAGTATCAATTTGATAGTTCCAATATTGCCCTTCCAACTTATCAGTAATGTCGTACTCATGTGTATTGACAAAGACAGAATACCTGTCTGTGAAGAAGCGTAGAGAAGAGAAATCTTTGCTGACTTTCAGTTTTGGATCAACAACCTCTGCGTGAATCAGAAGTTCATCATTTAGAGCAGTGGTTCCCAACCAGGGGTGTTTGCACTCTTTGGGAGTGCCAGATAACATTTGTTTTGGCCACCTTCACCTTTATTCTTAAATAAATATTTACTGTGAGGGGTGCGACAACATATTAAATTTTTTTAGGGGTGCGGGGCATAAAAAAGGTTTGGAACTACTGATTTAGAGGGAAATATTTTATGTAATTTGTAGCTGCAATATAGCATTTCTTGACACTGGTGTAGAAGCTGATCAGGTCCAGGTCCTTTTCATATTTAACAATGTATTCCTTGGCAGCATTTTCAATAGAAACTGCCTCATCAGATTTGTGTAAGGATTCATTGTTGTAGTCAAGTTCAGTGATGTTGCCTTCAAGATATTCTGGTTTGATGTATCTGACAAGTATATTTGTAACTTGTGTAATCAGAGTTCTATGCATAATGTGTATGCAAGGTTCTTCTCTTTGCAATATCAAATTGGCTTGCTCAAATAGAGGAATTGCAGACTGAAGAAAAAGACAAAATAACAAGTTCATTTTGTTGTCCAAGAAAACTGTTAACTTATCTAACTTGCTCTGCACATAACTTTTCTTGGTTACTTCCTTGCTAGCTTTCGTTTTCTTCTCTTTTTTACATTGATTGTCTCTTATTTAGTTCAAGGTTAGGCTGCCTAAACACATTATCAACTTTTGGAGACTGTTGTCTTGTGTCCCTATGTGGCTGAGAGGATATCCTGACTGTTAAAGTCTTGCTGCCTGACTGAGCTGCACGTTTAGCTTCTTTTGAATCTAGGTTTTCCTTTTCACAGTGAAAATACTTCTTCAATGGCTTCCACATGTCCAATATTATGTTGAGGCACACTCCAAGTGACAGCCATCTTGGGTAAACAAGTTGTAGAAATTTTCTTGTTTCATTGAAACTCTTTGAAATGTTGTTTTCTGCTACCACTTTTGTCCAGAAAATAGTAGATATCTATCAATATATCAGAAACTGGGCAGGGCAGTTCCCTGGAAGCTTTCTGGGCAGCAATATTTATGAGGTGACAGGCACAGCCCATGAAGTAAATGTTAGGCTGTCGTCTTGAGATGTGTCCCATCACATTTTTACCTATACCAGACATAACTGAGGCATTGTCTGAAGAAAAACTAGACAGTTTTCCCATGGAATTTTCCTTTGTCAGTTCGTGGTCCAAAAGCTTGAAAATATTCTCTCTCGTTGAAGCTTCTTTCCATTCCACCATTGTCAAAAGAGAACAAACAATTTTCCAAGCAAAGGGTCAAGATATCGTACAACCACTGGATACAGGTTTGAGTCATCCATGTCTGTGGACCCATCTGTGGCTAAACTGTAAACACTGTTAGTAAGTATGCTTGAAATCATTTTTTCATCTTCACAAACCAACATTTGTACAATGATTGTAGTTTTGGTTCTAGCACAGCCATATTTTTTCGCTATATCTGAATCTAGGAACATTTTTCTGAATAGACGTCCTACATGATCGGCTACAGCTAGGGGTAAATTATGACCAATGACGCATTGCGTGAACATCACTTCTGCATTATGGTTTCATATTCTGAATTCTTACTCATAAATGTCTTTATCTGCATCATTTTTGTCTTTGCCTGAACGTTTTGTTGGTGAAATGCCAATTTTGTATATCTGGAACAATCGTTTATCCCGCCATGCGCTACAGAAAAATTGATGTGACCAACTATACAAAACGCATGGCTGTCACTGACTTTTGATGCAATGACTAGATATTTTGCACTATACTCTTTCCTACATTTGTGATTCACAGTTTTAGTCCTTTTAGATTTGCCAAAAACAAGACAATTAGGTGAACGAAGTCTCTTTTTTCCATCTTGTGAACGATCGCATTGGTGTTTCTATGCCGCGTAGAAAACAAGAAATACCTATCTACGCGAGCGGTGATTGGCTGACAAGCACTGATGACGTAAGTATGGATTCTACCACGTACCCAGTATGGAGAAGCACCACACTGAAAATATTGGTAGACGTCGGAGATACAAATATTTTTTATTATTTCAAGCACAAACATAATTATCGCAAGTAGTCATTTGGAATATGTCTTTTATTTATTATCAAAATTTATTTGTATCTCACTATAAATTTTCTTTTCACCCTTTCAAGCCCTGGGGAAACAATTTATTACTTTATTGTATAGGCCTATATTATATATAATAATTTGGGAGTTGCAACAAGTCGTAATATTTGTCTGTATGAGCGTATAGTCGTAATGTATATAAAATAATGATTACGCTGAAATCGTAATGGTTGACATCCCTGAGAACTACACGAGTATTCAAACCAGACTTCTGTAAAATGGTTATGCATGTTGAAGGACTCGAGATTTGCTTTCTGTAAGTTTTGTTCTTGGAAAACTAAATGAAAAGTAATACTACTAAACAACATTTACAGTCTCAAGCCTAAACAATAACTTACAACCGTATCTGGTAGCTCGATGGTTAGTTATGAGTGTTGTATGCAATCTTTATAAGGTAAAAACTTATTATTGGCACAAACCTCTAATTTTATATGCATTTCATAAGTATCTTACAATTTGCAGTTCAAATTTTAGGCATATTAGTCTAGTGCTTCCGTTAAGGCCCGGCATGGCCTAGCGCGTAAGGCGTGCGACTCGTAATCCGAGGGTCGCGGGTTCGCGCCCGCGTCGCGCTAAACATGCTCGCCCTCCCAGCTGTGGGGGTGTATAATGTGACGGTCAATCCCACTATTCGTTGGTAAAGAGTAGCCCAAGAGTTGGCGGTGGGTGGTGATGACTAGCTGCCTTCCCTCTAGTCTTACACTGCTAAATTAGGGACGGCTAGCACAGATAGCCCTCGAGTAGCTTTGTGCGAAATTTCCAAACAAACAAACAAAAAAGCTTCCGTTAAAAATTATAAATAAAATCAATAATTTAAATTTGAGTTTTTAGTAATACTAGAATTTTACTAACCTAAATTTAAAAAATGAAAAGTTAAAGCATATTTTAGCTGATATTTAATAGAGAATATAGATTATCTTTGCATAACAGTGAAGGGTTACGAAAGTATTCCTAACTAATATTTTTTATTTTCAACATATTGTACATATTGTTATTAAGATATCAAAACATTCTTTAAAATGATATAAATCTTTGTGCTAGTTATATTATATTGTTAAAAATCTGTCCAGTGCAGATACTAATATTAAAAATAAAAAAAAAACGGCATTATGTATATTTTTTGGCACAAAGTTTTATTAGTTCATTAGACTGACGAGTTTCGATAACACAGTTGTCGTCATTAGGACTAGTCGAATGAAACTAATAATAAAAATTTTACTTTTCATAATGCCAAAAAGAGCCTTATTGTGTTTTTATTTTTAATATACAGTAACACAATATACCTGAAAAGAAATAATAGACACTAAATGCGTTTATGTAACAGAATAAAGTATAGAACGCGTTATAATGTGCTATTTCCATTAATTACAACAACGTCCAAGTCAAAATAACTTCGACAGTAGGCCTAACAGTAGAGGTACAGCGCAGGCCTGCAGAACTTCTGCGAACTTGTCGGTTGCGTTAATGTTTCTCTACCAATATTTAAAATAAAAAAAAAAGCAAAAATTGTTAATTTGAGAAAAAGAGACACAATAGGAATCATAAAAAATACAGAAAGAAAGAAGTTTAATCAAAATACTAACATTATATTTTCAAGCCTACAACTAAAGGCCCTTAAAAAGTAAACAAACCAGACTGTAAATAGCGTCTACATTACTTTCTCAATGTACACATCCCTATTTTCACTCCAGTAAATTTGATTAGTACTTTTGATATGTAAACACATAACGTTTGTATTTTGATTCATTTAAACTTGTTTCTGTACTTTTTTGACGATCCTTATTACCCATTTTTTAAATTAAAAACGGTTTTTACGAATCTTCTTTGTTAAGCTTTTATGTCTATTTATATAGAATAAAGTTTAAGCTACGTACGTGCTTATGCATTCAATTAAATTTTGCATAGTTTTCATCAGTTTATTTCTGCATTTTTCTCACCCAACCTCTGCACTGAAATTATTCCAAATAAACGACAAATGTACAACAAATAATAAATACATGCACTGGTATGGAACTACAACAAACAAAATGTAAAGTTCTTGTCAAATTTTGATTTTATCTAATATTAGTGAAATTACTTAGTTTACTCATAAACAATGTTTAGGACGGCTTGGCATGGCCAGGTGGGTTAAGGCGTTCGACTCGTAGTCTGAGAGTCTCGGGTTCGAATTCCTTTCGCACCAAACATGCTTGCTCTTTCAGCCGTGTTTGTGTTATAATGTGACGGTCAATCCAACTGTTTGTTGGTAAAAGAGTAGCCCAAGAGTTGGCGGTGGGTGGTGAAGACTAGCTGCCTTCCCTCTAGTCTTACACTGCTAAGTTAGAGATGGCTAGCGCAGATAGCCCTCGTGTAGTTTTGCGCAAAATTCAAAAACAAACTGTTAAATAATAACTCCACAGCGTCGCCATCAAGTTTTAACAGATTCGGGAGTGTTATTGTGTTTGTTTAGTTTTTTTATAGCAAAGCCACATGGGGCTATTTGCTGTGTCCACCGAGGGAAATCGAACCCCTGATTGTAACATTGTAAATCCGAAGACTTATCACTGTCCCAGCGGTGGTGGACGTGTTGTTAAACGCTTTTTATATTATGCATAACACTTCATACACGTGAAATCAGTGCTTTGATTAACTATCTCGAAAGTACGTTGTTGTTTTTCTCTTAAGAAACTAGGTGATATCCTTTGGAAGGTAAGTCTTAAACTCGGAATCAGAACATTTAAAATAAGTCTGCAGCTTTAGTTATTTTCACCAGAAAATTTGTTGGCGATTTTCGTGTCGTGGATACAGCTTAAAATTACACCGGCAAGTAATTAATTGCCCAAAGATATATCAGTATAACATTCAGGAACGAATGCACTCATCGTCAGTTACTCTTCCAACCTCACTTTTGAAAAAAAAGAAATCCAGAGAGGGAAACACAATTTCACCTCGTCTTCTTCAAAACAGATGAAGTAAAAAAAATATTGTCAAATATCAATAAACTCTTAAGCGCGACTGTTCTACTAAATATTCATGAATCACGAAAGTGGTTCATAATAGAGATCGTATGGAAATATATTCAAGACTCTAAGAGAACATTGGAGAAAAAAACCCTAAAAATGCAGATTTGCATTTGAAGCAACTCTCAAAACCTTCCGCATAAATAGTTAAGACCCCTTAAACATTGTTTGTTTGTTTTTGAATTTCGCGTAAAGCTACATGAGGGCTATCTGCGCTAGTCGTCCCTAATTTAGCAGTGTAAGACTAGAGGGAGGGCAGGTAGTCACCACCTACCGCAAACTCTTGGGCTACTCTTTTACCAACGAATAGTGGGATTGACCGTCACATTATAACGCTCCCACTGCTGAAAGAGCGAGCATGTTTAGTGTGACGGGGATTCGAACCCGCGACTTTCGGAATACGAGTCGAGCGCCTTAACAAACTGGCCGGGTTTATTTTAACAGTTTAAGAAGTGAGGTTTCTGTGCACGGTTTGTATGTGAAGAACAATGGTGTAAGAAGGAGTTGTAAAGTGGGGGAGGCATGACTAGACGTGGTAATTTTACAATGAAGGACTGAAAGAATAAGGAGCTGTTAAAAGCAGCTCTCGTGTTGCCAAAAGCAGCTCAGTCTACGGTCTCTGGGGATATGTCTCCCATAAGATTGGTTGCTATATAAGTCAAACAAGTGGGTTCGGATGCCTCAGAAGGATAAGATAGAATGTATTATTACATTTGATAAAAATTCTAGTCTCATTATCGAAGTAAAGGTGGCCTGGTGGTTAGGATGTTCGAATCGCAACATAGGGGATGCGACATTCTCACCCTTTCAGCAGTAAGGGCGTTATAATGTTACAGTCAATCCCACTATTCGTTGGTAAAAGAGTAGCCCAAGAGTTGGTGATAGGTGGTGATGACTAGCTGCCTTCCCTCTAGACGTACACTGCTAAATTAGGGACGGCTGGCGCAGATATCTCTCGTGAAGCTTTGCGTGAAATTCAAAACAAACCAAACCTTCTGTTCCACAGTTAAAATTAGGGACGACAGTGACCAAACTGTTGGGGTTGCTGACGTCACAGTTTAGCTCATTGTGTGCATGAGGTGTGGTTCAAGAGAAAGAAGCAAGCAAAAAAAACAATCACTCCCTCCCCTGCAAGCAAAAAAAACAGTCACTCCCTCCCTGCAAGCAAAAAAACAGCCACTCCCTCCCCTTCATCTTTCAGCCATCCCCATAAAAGCCCCCCGTTAGTAGAGCGGTATGCTTCCGGATTTACAACGCTAAAATCAGAGGTTCGATTCCCCTCGGTTGGCTCAGCAGATAGCCCCATGTGGCTTTGCTGTCAGAAAACACACACACACTACCCCTAAAAGCAGCCATTATTACTGTTTTTTAGTCGTAGCATTTCAAGACAAAGTTTTCTAAGCGCAATTATATTGAAACACAATATCGTGAATTCCTTTTATGTTACCGTAACGTTATGCAAATATCTCTTGGACGTCACGTTTCGCTGCCGTTATTAAATAAAGTATCAGTAACTCCCAACAGAAGTTTTGATAAGAAACGTAAATCTGGTGAGGTAGCGCCAAGTGAAAGTCATAAACCGTTTAGAAATGCGTAATGCGCATGCTTCGAACAAAAGCTTCTTGTTTCCAGATGTTATTCATTACTGTTATTCATTCTTCCATTTTTTTAAATATTACTTTTACAATATAGTTAAAACCTAGATTATCAAAAGTTAATGCATTTTTTTATACACATGTCTGCATAAATGTGTAAGATTATTTAAACACGTTTGAGTTTATGAATTATACCTTCAAAACAAGCCAATTTATTTTACCATGTCAAAAATTCAGCGGCCCGACAATAACAAAACATCGTACACATGGACGGAAACGTGATCATTCTGAAAACATATAACTCATTTAGTTAATGGATTTCTTTAATACAACAACCAAGACCCGAGACGTAATTATGTACAGTTTTGTCACATTTGATATTTTTCATATCTTTTAAATTAGACCGAAAACAAAATCGAAGAACAAATACAATACTTGTGAAGTTTTCGACAATTTTGCTACAGAATGGAAAGAAAATAAATCGATTATAAACGTTAGAGTGAAGTAATAAGTGTAGTCAGCAACTTCTTCCTACGCATTAATACCTCTGTGAAATGAGCAAAAGTGTTAGTATTATCGTGATATAGCTATACCAACTATTATTCTGTTTTTTATTATATGTATAATTATTTTCACGACGGCCTGGTATGGCCAGGTGATTAGGGTACTAGACTCGTGATCTGAGGATTGCAGGTTCGAATCTCCCAACACACCAAACATACTCGCCCTTTCAGCCGTAGGGGCGTTATAATGTAACGGTAAGTCCCCCTATTCGTTGGTAAAAGAGTAGCCCAAGAGTTGGTGGTGGGTGATGATTACTAGTTGCCTTTCCTCTAATCTTACACTGCTAAATTAGTGAGAGTTATCGCAAACAGCTTATTGTAGCTTTGCACGAAAATTCTAAATAAATAAACAAAATTTTCACAACATTTCTACCAGTGAATTTTTAGACCGTCAACAAGTGTTGTATCAGACTTTTTTGTGTGAAATTACTAGGTTTCGAAACCCTGAACTCGAATACAGGCTCTCTAACCACTTGGCTATCACATAGAAAAGAGGATCACAATAGTCACTCGTGAAATCCTTGAAAGTTATTGTTTTATAATATATTTTTACACATTTACATGGATAATGAAAGTTAACTATGTCAAACGATGTCATATTTTAGTCTGATAGAATGCTTTGTTGTTGAAACTGAGCAAACACCCAAACAACTTGGCATAGTTTCATGACATATGTCTCTAAAAACCTAGAAATTGTGTAACTGTAGTACTTTACTTTCCACATCGTTCCTCATGTTTTAGTGTTTTACGTTCCGCATCGTCCTTCATGTTTTAATGTAAGACTACTCACATCGTTCCTCATATTTTAGTGTTAGACTACTCACATCATCCTTCATATTTTTAGTGCTTTACTTTTAGCATCGTTCCTCATTATTTTACTTTCCATATACATTATTATCTTCCAGTATTTTTTTTCAACGACATATCTTGAGTCCTCTCCCCAGTGGTCTGGTTCAAAGTGTGAAAACTTATGAAAAATCCGGGTTTTGATAACCGTGGGGAGCACAGGTATCGATGATCCTTTGTGTAACTTGTTGCTTACAATTAAGCCAAGTTTATCTTTGTTCGTGTGAGAGAATTCTTTTGAGTCTTTACCATAGATTGGTTGGGTTTATTTTGAGTGGGTAAGTGGGTGGGTTTGGCATTTTATGGCGCAAAGCAACTAGGTTATCTGCGCCGATTTGTTTTGAATTTCGCGCAAAGCTAGACGAGGGCTATCTGCGCTCTTTATCATAGAACTAAACTACTTTTTTACAATGGTAACCTTATAGTTAGATGTTTATGGGCCCGGCATGGCCAAGTGGTTAAGGCCCTCGACTCGTAATCTGAGGGTCGCGGGTTAGAATTCCCGTCACACCAAAGGATGCTTGCCCTTTCAGCCTTTCAGCTTATTCGTTAATAAAAGAGTAGCCCAAGAGTTGGCGATGAGTGGTGATGGTTAGCTGCTTTCCCTCTAGTCTTACATTGCTGAATTAGGGACGGCTAGCGCAGATAGCCCTCGTGTAGCTTTGCGCAAAATTAAAAACAACAACAACAAACAAGATGTTTATAAGGGGTTATACACACTGGATAAGCTTTAACAATACGGAATTCAGTATATAAATTCATCACCTTTCTTATATTCATTTACAATTCTCATTATTTCTGGTGATTTCTCATAAGCAAAGTGTCAGTATTTGTTTGTTACTTGACTTTAAACCCTGACTTTATATACGCAGATCTTTATTACCGTATCACAATTTACTGGATCGAATTAAATATACAGATGATGTTTCCGTAATGATCACAATTAGTGAACCTTAAAAACCTTGCAAGGTAAAAAAAAAACGAGATGATAGCAAGTAACTAAAAAAACAACGTCAACAGAAAATATCCAAGACTAATTTATGTTCATTCAAAAAATTTCCTTAAGCTAAAGAGAGCTTATAAAACGTTGACTAATCTCAATAGATTCGAAAACCCACGTCTACAGACACGTCCTTGTTTTCTGTTTCGAGACTTTGAGTTGCGAGTTGTCCAGAAAACAAATCATATTATATAATGAGTAACGTCACCTATGGAGACACGACTAGAGAACTGTTAGATGGAATTGTAGATTTGGACGAAATCGCGTAAAGTCAACTTCGAATTAATGAAAGATTAAAACCGAAACATATTTATGATACAGATGCGAGAATGAGATGAAGTGTTGATCCTGCATGTGATTTTCCGTTGAATTGTTAACGAAGGCTTAGTAAACAAAAGGTTGAGTCTTTTTGTATTGTCCGGGGAGCTTCTAAGAGAGGTTTAGCAACCAAAACGTTGAGTTTGAAGCCCTAACAGCTTAAACGTTGAGTTTCTTTATCTTTATCCGTAGAGTTTCTGAGGAAGACTTAGCAGTCAACATACTGAGGTTTCTTTATTCATAGAGCTTCTGAGGAAGGCTTAGCAGTCAACATACTGAGTTTTCTTTATTCATAGAGCTTCTGAGGAAGGCTTAGCAGTCAACATACTGAGTTTTCTTTATTCATAGAGCTTCTGAGGAAGGCTTAGCAGTCAACATACTGAGTTTTCTTTATTCATAGAGCTTCTGAGGAAGGCTTAACAATCGAAATATCGCGTTCGTTTACCACTAGGTGTGTATCTTTTAATTATAGCACAAAGCGGATATAACAAGACCACAAAAAAGAAAATTAAATGGAGTTATATTTATACTGGAAAACAGATGTTCACAACGAAGTAGCTATGTTATTTTGTTCTCTCTTTCACAAGAACTTGTGAAACTTTGAAGCTCATAAACAGATATTGAAGAACATAAAAACCATCACGTAAATATTCTCAACGTAGTGGAGACCAAGAAATGTATTTACGTTTACAGTTACTATTTCTTATTATCTAATACTGATTAAAAAACAAAACAAAATAGTCATGTAGTCAGAGCTACTTGTTCAGAACCTTGTGAAACCGAACAAGCGTAGCAGAGTTTGTAGGGAGTGCGTTAAACGTGCATCGTCCGGTTTCAGTTCACTTATTTCTTTACGTATGACTGTCCTGTGATGTCTAATAAACCTTGGTAAATCATTGGGTCTGGTAATATAGCAATATAAGATATCCTCACCAGCTGTCGTACCTCAGAAGCGTTATTGATCTGTCTTATATAGTGGGATGTTCTAGAAACTACTTGTTTCTAGAACACTCTGGTGTATAACATGCTAACCTAACTGAACTGTATTTGAGAAAAGCGACTTTGTCTCGTATGATAACAATCAGAAATAAGTTTAAGATATGTGACGTAACAACGATTGAAAATCTTGCTGTTTAATTTGCATGCAAGCTCAACGAAGCTCCGGTAAAAAGCATTTTATCGAGACTCAATTAAGAGTTCACATTTTTGGGTTTCTTAATTTTAGCAATATATTTATAAGGTATAAAAGTCATCTGAATGCATTGTATTAACCGTATGGCGTGTAAGATCAAATAAGATGAAATTTGTTAATATAGTGGTTAAAATTCAGGAAGGATCCAGAAACTTTGTTCAACAAAACGAAAGTATAGAACAAGTTTGCGAAAGAAACATTTGCTCAGAGACAGGTGCAAACCGTTTTTTTTTAAAAACTTCTTTGTTGCCCCAAGTGGTACAACGGTATATATACGGTCTTACAAAACTAGAAACTGGGTTACTGGGCAGAGGACAAATAACTCACTGTATAGTTCTGTGCTTAATTTCAAACATATCTTAAGTAACGACTAGAAAAATGATGTAATTTGTCTTTTCTAATTCGAAATTAACAGGATAAACAGTAGAATATTAAATTATCAGTATACCGGAGTGTGTAATTATATTAGGGTTAGGATGTTGAGATAAAAGCGTATGCTATTAAAAAACGCAAAAACAATGGAAATCAACTATATTAGTTCAATGGTTTTCTCACATAGATAAACCAACTTTTTTATTTATAAATATTAGTACTGAATAAAATACTGCATTTAAGGCCTTATAAGAAGCACTTTTTTCTTTAAAAATGCCTTGAAAATCCCCATGCGTCTCCCAAGACAAAAGTGATGGATTAAGGCAAGAGGTTAACTTAGGGTCTACTAAAAATGGCCTATCATAGAGATCGTAATCTCATTACTTACCAATTACAGGTATTTTCAATAACATAAATCATTTAATTTAACTAATATTGTTGATATACTGTGAATATTATGATATATTTAACTGTAATTACTCAGTAGGTTGATAAAAAGTCAAGGCTGCATCAAGGTGTTGGTTGTCGAGTCAAAATATTTTTTATTAGAATTGTTTCTCCGTAATTAGGGTGTGTATTCTACGATGTAGCGTTTTAGAAGGCGTAAAATACGGTAGTTATTAAAGTTGGTAGAAAGTGAATGAACACTTTGAAGTAGATTCTAGTAAAGAGAGAGATATCCAATTTATAGGCATCATGAAAAAAAAAAGCTATCAAGTATAATATTGAAGCCTATATCAAAAGAACGGTTAAAACAGGTATCGATATTTTATTTATAATACGAAACAACGTCTCGACTTTCACCAAGTTAGGAATCTTAAGGTATATTAGTTTATATAGGTAAATAAAATTAAAGCTTTTTATAAAGAAGTAATATTATGTAAATGATAAAAACACTAATATAATTGACAATATACAACCTGTTTCGAGAAAAAGAGCTCAAACCAAGTGTAAATCATAAGTGAGGTACTCACGAGAGAAAAGGATATAAGTTATATATATATATCTTATATGTATAATGAAAGTATGTAGAAACTGACAAAGAGTGTCAATAACGTAACTCATTGACATGTTTATGAGAAACTAAAACGTTCATACATACTATTAGATTTATGTTTCAAGTCCAGCTGCCGTAAAAACGCGCTCCTTACTTTGGAGCTTCAAAGTAATCTATCAGAACGGCTTTAAAGTCCCATTACTATGTTCGATAACAGCCCGACTATCTGTCGACTCTCTGCCTTTATTCAGATCTAGGTTTGGCTGTATAAAATTAGCCCTACGTGTAGTTTTTGTCCGAAATTCCGAAACAGAATCTTAGTGTTAGGATTTAAAAAATCCTTTTTCCAATTTTTTTCTTCTTGGCTGTGTTTTTAGTTGCAAGTCTCAGAGCTACAATATTACAATGTTGGTGTTATGATCAGTTCTGATGAAGTGGTGAGCTACAGTTTAGTCGTCACTACTTTACAACGTTCATGTTATAATCAGTTCTGATGAAGTGATGAACGACAGTTTAGTCGTTACTACTTTACAACGTTCATGTTATGATCAGTTCTGATGAAGTGATGAACGACAGTTTAGTCGTTACTACTTTACAACGTTCATGTTATAATCAGTTCTGATGAAGTGATGAACGACAGTTTAGTCGTTACTACTTTACAACGTTCATGTTATAATCAGTTCTGATGAAGTGATGAACGACAGTTTAGTCGTTACTACTTTACAACGTTCATGTTATAATCAGTTCTGATGAATTGGTGAGCTACAGTTCAGTGTTACTACTTTACAATGTTCATGTTATGATCAGTTCTGATGAAGTGATGAGTTACAGTTTAGTCGTAACCCATGGTTGCAATGTGTCGTAAATATTCAAGTTTGTAAAACCAATAAGAAAACTTGAAATGTTGGTGAAATGTGTTTCATGACTATAAATGTTGAAACAACAAATTGTTGAGCGATATTAAGTTATCAATATTCTAGGATGTGTAATTATATAAACAAGGGTTATGATATGTTGATTAAATGTGTTTCGCGATGATAAATGTTCACACTTTACCAATATTTCGCAGAAAATTTTAGAAAGGCCTAACTGGACATAGTTATGACATTACTATGTGACATTACGAATGAATATAAATTGTTGCATTAGTTAGTTCAACTCATTCAGTTCATCAGTTTTACAAATTTCAGAAACTCATAAAACACTCGAATTTATTTGTCTTTTTCAGTTTATATATTTTCAAATAATTTTTTCGTAAAACTAATTGTACTTATAATATTTTATTCTTAGTTAATTTTGCATTATTGTATTTCTACGGCTGAAAGAGCAAGCATGTTCGTTGACGGGACTGGGGGGGGGAGGCATGAACATTTTAACGTGCTGCAATCAAATAGAGTATTTAACTCTCACGTTTATATATACACATACATATTTTGCGACAGTAGGAACTAACAGTCTATCATGATACAACCGAGTCACGCCCGTTTCATTGTTTAAGTGGTTATCAGTTTTACCGATATGATTACTAATATAATGGATTAAAGATAATGTTACAAAATAGCTCTATTTAATATTTTAAAGGTAACAATTTAATGATAACCCGATTCATCCAGATTTACGTGTATCATGACGTCAATATGTCTTTTTGAATTTGTTTCATATTCTCCGCAAAGTTTTTTTAAGTTAATGTTCGAAGGACGTAGAAAGCTTGTTTCTATGGTTCTAGAATAACTCAGTGCGCAGTTTTATGCTTAACTTCAAGAAAACTGTTTGTACGCGTGTAGAAAACTCATATAGAAAAACGCAGATAATGGGTTTACACTTTATTCACGTTAACAAATTGAAATTTAGCCTACTCTTTGCTCCAGACATAATGTTGGAGGTCTAGTTAGTGAATCAGTCTCCGGATCTCAGGGTTTGAGACATAACAGTATTTATTAGAGTCCGCACATTCAGGAGTGGGCACGTTATAGAATACCGTTATTTCATTCAGAGACCCAGACAAATCTCTTGTTACAGCAGCGTCATTTGATGGCTGTCCTTTTACTGGTCAGTAGACTGGTCTCTTGAGTTCTTCTGACTTTGTCGCTCAGACCACGTTTACATTGAAAAATCTAATTTAGCTTAAAGTAGGAGCGGCAATCACATGAGTTTTTTTTTTTTTTTTACATTTCAGACCTTTTTCTAGTATCTTTTATGATCCACTTATATATTTCGCTCGTGTCTCAATTATAATTCCTTCGAATGTAATTTTCTTCAACTGTAAGCTACATAAAATATTAACAACGAATACAGGATTTCCTTCAACAGAATTCATTATTTTTTTCAATTTATTTTAAGTTCTAGTCGAGTTGCTTAGTTGCTCGCGCTCAGGAGTTATTCATAATTTATCAGTGTAGTGAATAAAAATTTAATAAACAACTCGCTATAACTTAATACTGAATACAGATCATTCGTTCTGTGGTTCAAAAATATGATTAAATACAAAACTTACAAAATCTGCCTGTATTTAATATTCAAATGCTTTTAAACTTTTAGACTTGTTTTCAATATAATTTAAATTTTCTAACTGTTCCTTGAAAAGGTTTGTTTTTGAATTTTGCGCAAAGCTACACGAGGGCTATCTGCGCTAGCCATCTCTAACTTAGCAGTGTAAGACTAGAGGGAAGGCAGCTAGTCTTCACCACCCACCGCCAACTCTTGGACTACTTTTTACTAACGAATAGTGGGATTAATCGTAACATTATAACACACTCACGGCTGAAAGGCCGAGCATGTTTGGTGCGATGGAGATTCGAACCCGCGACCCTCAAATTACAAGTCGAATGCCTTAACCCACCTGGCTATGCCAGCAAGTCCCAATAAAAGGAAGCCAGAGCTTGAGTGCCAATGTAAGACTAGAGGGGGGTGTTTTCATATAGCAAAGCCACATCGGGCTATCTGCTGAGTCCACCGAGGGGAACAAAACTAGAGGGAAGGCAACTGATCATTACCACCCACCGCCAACTCTTGGGTTACCCTTTTACCAACGAATAGTGTGATTGAATGTAACATTATAACACCCTCACGGCTGAAAGGGCGAGCATGTTTGATGTGATGGGATTCGAACCCGCAACCCTCAGATTACGAATCGAGTGCCTTATCCACCTGGCCATGCCGGAATACTGTTACGAATAGAAACCGAAACCATAAGTGAGTTCTGTTTACTTCACGGCAGTATTTTTTCACCTGATGTTTGTGTAAAATTGTAGTCAGAGGAGTTGTTGGTTCAATATCCCGCCTCCTGAAAAAACTCCAATTCAGTAACATATGTACATACTATATGTGAATTTATTTCTGAACAATCTTTACAGTAATCAGCACCATAAAAAAACCGTTCAAACTAACATTAATTACATACTTTAATCGTCACGAAACAACGACGAACCACGTTTAGCGAAACGGTAGTAAAGTCAACGTCACGATTACTTTATATCCTTTATAAACTCACGCACACTGTTCGATACTCGTGCGAAAGAGTTTGAGCAGGGTACCTGTTTTGTTAATCGTGCCAACTTTCAGTGTAATCTTTCTATCGTTATCATGAACATTACAATGTATATTTTTGAGAATTAGTTATAAGGTCACATGTCATGATCTACACAAAGTTAAACATAGAGAGAGTAATAAGTAAATATAGGATTTTAAAGTGTTTTGTTTTTTTTAGTTTCAGTCGTAACTTGCTACTGAATAAGGAATTACTGTGTTTTTAATCTCGTTACTATAGATGCATTTAATAAGAGCTTTCTTCTTCTAAGCTCGTGTAGCTTCTCAGACGAAGATGTTTGTGTTGATTTCACCACCGACACAAAACTTTCACATACCTTGGGTCATCTTCATGGAAATAGGGCAACTTTTGCCATCACTTGGCAGGAAAAGGTTATGCACTTCATGTTATATGGGCGCAAACAAATTCCAAAGTCACCAAGGCAACACCCACACGAAAGGTTCTCACACAGCCAACCTCGTTACGATCTCACCAAAGGGGTAAAGCAATTGCCACCTATCGTTACCAAAGCGATTCTTTCATTAGAATTCAACGCAACAATAATACATGCGTATATTCGCTATTATAAAACGGTGCAACTCACTTTATCGTCCCGAATTAAGAGGGGATTAATTATCCATTGTTATCCAACACTAAAGTCGCGTCACACGTAGTATTTTACGTCATTCGCTGTAACAAGAGAAGCACGTCCAGCGTCATTCAGCCCTACTAGTGTCACGTAGTGTTATCCAAAGTTATCGAGTGCTAAGTGATTGGTATATCTGTGCTACCCAGCACTTCAATAGATGGCGCCTCCAGTGTCATTCAGCCCTACTTGTGTCATGTAGTGTCTTGGGAAGGGTACATCCGAATTCATCTTGTGCTAAAAAATTAGGATATTAAGTGTCACGTAGCACTACAAGAGAGAAGCATTTAGTGTCTTTCAGCCCCATAGCAGTGGAATTCTTTGTTAACTGTGCACTAAATCTGTATAAACATCCGATAATTTGTCGAAGAACACAAAACGGTGCGTGACACGTTTCGAAAATGGTGACTGACGTTCAATGCTTGAAACATAGTTATAACACTCAGAAAAGTACACAATATTATATTAGCTGCTGACAGCAACCTTTATAGCGTCCTTTGATATTTCTAGAAGGGCGATATGCTCGTCTCTTGAGATAACAAGGATATATGTATATATACGAATAGGTAATCACATTACGACCGGAGCCCCGTTATCAACGGTCGACTTGTTTTACCACATGCGTTTGAATAGCGTTAATGAGTATTCACACGGAAATACATACGTGCTGCTTTGAAAGTATCAATTTGTTCCATACGACGAATTTCAGGAACAATCGACGTTTTATTTTTTTAAACACATTTTGAAATTTTAACTACAATAAAATTAAGAACTCTCAGTTACTGACAGGAAATGGTAACATGGAGGTGGCTATGGTGGTCATTACCATATTTTATTATTATTACGGCAAACAACCTGATGTTCCGATAATGTTAAACAATTGTCGTGTAATTAATAATATCAGAGAGTTATTTACATTTTGGAATAGAAGTGAATATTTATACTCTTAACAATTATCAGGTAAACCACAAACGCGCGGAAAATATCGCATCTATGAATACGATATATATATATATATATATGTATATATTCATTGTTTTCGTTACATTCTTTCCATCACTTTAACTTTTACTGTTATCCACGTGCGTATATTAACATTGTAGACATAACTCATTTGATTTGTTTTGTCAGAGTTTGGGGTGGTCTAGAACCCAACCCTCACAGAAAAACGTCCTTATCTACGTAGCTAAGTTCGGCGGGTGGTCCTTTCGGAGTCTGTGTAGCACAACTGATCCGGGATACGGAACTGCTTAGGGTACAAAAAGAACGGATTTTTCCACTCATTTCGTATTCTGTAGGAAAGGAATAAAAACAACAACAGAGTAAGAATTTACCTTATCATATTAGATGTCTAGTTGATCGGGCTATTTAGTTTTCAGTTAAATTACGTATCATTACAATATAACTTCAGTGTAGCTACTGTTAAGACTGAAAAAAAAAAAAAACTCTCACCTTGTTTTACCAACACGATTTGAAAACAAATATTCAAAAACTTGGTACTAAAGAGTTTCTACGTACAGTGAAGAATGCATTAGTTGTTACTGAGGATATATGTAGCCTTGCAGGAGGTGTCACCATTGGCTACTTTTCCTATAAAGTATCGAATGCGAAAGAGATGAAGTTAGGGTGCAAACTCCGTTGTCACACGATTTCATCACCTTAATGGCATATTCCAGTGTAAACAAAAAAATACATTAGTGAAAAGTATACTGAGTTAGAAATTACGCACGAGACCTAAGAAGAGATGATTTAACGATAATTTTTGTTCGGCTCGATCGCTACGCCTTTTCTTGGTTTTACAACATAAATAAGACATTTGATTAACTGTATTCAGAATTTATCAATTAAAATATTATACTTCATTCAAGACGTTTTATTTTTTCCCAGTTTCTAATCAATATGACTTCACAGAAACGTCATAATTTCTACCGTTGCAGAATTGTGATTTAATCAACGAGGGCGTGAAACTGACTTTAATCGACTGTTCTGCTCAAATTCTTCGATTTTTGTGCCAGTGACGTTAGAATGAAGTTCTCTAAAACTATGTAGGTCAAGGAATTTCATAATTTAAAATAATAAGTTAATATCGGCCGGTATATGATGTGTTTCAAATTATTAAAGGTTTTATATTATTTTAGTTGTGAATTACTTTAGGTGTAAACAACTTATATGATACTATTATAACAGCTTCAAAATATACCAAACAAAACAAATAATTTGTTAACAGTCATCTGAAAAGTCTCGATAAGTTTAAGAGCGTATAGCTCTAAAATCTAGGATTCGATTCTCTCCAACGTACACAATGTTGATAGTCCAATGTGTGGCTTTGCATTAAGAGAGAAACTGCAACCTCCCAATAAAAAAATCAAAACAAAAATTGAAATAAGTAAGTGATATCAAGCAGTTTTAATCTTCTTGTCCGTAACAAACACAAAAAAACTCCGTGAAAACAAAAATACATAAAAGTTCCATACTAAACTATTTCCAGGTGTCGCTTACCTTCAGATTGCGTGGCCGATTCCACCCGTGCCGACGACGTGGTGGTTAACGTATTATTTTTTAAAGTTCCATATTTATTTTGAGGCATCATCGATTGACGGATGTTCTTCTCTGGATGTAACAGTAAGATGTAAAGTTTAGGAGTAAACAAACAAACTAGGGTTACTGTTGAACTAAGACTAATGGCTACCGACATGGAGGTTACGTTAAGAGCCACGTGCTCAGCTGTGGAAAAGTAGATAGGTACGAAAGCAAGCCATATAATACATGTTGTGTACATTGTAAAACCTATGTATTTGGACTCGTTGAATGCTTCGGGTATCTTTCTTGTAAGAATAGCGTACACCGTACAGATGAGCGTTAGTGTTATTGGGTATGCAAAGGCTACCATATAGCTGGCGTTAATGGAAGCTGCGCATACGATGTGATTATCTTCTCGAGTTGGGAAATGATGGATCGCCTTTGGAGGCGTAAAAGCTAGCCATACAACGGTAATAGATATCTGAATGCTGACCAAAGCTCCGCAGATGACCAGTTGAGATTTGGGACTAATGAAGCTTGGTCTTCTGGCACTATGTTTACCGGCGTTGAAGATCCGAGCTATCCTGTTTGTTTTGGTTAGAAGTGCACTGTATACAACGGAGAAACACAAACCGATACCGGCTTTCTGTGCACCACAGATGAAGTTTGTTGGTCGCTGGACCAGCACGTACGTCATCCCGTAACACATTAATATGCCAGCCAAAAGGACGTAACTCAGTTCCCGACCTGACGCTCTAACCACTGGCGTGTCATTATACCTAATGAACACGACGACCACGAATACAGTAACAGAGATCCCCGTGGTAGAGAAGGCGAGAGCTCCTATGGCCCAGTAACTGTCTGGACTCATATACAACTCTGGAATACCAATGCAACTTTTGTGATCAGCGTCTGGGAGGAACCCCAGAGGACATTCTGCACACTGAGTCTCTGAGAGGAGTACCTGGTACTTGGTACAGTTGAAACAGTGCCAGCAACAGTTCTCGCCTTCTACGAATTTCTTTGCCTGTCCTTTTAAACACGGGTAACTGCAGACAGACGGCGGCATCTCTGGCTCGTACAGGTGGAACTGGACTTTGGAGAGGTTCAGGGTCAACTGACCATTTCTGTATTCGCCCACTCGGACCCACTGATAACTTCCTGGCTCCATCTGTTTAAAGTGTATGATATTGTAACGAGCAGGTCCATCGCCGTTCTTGGAAAATTGAAATTCGTCTCCACTTAAACCTACAATAAAAAAAAACAACAGAAAATTAAACTTTAAGTTTATAAACCGACGGACATTTTTAATATACTTTCAACTCACACTAAACACACAGACTTTTATGTTAACACTTGTACAGAGAAATAGACTTCAGTATGTGTTTCCAAATTAGTGTGTTAACCCTGGCCTAGTGTTTAGCGTGCTGTGCCACAGATCGATAGGGCCCACGGTTCGAGTTATGAGATACTACTGAATAAGCTTGGAATTTTCAGAAGCTGTGAGGGCATTACGGAACCTCTATTTGATTAAAAATAAGAGGTAATCCTCAGTCACCGTCACACTTGGAATTCTTTTAGGTAGGGTTACAGTAAATTAATCTACGAGACCCTTGTTTTTAATCATTTATTACTTGTATTTTTCGCGCCACTAATACTGCCATCTCTACCAACCTACCTTCAAATTGAAAATATTTTAGGCGGTGTTAGATTAAATTAATTTGTGAGACAACTGTCAAGTACACCAATTGAAAGAGTTTGACCTCCTGAGTCGAAATCTATAATTAAAACAACGAACCAGAAACATTCTAAAATAACCGCATAATAAGCGCCAGGTGCTATTGACTGTTTGCTATTCTTCCAGTCTGTAGTTCTGTATAAAGGATGAACTTCAGTGTCTCATTTATCTGACATGTCATATAAGGCGTGTCCACAGTGAAATGCCTGGCATGGGGCATGGCTTGATGGTCGAGGCACCCGACTTGAAACTCGCGAGTCAGGGACTTGAATCCCGATCAACAAACATGCTGGCTCCTCAGCCGTGGGGTACGTTGTAATGTGACGGTCAGTCCAACTATTCGTTGGTAAAAGAGTAACCCAAGAGTTATTGGTGGGTGGTGATGAATAGCTACCATCCCTCTAGTCTTACACTGCTAAATTAGGGACAGCTGAAGAAGATAGTTTTTATGTAGCTTTGCGCGAAATTCGAAACAAATCACGTTAAATGTACCAACTCCAAAGAAAGCCATCCATAAGATAAGGTTGACAGTTATAAAATGGAGGATGTTTATTGTTGTCCATCACGCAATAAGAGCAAATACGTTTCTCGATTTTTCTATAATCTCGTCAAGACTCGTCTTATTTGTCTATTTTCAGTTATTATAAAAGGAGAGACCTAGGATTTTCCCTAGTAGTTGTAGAGTCACAACAAACACCATTTATAACTTGATGAATTAATTGTTACCAAGTTACATGAGCTGTGTTATAGTATAAAGCTAGTCAACAGTCCCTAGCGAACTGTAACTCCGTCATTTCTGTTATCCACCATTTTGCAATAAATTCTTCATTGCATCTGTCCCACCTTCCGTAGACTTACACCCTTATAAACCAAGTTTCTGCCCACCACGGGTGTTTGACATCAAACATAGCTACACAACTGACTACACTATGTAACACAAATTTTGTTTCAGTATACTATGTATTATTTCTTAATTGTTTATGTTGTAAAAGTACAGAAAATGGCCATTATTCCCTTCAAACATTGCTTTTGTGACCTGGATAATGAAATTTATAAATTAATCTATTTTCTATGTAAAAACGGTTAAATTTGCACATTTACATTTACATAAGGTCTGAATAAAAGAACATATGAATCAGGATTTACATGTATTTATACTAAAGTTATACAAAAATGAACAAAAATGTTTAGAAGTGAGTAATTTTTCGAGATTTGCGACTGTAATGTAAAGCACTTTTACGTATCATCCCCCAAATATAGTCTCCCATCATGTTTTCATTATGCACTCCAAGGTCATAAAAGCAAAGTTTGAAGAGAAAAATAAGTCTTTTCATTTACTTTAGGCATAAGTAATTGGAAAATAACACTTTCTATCCAGAACAAAAAAAGTAAAAATTTTGTTACATAGTGCTATCTGATTGTTTGTTTTGAATTTCTCCCAAAACTACACGAGGGCTATCTGCGCTAGCCGTTGCTGATTTAGCAGTGTAAGACTATATAGCAAGCATATAGTCATAATCACCCACCGCCAACTCTTGGGCTACTCTTTTACCAACAAATAGTGTAATTGTACGCACATTATAACGCTCTCACGGTTGAAAGGACGAGCATGTTTGGTGTGACGTGGATTCGAACCCGTGACCATCAGACTGCGAGTTAAGCGCCTTAACCAACTGACCAGAAGGGGAGAGGAAGAATTATTACCTAAAATACCTCCAATTTCTGATTTTGTCTGTTATTCATTTTCATTGACAAAATATCTGATATGTCAAGAATAAGGTGTGAAGTGAACATTAACATCTCGTGTGTTATAGTAATGAAGATTTATTTTATTTATCAAATTATTTTATATGCGTTTACGTTAAATGTACACAATAACAAAATGGACAGCTGGCATTATTTGTTGGATAAAAAACACACCAAAACAACTACTTCATATAGGTGCAGATATGAACTGTTCATTTGTTGTTCGTTTTCGAATTTTAGCGTTATAAGCCTCTAAGCTTACTGCCAAACCGTCCTGGAACTTACACGAAAACGATAGTGGAAGGTGCACATGGTTTACATGAATAATCATCAGAGAGTTACTTTATCTGGGTTAGATATAAATATAGTAATTTTAATCCTAAAGAGTAGCATCTGGCAGTAATTATAATGTGGTAGGATTGTAACCAAGGATAAACATAATATGGTGTTGTAGTAACCAGGATAACTGTAATTCAGTAGAATACCAAACAGGGATAATTATAGTATGGTCTAATAGTAATTTGGCAGAGCACGATTCAGGGGTAATTGTAATATTGGATAACTGTAATTTGGTAGAGCACCAGCCAGGGGTAATTGTAAAATTGGATAATAGCAACCTGGTTAACTGTAATCCGAAAGACTATTAACCAAGTTAGTTATAAACAAAGTTACTTAAATAACGTTAGAATAAAAACAGAGGTGACTGTTTTCCTTTTTAGTCACGTGCAAAACTACTCGAGAGTTAGTTATTTGAGCTCGCCCTTTCAGCAGTGGGAACGTTATAAAGTTCCGGTCAGTCTCACTTTTCGATCGTAAAAGAGTAGCCACAGATTCAGCGATGGTCAGTTATCTAGCTGTTTTTCCGCTAGTCCATTACTTCGTAACTGTACCTACTCTTTTACGATCGAAAAGTGGAATGGACCGGAATATTATAAAGCCCTCACTGTTGGAAGGGCGAGCATGTTTAACGCCAGGATTTGAATTCGCGAGGGGTGATTGTAAACTGGAGAATAAGAGCCGAGACATAACTCAGAAATATTAGAAAACTGAAATTAACGAAAGTAATAATAATTATAAGCCAGTAGGATAAAAGTTATTCTATTAAAATTACAGTCTTCTCAGCACCCAAGAAATTCAACAAAAGCAAAATTTCACGTTGATATCTAATTAAATTCAAAACATAAAAATGCATGTTTATCCGAAGTGGTTTTAATATCACAAACGATGGCGTCTAACACAGTTTATCAAATGTTTTTTGTTTTGTTTTTTACCTGTAAAATGAACTTTGTACAAGTACTTTAAGAGCTCTGTACCGTCGATGGGATCCATTCTCTGGCAGATGCCTTCTTTCCCGCCACACAGATCTCTGTGCATGTCACGAAACGCGTAGGCGAAAGTTAAAACGGCATCACTGACAAATTGGAGTTGTCTCTCCGGCTCGTATCCATTGTTGTACGTCATCTTCTCATCCCCAGTGCAGTACGTGTCGTAATTCTGATTGTACGGTGTCGTCACGCTCTTGGGCCATTTACAGTTAAAATACTGTTCCCAATACTCTACAAACCAGGGATTTCTTTTGTTGTTCTTTACGTTTAAATTCATGAAGTATTTGTCAAAACCTTCCACGAGATGGGCACGAGGCTGAACGGATAAGGTTCCCTCTACTTGAGGTTCATTACCGTCGAACACGAGGGATCGTGCGCTCCAACCATCACTACCAATCCAAGAAAAGTAGCCCGTGGCATTACTCCTTTTAACCGCTCTCATGACTCCAGCGACCTCTTGATCAGACCCAAATATTATCACACCTAAAAAGATACGATAGTATGGTCCGTCAATGTTCTATGGATGTTTGTTAAGCATCCTAAACCATTACTGTAATATTAACATTTGTTAAATACAACCTCACTGTAAAATAATAAGCTAATAGGCATTCAAAGCTTTAATCGAAACCTAAATTGTTATTATCCTACAGACCCTTTAGAAGATGGAAACATGTTAAGCATTCCATAGACCTAGTGAGCGATAACATGTTTATTAGAAATTTAGGTTCTGTAAGAATATTAACATCGAGACGACATGGAATGACCGACCATATTGTGCGTGTGAATTCTACACTCGAGTTTGTTCAGTGAAACAAAATCTAACAAAATGTTATAAGGTGCTATTTCTCGTTATTTTAGCTAGAGCAGTACAATGTAAAGACATTTAATAAAGAGAAGTAGTCAATAAATATTCAGCGAAAATTATTTATTTCTTCAATGTTTTACCTTAAGGTTTTATTAAGAGGTGACGAAGCCATTCGGCCAGTCTTAACAAGACAAATAACTGTTGGAATTTAAAATAATAATAACAACGTTATTAAGTGATAACAATAACAAGATAATAATAGTAAACGCGTGACAATAATCTAAATAGGGCGAAGAAAATATCAATTTAAAACGAAAATTAAAGATGAACAGTGTAAAAATTAATGTATAATAATTATGTGTTGGTAAACAGTAAATGTAGCTATGAGAACGAAATGAAGCAGACAGTATTAAAAGTTCTCGAGAAAGCCGCAAGGTGAAATGTTGAGAAAATAATGAATTTCCCCTGGATATTAGCTGTTTGTTTATCTTTAAACACGTTCCTGTTCTTGGCAGATTCTTTTTTTTATATACACCAAGTTATTTTGCGGGTTCTAGACCAGGAATTTTCTCAATGGCAGTGTCTGTGGACAAGATAATTTATGTTTTAGAATGTCCGAATTAACAGTTATAATAAAAGGTGTTTTTTTGTTTTGGAAATTCGCACAAAGCTACTCGAGGGCTATCTGTGCTAGCCGTTCCTAATTTAGCAGTGTACTAGAGGCACTAGTCATCACCACCCATAACTCTTGGGCTACTCTTTTACCAACGAAAAGTGGGATTGACCGTCACATTATACACCCCCACGGCTGGGAGGGCAAGCATGTTTGGCGCGACTCGGGCGCGAACCCGCGACCCTCAGATTACGAAGCGCACGCCTTACGCGCTTGATTATTAGACCAATAGTGTACCTTCGCCACCCAGCGTTGACCTCATACGGCACTCAAAAAGATACGAAAATGTGTCCGTGTGTTCGTCGTTATCAACGGAAATGGACTATATTTGGCACGACAATGAGAAATAATATTCTACTTAGATCCAGCAAGATTAATCAAAATTCAGTCGTGTTTGATTGATTATTATAGGGCATAATTAATATGAAAAATAGGTACCAATGTTAGCAGCGAGGTTTGTTTGTTTTTTAATGACCTGAACCCTTCAAAAACTAATAACTTCTAAGTTGGGTCATACTCCAGATGTATACCGATTTTTGTCCAGCTCTACCGACGTTTTTTAGAGAAATTTGCTGATAAACACATACACACAGGGGTGAAAACATCTGTAGTCTCAGATGTTCGTTGTTGTTTTTCAGGATTTTCAGAGGAAACAAACAAACAAAGCACACAATGTGTCCATAACATGTATCGAAACCCACCTTTTAAGTTTACCGCTGTGCTACTGGGAGTAAGTATTCTAAATGAAACATCTACTTTTGTTTTCAAATTAAAAACTATGAGAGCGCCATGGAAGTAATATTTTAGAAGTTACTTTCAAAGCCAACCATTCGAATGTTCTACAGTTTAACCGATGTGTTTTGCCAATGTCTTAATATTATGGTTGAAGGCTTAAATTTCTAAAATTCTGGATTCGAGTTCTTGTGTGAATAAAGGCCATGTTGTGCAGCTTTGTGCTTTAACAAACAAGTAATCAAATAGAGAACATACACAGCTCCAGCCTCGTTTTGAAATGGGGGGTCCGCAATGTGATTTATTAAATTAATTTGTTTAATCTCACCAAGACGAATTGATTAATTTCATTAAACCTGTCTTCTCTGGCATTAGAAACAATGCCAAATAATTTTATTCGACAGCATTTTCAACAAAATCTTGTCACTTAAGATGAATAATAAACTTTGGCAGCAGTCATACACTGAGACGATTTGAGTGATAATATTTAATAAAAAAGTTGTCCAATCCATATTTATGTTCCAAATTTTGTCATTAGCCAGTAACAAAGTGTGTACTTTTCAGATCTTGTCGTTAGCTAATAAGACCGTGTGTACTTTTCAAATGTTAAAATTAGCCAATAATAACGTGTGTATCTTCCAGATTTGTATATAACCAGTAAAAATTTGTATTTATTTTAGATGTTGTCATAAGCCAATAACAGCGTGCTTAGTTTCCAGCAGGCCCGGCATGGCCAAGCATGTTAAGGCGTGCGACTCGTAATCTGAGGGTCGCGGGTTCGCATCCCCGTCGCGCCAAACATGCTCGCCCTTTCAGCCGTGGGGGCGTTATAAAGTGACGATCAATCACACTATTCGTTGGTAAAAAAGTAGCCCAAGAGTTGGCGGTGGGTGGTGATGACTAGCTGCCTTCCCTGTAGTCTTACACTACTAAATTAGGGGCGGCTAGCACAGATAGCCCTCAAGAAGCTTTGTGTGAAATTCAAAAACAAACAAACAGTTTCCAGCAGTTGTTATGATCCATTAAGCACGGTAATATATTTGCAAAAACGGCTCGTTTGGGTTGAGAAAATATTTTACATAGAAGAGCAAACAACGTTTCGACCTTCTTCGGTCATCGTCAGGTTCACAAGAAGGTCGAAACGTTGTTTGCTCTTCTATGTAAAATATTTTCTCAACCCAAACGAGCCGTTTTTGCATATATATTTCTCTACAAGTGGGTTTTCTCGATATCACTGATTAAGCACGGTAATATTTGAAATCCAACACATACACATAACTTGAATTTCTTGCAAAGTGCTATTTGACATAAATATACCAATAACTAATTATACAATACAAATATATGTACAGTTTATAATTTAGAAATAATTAGACATCTTCAGTCCTTTGTAAGTCTGAAAGAGCATGCCAACTAAATAATTAAACTAAACTAACGTAATTTATTACGTTGACCAATTTAGTTTCTGCCTATTTTTAACCAATATGACCTAACGTAAACACGAACAACATTGTTTGTTTGTTTTGAATTTCGCGCAAAGCTACACCAAGGTTATCTGCTCTAGTCGTACCTGATTTAGCAGTGTAAGACTAGAAGGAAGGTAGCTAGTCTTCACCACCCACCGCCAACTCTTGGGTTACTCTTTTACCAACGAATAGGGGGATTGATCGTTACTTGTAACGCCCCCACAGCTGAAAGGGCGAGCATGTTTAGTGTAGTGAGACGGAGATTCGAACCCGCGACCCTCAGATTAAGAGACGAACACCTTAACCCACCTGGCCATGCCAGACCAACCAAACAACATTTACGTAATATAGTACATCTTACAACGTGAGGACACAGTGAAAGTGACAATATTATAAGAATTCCAAACATGAATGTTTGGAACAGCGTGTTCACAAAATTCGAGAATACATTAGTGTAGAATATAAATACATCTTATACATCACAACCTCCAATATTTTGTCTCTCTTGATATACCAATAGAAGAAATAGCTAATATCTGGTAACATACGTTTGTGAAATAGTGAAAGGAAATAAACTCAGTGTGTTTTTCTTATAGCAAAGCCACATCGGGCTATCTACTGAGCCCACCGAGGAGAATCGAACCCCTGATTTTAGCGTTGTAAATCCATAGACTTACCGCTGTACTAGCGGGGTGTGGGGGGCTAGTGCAAGTTTTCTCAGAATTCTACGTTATTATTTGATCGGTCCCCTGTGGGACTGCAGTATATATACGTACTCATAGCGCGAATATCTGGGGCTCGATTTTCTGCGGTGAAAACATCAGCTAGCTAACCCATCGTGGGGTCACTCTGAAACAAACAATTGGTTATTTCAATGAGGTATGTTCCAACTTTTACTTTTCCGTATCACTGGGCATCGTCAGTGTCTGCGAATTTACAATGTGCACATTACGTTTTAAGATTTTTTTATAATATTTTTTGAGATGGACTTCTGAAGTACTTGAGCTCTGTACGATGGACTTATCTGAAGACTCCACTCGAACTTCCATATATGGCCGTTTTGTTTGTTTTGTATTAAGCACAAAGATACACAATGGACTATCCGTGCTCTGCCCACCACGAGTATCGAAACCCAGTTTTTAGCGTTGTAAGTACGCAGACATACCGCTGAGCCATTGGGGGGCTGGCCGTTTTGAAGTCACGTTCTCTTCTTCCTAATCTCCTTTGTCTACGGCTGTTATTCTGATATCTGGTATTAAGGTTAGATGTCACCAGTCTTTTGTTTGTTTGTTTTTGAATTCCGCGCAAAGTTACCCGAGGGCTGTCTGTACTAATCATCCCTAATTTAGCAGTGTGAAACTAGAGGGTAGGCAGCTAGTTATCACCACCCACCGATGTACTACTCTTTTACCAACAAATAGTGGGATTGACTGTAATATTATAATGCCCCCACGGCTGAAAGGGAAAGCATACTTGGTGTAACCGGGATTCAAACCCGAAATACTATTCGAGCACCCTAACTACCTGACCATGCCGAGCCCAATAGTCTTTCTTAATGTTATTTTTAGTTTTTGTTTTAATGCACAGCTATACAAAAGCTATTTGATTTCGGTCCACTGCAGGAAATCGAACCCTGAATTTGAGCATTTAAGTTCCGAAAGCTGCGCTAATCCGCTGGGAGATACATTTTTCTACTCTTTTTATTATCTGTTTGAAATCCTTTCAGAAAAAAACTCAAATAGGTTCTGGCATGGCTAGGTAATTAGGTCGCGCGACTTGCAATGTGAGAGTCGCGGTTTCGAATCCTCTTCCTATTAAATATACTCGTCCTTTCAGCCGCTTCAAAAAGGTTCGGTCAATCCTACTATGCGTTGGTAAAGGAGTGGGTGTTGGTGTTGTACGGCCAAGCATGGCCAAACATGCTAAGGCGTGCGACTCATAATCTGAGGGTCGCGGGTTCGCATTCCCGTCGCGCCAAACATGCTCGCCCTTTCAGCCGTGGGGGAGTTATAATATGACGGTCAATCCCACTTTTCGTTGGTAAAAGAGTAGCCCAAGAGTTGGCGGTAGGTGGTGATGACTAGCTGCCTTCACTCTAGTCTTAAACTGCTAAATTAGGAACGGCTAGCACAGATAGCCCTTGAGTTGCTTTGTGCGAAATTCACAAACAAGCAAACAAGTTGGTGTTGCTCCCCTCTGGTCTATCGCTGCTAAATTAATTTATATAAAGAAGGGAAGAAAAAACCTACAAGTGTTATACGGATTAAGAAAGATCCACCTTTCTAAAGCAAAGCGCTCTGAGCAAAGAGGCTTTTTGTGTATTTGTCTCAAATTGATTGTTTTTAACTCACAGGGTTTTATAACAACGCAGGTAAAATCAGACGCTAATTGTAAATTTTCGATAAGTATAAATATAGTACTACTTTTTCAGAGAACATATCTGAATATTCAAATTCCTTGTTCACAAGATATTCATCCACCTCGTGGAAGGTACTAGCTAATTTACACATCTACAAGCATTTACTCTTGTGTTGTTTATTGTCGTTTCAGTGTAATTTCAAGAAACGCACGTGATACGATGCTCAGAAGGATACCGTCCTCGAATTTGAAGACTTTAATTAAGAAATGTCAGTTTTAATAAGAATAATTAGTAAGGCAAAATAACGGACAACAGCCTTAATCATATGCAAACTTCGTTGAAAATGTATGAAGGATTTCTAACTTCGTCATAATCACATAAATTGCACTGTACGTAAGTCCGCTCTTACGAACGTGAAATGCACTTTCATATAAGTGGCTCTAACTAATTGTTGTGTATCATCAGGCCTAATTTAAGCTGATGAAAAGGAGGTTAAGAGCTACCAAATATTCTCCGCGTGAATAAAGTATTACCTATCATTACATATAGAAGGACCTATGTGTCATTTTCACAATACAAAATATTAATCTGTACTCAGAAAACATTAGTTTTATGTACTTCTGGGGAAACTGTGTATTTTGTTTTGTTTTTTCACGTTAAGCGCTGGATATCTGAAAATAATTGAACCGATTCTGCCAAGTTTTGATTCATAAAACCAAAAATTATCACTTATAAAATCTAACAAAGTTTCTCTCTCTCTTTTTTTTCTACAAAAAAAATGTGAAAATAAGTTGGTTATTTCTGAATATTTCATTTTAGACAAAAATTGGAATATTTTTGTGTAAATACACTGAAAAACAACGACTTATAAATCCTTCAATTTGCTTTATTTTGTATAAAAGCTGTGTAGGGTCCCTAAAAGTGTTCTATTTCAAAAGTAAAAAAAAAACACCCAAATTAAGAGTAACAAATATATTTATTACTAGTTTTTAAAGTTTGTATGTCATGCAATGTTGTAGTCTACAGAGTACATAATTCACCTCGTGATTCATGGTATGCGTTTTATTGACGTCACTAAATTATAAATTCCAACTTTAAGCTTCCATTATGTAACGTCATTTTAGTGTCTACTGACTCACTGACAGACAACACACTACTGTATTATGGTGCGAGTTTTTAAAACAGAAGAATTTAGGAAAACTTTCGTCCCTCGGTGGGACCGGCGGTAAAGTTACGGACTTCAGAGCCGTAAAATCCGGGATTCAATTCCCCACAGTAAGAACAGCAGATAGCCGAACGTGGCTTTACTCTAGAAACAGAAAATGACAAATAAACGCGGTTGATGTTTATTGTCTCCCAGTGGCTCAGCGGTAAGTCTGCGAAGTTATAACGCTAAAAATCGGGTTTCGATATCCCTGGTTGGCAGAGCACAGATAACATTTTGTGTAGCTTTGTGCTTAATTCAAAACAACAACAGCTTGATGTTTATTTTAAATTAATTATAAAATAAAACGAAGAATTATTCAGTCCAAAAGTTAGAATTTTTTTTCGGTTTCTTTGTTCATTACATCCTAACATATGAGTCAATGAAAGGTTTTAAACAAACATACTTTTAATATCGCAGCTATTGCTGAGTTAGTCCAATGAATTTTATAAAGAAAATCAAATGATTCACTGATTCCAACTCTTATTTGTTTTAGGTTAGGTTTAGTGTTACAACAGGGAAAAATGATTCACTGATTTCAACTCTTACTTGTTTTAAGTTAGGTTTAGTGTTACAACAGGGAGAAAAAAAAGTCGGTGTAACACAGTATGCGAACAGTTTGAAAACAAGTTGTGACTTGAAGATTACAGTAAATACTTTGGCCTAACCTCTAGCGCGTTGCTTGGACAGAAGTTTCCGGACAATCTTGTCGTAAACGCCTTCGGACGCAACCCCAGAGTCTTTGGTCAGCTTCTCCTTGACTGCGATGCAAATATTGTTCTGAGCCAAACGTTCTTCCAACACATTGAAAGCCTAAAAAAAAAAAAAAAAGTAAAACGCGTCAAACAGTCAGTATTTTACTTTATTTGTCTGAAACCGCAATCTGTACAAGTTTCTGATTTTAAAACAAAAATCCATGAGTTAAGAAATGAAAATAGAGTTTGGTAACATATAGAATTTTGAAAATTCTGGCATTTTATTTAAGAATTTTTTGGGATTTGTGATGGAGTAACTTAAAGGGACAAAATAGTTTACGTTTTATACTTACGGATCTGTTTATTGAATGTGGTCATTTTGTTACTGGTTACAAAAGGCTGTTCTTAACTAAAATGTTGCAGCAAACAATATAGTATAGGAAAAACGTGACGATTTCATACATGGTTTTAGAAGCTAAAATTTTCCAGGCCAAACGGTTTTTACCTGTGACGCCATTTATAATAACATAATCTATATCTAATAACGGGCCCGGCATGGCCAAGTGGTTAAGGCACTCGAGTTGTAATCCGACGGTCACGAGTTCGAATCCCTATCACACCAAACATGATCGCCCTTTCAGCCATGGGGGCATTATAATGTGACGGTCAATCCCACTATTTGTTAGTAAAAGAGTAGCCCCAGAGTTGGCTGTGGGTGGTGATGACTAGCTGCCTTCCCGCTAGTCTTACACTGCTAAATTAAGGACGGCTAGCGCAGATAGTCCTTGTGTAGCTTTGCTCGAAATTCAAAACACAAAACAAATAAACATCTTTTCTATTTAAATCCTCTCCCCATAGTGGCAGAGCGGAATATCTGTGGACTTACAATATCAGAAACCTGGTTTTGAAACCTGTAGTGGACAAAGAACAGACAGGCCATTGTGTAGGCTATCGTTTAATTCTAAACAAATAGTTTGAGAGTATTTATAAAGAACAACAGCCAATCAAATTAAACAGAAACAGATCAGCAAACATTCTTTTGATTTCAGATGTTTTAATGCAATCTATTCACACACAAGTGGAGGCGTTCCAAGTGGTTTAATTAAAAACAAAACTCAATAAATCAAAATACTCAGATGGTGAAGAAGTAACTTTTCATCCGGGTTGTAATTAGAACAAACATTAAACTCACTTTAATCCCATAAGTTGATTCCTCGTACAAGATAGAGACATAGGTCCAGTTGAGAATCTTAACTATTTTGACCATTGCCTGAGCTTGGTTAGTATCTGACGGTACTGTCCGAAGGAAGTACTCGAATCTCTGCTTGTTGCTCAGTTCCGGACTTGTGGAGAAGAAACTCACCTGCAAGTATAATTGACGTTATTATTATGTTGTCTGATAAAGGCTCAACGTATACTCTTAGTTTCAATGTAGTTTTCTAATATTACTTATCAGTCGCTCAAATACTTTAACAACATACATTTAAAGTGAGTTGTAAACTGGAAGTACTTTTCTTTGATACTGTATTCCGGAAGTGCGTAGTAGATGCAATATGCCGGAAGTACATTATTGTGGTACTATATTCCGGAAATATGTAATAAGTACTATATGCCGGAAGTACGCAATAGATATAATGTATCGAATGTTCGTAGTTGATAATATATATCGGAAGTACGAAATAGATACTATATACTGGAAGTGCGTTATTCTCATTGTGTATACTGATGGCTTAAACACCTTCATATTTAAGCAAATGTTTTATTACTATTAAATTACTCTGATGTAATAGACCTAGTATGATGTAGTGACTAGTGTCACTATACAGTGACTATCACTATACAGTGATACTATATAATATTACTATAAATAAAGTGTATTTTTCAACAGTGATACTATGTAATATTATTCTAAATAACCTGTATTAGGGAATAGTGATACTATATAATAATATTCTAAATAACTTGTATTTGTGAACAGTGATACTGTATAGTGTTGTTATAAATAACCTGTATTTGTGAACAGTGATACTGTATAGTGTTGTTATAAATAACCTGTATTTGTGAACAGTGATACTGTATAGTGTTGTTATAAATAACCTGTATTTGTGAACAGTGATACTATATAATATTTCTATAAATATACTGTATTAGTGAACAGTGATACTATATAATATTATTATAAACAACCAGAATTTTTGAACAGTGATACTATATGCTGTTGTTATAAATAACTTGTATTTGTGAACAGAGATACTGTATAGTGTTGTTATAAATAACTTGTATTTGTGAACAGTGATACTGTATAGTGTTGTTATAAATAACCTGTATTTGTGAACAGTGATACTGTATAGTGTTGTTATAAATAACCTGTATTTATGAACAGTGATACTATATAATATTTCTATAAATATACTGTATTAGTGAACAGTGATACTATGTAATATTATTATAAACAACCAGAATTTTTGAACAGTGATACTATATGCTGTTGTTATAAATAACCTTTATTTGTGAACAGTGATGCTGGATAGTGTTGTTATAAATAGCCTGTATTTGTGAACAGTGATACTGTATAGTGTTTTTATAGATAACCCGTATTTGTGAGTAGTAATGTTATATAACAATGCTATAAATAACCTGTATTTATGAGCAGTGATACAGTATAGTGTTGTTATAAATAACCTGCATTTATGAACAGTGATAATGTATACTTTTATTACAAATAACCTGTATTAGTGAACAGCGATACTATATAATAATATTCTAAATAACCTGTATTTGTGAACAGTGATACTATATAATAATATTCTAAATAACCTGTATTTGTGAACAGTGATACTATATACTAATATTCTAAATAACCTGTATTTGTGAACAGTGATACTATATAATAATATTCTAAATAACCTGTATTTATGAACATTGATACTATATAATGTTACTACAAATAACATGTATTTGCGAACAGTGATACTATATAATAATATTGTAAATAACCTGTGCTTATGAACAGTGATACTGTATAGTGTTGTTATAAATAATCTGTATTTGTGAACAGTGATACTGTATAGTGTCATTAGAAATAACCTGCATTTGCAAACAGTGTTACTGTATATTCTTGTTATACATAACCTGTACTTATGAACAGTGATACTGCTTAGTGTGGTTATAAATAACCTGTATTTATGGACAGTGATAGTGTATAGTGTTATTATAAATAACCTATATTTGTGAACAGCGGTACTATATAATAATATTATAAATAACCTGTATTTGTGAACAGTCATATTGTATAGGGTTATTATAAATGAAATATATTAATAAACAGCTATACTATATAATAATATTATAAATAACCTGTATTTGTGAACAGTCATATTGTATAGTGATGTTAGAAATAACCTGTATTTATGAACAGTGATACTGTGCAGTGTTATTCTAAATAACTTGTATTTGTGAATAGTGATACTATCTAATAATATTATAAATAACCTGTATTTATGAACATTGATACTATATAATGTTACTATAAATAACCTGTGTTTGTGAACAGTGATACTCTATAGTGTTGTTATAAATAACCTGTATTTGTAAACAGTGATACTGTATAGTGTTGTTATAAATAACCTGCATTTATGAACAGTGATACTGTATAGTGTTATTAAAAATAACCTGCAATCATGGGCAGTGATACTGCATAGTGCTATTATAAATAACGTGTATTTGTGAACGGTAAAACTGAATTGTGTTGTTATAAATAACATGTACTTATGAACAGTGATACTGCATAGTGTTGTTATAAATAACCTGTACTTATGAACAGGGATACTGCATAATGTTGTTATAAATAACCTGTACTTATGAACAGTGATACTGCATAGTGTTGCTATAAATAACCTGTATTAGTGAACAGTGATACTGCATAGTGTTGATATAAATAACCTGTACTTATGAACAGTAATACTGCATAGTGTTGTTATAAATAACCTGTATCAGTGAACAGTGATACCATATAATAATATTTCAAATAATCTGTATTTGTGAACAGTGATATTATATAATAATATTAGAAATAATCTGTACTTACGAACAGTGATACTGTATAATATTACTATAAATAATCTGTATATGTAAACAGTTATACTATGTAATAATATTATAAATATCCTGTATTTGCGAACAGTGATACTGCATAGTGTTGTTATAAATAACCTGTATTTATGGCCAGTGAGGTTGTATATTGTTATTATAAACAACCTATATTTGAGAACAGTGATACTGTATAATAATATCATAAATAACCTGTGTTTATGAACAGTGATACTGTATAGTGATGTTATAAATCACCTGTGTTTATGAACAGTTATACTATATAATATTACTATAAATAAAATGTATTAGTGAATAGTGATACTATATAATAATATTCTAAATAACTTGTATTTGTGAACAGTGATACTCTATAATAATATTCTACATAACCTGTATTTTTGAAGAATGATACTATGTAATGATATTATAAATCACCTTTATTTCTGAACAGTGATACTGTATAGTGTTATTATAAATAACCTGTACTTACGAACAGTGATACTGCTTAGTGTGGTTATAAATAACCTTTATTTATGAACAGTGATAGTGTATAGTGTATTATAAATAACCTATATTAGTGAACCGCGATTCTATAATATTATTTATAATATTATTATAAATAACCTGTATTTGTGAACAGTTATACTGCATAGTTTTGTTAAAAATAACCTGTATTTGGGAAGAGTGATACTGTATAATAAAATTACAAATAACCTGTGTTTATGAACAGTGATACTGTATAGTGATGCTATAAATAACTTGTATTTATGAACAGTGATACTGTATGGTGTTATTATAAATAACATGTATTTACGAACAGTGATGTTGTATAGTGTTGTTCTAAATAAATTTTACTTATGGGCAGTGATAATGTATAGTGTTATTATAAATAACCTGTAATTGTGAACGCTGATACTGTATAGTGTTGCTGTAAATAACCTGTATTATTGGACAGTTATACTGTATTGCGTTATTATAGATAACCTATATTAGTGAACAGCGATACTATATTATAATATTATAAATAACTTGTATTTATGGGCAGTGACACTGTATAATGTTATTATAATTAACATGTATTTGTGAACGGTTAAACTGAATGGTGTTGCTTTAAATAACCTGTATTTGTGAACAGTGATACTATATAATAATATTATAAATAACCCGTATTTGTGAACAGTGATACTGTATAGTACTGGTATAAATTACCTGTGTTTATGAACAGTGATACTATATAATATTATTCTAAATAACCTGTATTTGTGAATAGTGATACTATCTAATAATATTATAAATAACCTGTATTTATGAACATTGATACTATATAATGTTACTATAAATAACCTGTGTTTGTGAACAGTGATACTCTATAGTGTTGTTATAAATAACCTGTATTTGTAAACAGTGATACTGTATAGTGTTGTTATAAATAACCTGCATTTATGAACAGTGATACTGTATAGTGTTATTAAAAATAACCTGCAATCATGGGCAGTGATACTGCATAGTGCTATTATAAATAACGTGTATTTGTGAACGGTAAAACTGAATTGTGTTGCTGTAAATAACCTGTACTTGTGAACAGTGATACTGCATAGTGTTGTTATAAATAACCTGTACTTATGAACAGTGATACTGCTTAGTGTTGTTATAAATAACCTGCATTTATGAACAGTGATACTGTGTTGTGTTATTACAAATAAGCTGTATTAGTGAACAGTGATACTATATAATAATATTTCAAATAATCTGTATTTGTGTACTGTGACACTACATAATAATATTCTAAATAACCTGTATTTGTGAACAGTGATATTATATAATATTATAATAAATAACCTGTATTTGTGAACAGTTATACTATATACTAATATTATAAATAATCTGTACTTATGAACAGTGGTTCTGTATAGTGTGATTATAAATAACCTGTATTTGTGAATAGTGATACTTTACAGTGTTGTTTTAAATAATATAGGTTTTCAGGTTTCGTCTTCGAACCTTAAAGACAATTTTCGTCACCGTTTGAAGAGCGCTATAAAAATTCCATAACCTTCAGTTTCATCTAAACAAAGTCAATTCTTTATGAAACATAAAAGCAATTTTCAAATATTTGTCAAATAATCAAGAAATTCCGTCAGTATGATCATTGGGCAGAACAGGAACGTTGACTTTAAAAGAATATACTGTGTTTTTAAAAGTTAAGACCGTTAGGAAGAGAATGAAGGAAGAAGGTTGAATAAACAACTTTTAGTCGCGTATGTAATAATTTAATCAAACCTCATATTTACAGAGTATAAAAATATTTACTTAAGTTCGTCACGCTTATTAAAAGACGGCGACAGAAGTGAAGCCCAAATCCAGGTATCATAATTGACTGTGTAATTTATTCTCAGTTTATTGAGTTAGTACTTATAACCGGGCGATCAACCGTAACCAGCTGATCGTAGATGTGACTGAAAATTGAGCAATGACGTGCACGGGGGAGTGGGGTTAAGCCCCCTGCTTTTTGCCTTTATGCCCCCAAAATGTCATTGTCTCATTCATTAAAATTGCACATGACTTCTAAAAGACATATCTGATTCAACTACTTGCTTGATGAGAAGTAGTGGGGAAATGGGAGGGGGTAGTTTAGAGTTAAACTGAATAAAGTATAGGGATTTGTAAATGTTTATTCTAAACAAAAAGGCCATTAAGTGTTAATACGTAAGAATCTACTGTGCAGTCTTACATTTTAAAAGTATTTCTAAGACAAATTGAACAGGAATAGAATAGAATCCCTTTGCTTCTTTTGGCTTTTTATCCTAGGTATAAGAGAGGATCCATTCCTGTCTTTATCTACTCAAAGTCTCACTTAATGATGTTTGAGAAGCCCGTTTTTGTCAATGAGCCCCTACCCTTGTAATTGCTCGTTGCTGACTGTGCCTGCTAACTTTAGGTAGCTGTTTATTTTTTAGGTTTAACCTTCCGATTCAGTAATTTTTAATGTGACATATATTTAGCTCACATCAGTTGCATAGTCTTAACGCTGGATCCTATTTTGAGCGTACTGTTTGAGCTTTGTTACTCATTGTTTTACAACGTTTAATACTGTCTAACACCCATCCTCCAGTTTCTGTCTTTAGTATCATTTAAATTCATGCCTTCATTGTGAAACCTACACAGTAAAGTCTTGGTCTTAAGCTCACTGTTAAGGTTAAACAATTAAAACATTATTCAATAACCCATATTCTTTGTGTGGTACTTAAATTGATTCTTACTAACGTAATGGACACTAAACCCGAAGACGTCTGAAACTTTAAAGGGTCGTTTCTAAACGTGGATACCCCATAACGCCTCATTAGATAAACGAAACATTAGAACATCATTCCCATTTGTCTCACAGTTCGTTCCGAAACGTTCAGTTTGAAAAGGCTTTTCGTCAATGCATTAAAAACTGAGACACCGTCAAGGATGAAAACTGGGAAGAGCAACTAATGTAACTTGTAAACAGATAAGTTAAATATGTTCATATTTATTTTACTTAATCTATAGTAATCGTAAGTAATTATCGCGACTATCTAATGCTACTCTTTTATTTTCTTGCTGGAATTGTGTTGTTGATTAATTGCGTCACAATGGGAGACAAGTGCCACATACTGGACATTTTTAAAATCTCTATTTTAGTATCCCTTTGGTTTATTTTATTCGGGGGAGACGTATTTCTGAGCCCTGGTGAAAGTTTTTATGCATTGAAGACAAAACAGATTTTAACAAGTCTGGGACGAGGCTAAGATCATCTTGGAGCGAGTGGTGTAAGAGTAGGAATACCTCAATATTAAGCATTTAGGCTTAAAATGTCCCTCATTCGATGAATTGTTTACAAGGAAGGTTAGAAACTTGTGTTACGTATGTAAGGCGGAATCTGTTTGTTTATTTCTTAGAGCAAAGTCACTTTGGACTAGCTACTGTATTTGTAAGAAGGAATGGACCCTGGGCTTTAACGTTGTGAATCCGTAGAGCTAGCGCTGTGTCACCGATGGACCGGAATTAGTGTAGAGGCAAGATTTATTGAATGATTATAAACTTTCAGACAGCGCTCAATGCTTATGCGCAAAATGGTATGAATGATTTATTTTAGGGAAGACAAGTATAGCTGAATTGATGGCAGACTTACTGAGGTTGTTTGTTTGAATCGCGTAGCTAGGGACGCTAGATTCGCATTCTAAGGGTCGTGGGTTCGAATTCCCCATCACACAGAACATACTCGCCTTTTCAGTCATGGAAGCGTTATAACGTGAAAGTTTATCCCACTATTTGTAGGTAAAAGAATAGACCAAGAGTTGGAGATGGATGGTGATGATTCGCTGCCTTCGCTGTAGTCTTACACCGCTAAATTAGGGACGACTATCAGAGATAGCTCCTCGTGTAGGTTTCCGCGAAGTTGAAAAAGAAACAAATAAATTAATCACGTCCAAGCCTTTGATCAGTCATCCAATTTTTTTTAACAGAAAGTGTGACACAATCTGTGAAATACCGAATGAAGCAATGCGACGGGACACGTGTTGTGAGATATAAGGAGTAGCAGTTATTGAAAGAGAATCATTATGATTTGGTAAACAAAATATTTTAATTGATTTCCTTTTTTTTTAATAGTCAGTGTAATAAACGTTTAGTTTCATCAAACAAATTACTTCAAAATATTGTTTGCTCTTGTTTCTCTTTTCTTGATGAATATAATGCTTTTTTATTTCAATGTAAATTCATTTGAGAGATGCATATTACTGTCACTAGGATTCGTAAAATGATGGTGTAACGGTGGTGAGTTCCATAAAACACTTTTTTCAGTTTCTTTCACATTAAAAAAATCGTTGTGTTATGCCTATAAATCACGTTATACTGACAAAGCTTTCTTTCTCTTACCACTAGTAGTTGTTAACATATATAGAAAGATATTGCCATCTGATATTAAACATTATAGAAAAAGTTAATATATCATATAGTTCAGCAATATTGCCTTCACCATCTTGTATTACATGAGATAACAATATTGCCCTTACCCCCTTCTATTATACCAGATACATGAATAATATTTCTAGAAATATTGTGATTTGTTAAAATGCTACCTGAGGAATCTTAAAGAGCCTGAGCAGGTTTGCAACTTGTATAGACGTAACGCTAGAGGCCGCTCCAAGCACTCCTGATATAATCTTTTGTCGAATAACAGGACTTGAGCCATCGGGACATCGATAGGTGCCGTCATCAATGTTACGAATAGACCCTGCAGGCAAATATACAAACAATGCGTTATAGATAGAGAAACACACTTAGGAAAAGACAGCACAGAAATATAACATTTCTTCATTTTGTTAAGTACGTCTGTAAATGAAAATGGTCAGTTTGTAATACGATTTTTAATGTTGATCATATCTGTTTAAGAAAATCATACACCATCAAAATGTATTTGTTAAGAAAGGGAATCAAAGGTAACATGTAATCTAATCTGTTGTGGTGTAAAATATTTTTACTAGCAACAACATTTCTCTGAGTGCAACCACTGGTGTGACATAAGTTATCTCCTTTGATGTAATCGAAAATAATACCACTATTTCTCTGTGAATTTTGAATGAGTTTTGCAACACATTACAAATGCTAGAAATATAATAATGTTTTTTAAAACCTCTTTAAGTATTTATATGTATATTACTGTATTGCTACTCTATTTTGGCTACACAAAATATCTTGTAGAATAGCTATAGTTACACTTTACACTCGATTTTATTGATGTGTATTTCAACTCGTATATCCACAACACATCTGAAACGTACTAAGACATACACACATATATGTACATACAAAATACTGGCATTATCTTGAAAGTGTGAAATACAAATTAAATTACGAAACGCCTTTGCGGCGTAATCCAGTTTCTATAATATTCAACATATACCTCGGCAGCTCTTGTATATTTTTATTATTTTAATGCTTTAAAGTGTCATAAATTTCCGTTCCATTAAAGCGATGATGGAGAATTCATAGAAGAGTTTAAGGTTGCACGTTAGTGTATTACTTGTTTCGTTTTTGTAGTCTAAAATTTAGAGTTTCTTTTTGACGACTGCAGATAAGTAGATTTTTCGCTAAAATGAATCTACGATTGGAAAAGAAATGGAAAAATGTAGTTCGTCGCCTGCGTGGAAACAAGTAACAGACACTCTGAAACAAACTATCTCTTAGGGATATCTTACTGTTGAAGTGTGATATTTATTTTGTATTTAAACCTGAAAAATGGTTTATATTTTACCATTTGCTGGGTCTCGAGGTTCGTGTTTCTTAAATCTAACAGAATAAAGATCCAGTGTAAGTGGGAAGAAGTCGAAACTTTCCCATTGTAAAACAGCATATTTACTTAACTCTATGTTGTCGATACGTGAGACATTGTTGTGGGTAGGTTTACATGACGGGTGAATCTCTAGCATTGGTGAAAGTATAGCCTTTCTCCTTTTATTAGGTAGTCCTTTCGCAGCACGTTTGGTAGTGTATTAGTTTAGGTAATGTGACGCCACCTCTAGTTTCGAGTATCACCCCTCCCCCCGACTAAAGTTAGGTAGTCTGCTGGTTTAATTTATATGTGTTTATATTTAGTTGTTTGTTTGTTTGTAGTTAAACACAAAGGTTCACAAAGGGATATCTGGCTCTGCCTACCACGGGTATCGAAACCTAGATTTTGGTGTTGTAAGTCCGCAGACGTACCTATGTGCAACTGGGGGCTAATTTTTACATCACATTCCTAGTGTAAATAACAAGGAATTGATAATAGCGACTTGATCCCCATTATATTAATAGGGCGAACAAACGCGAGCCTGATCTAGCATTAATAACAAGGTTTTTTTTTTTTGTTTTAGTTTTTAATTTCGCCCAAAGCTACTCGAGGCCTATCTGCGCTAGCCATCCCTAATTTAGCAGTGTAAGACTAGAGGGAAGGCAGCTAGTTATCACCACCCACCCCCAACTCTTGGGCTACTCTTTTACTAATGAATAGTGGGATTGACCGAAACTATATAACGCTCCCACGGCTGAAAAGGCGAGCATGTTTGGTGCGACGGGGAAATAACAAGGTATACACTTGCGCAGACTAGCTGGTTATTCTCATAATAGCTCGAAGTTAATCGTAACGCTTAACTAAATCAAGTGGAATATTCATAATTTGATCTGCTGTAATTGCGAACAAGGACTATAAAGACCAATACTGGTAGATCCAGCCCAAATTCAAGTGGAGGGGGCAATTTCTCCAGAGGGGGCAAAAGTATTTACGGAAAGAGGATTGGATTCTCTTCTACATATTTTATACTTGCTGGAACAGCGCCCCCTGGACGGAAGTTATGTAAATTCATAATTAATGAAAGATTATCTTACTTTGTTTGTTTGTTTTTTAATTTTGCGCAAAGCTACACGAGGGATATCTGCGCTAGCTGTCCCTAGTTTTGCAGTGTAAGACTAGAGGGAAAGCAGGTACTTATTACTACCCACTGCCAACTTTTGGGCTACTCTTTTACCAACGAACAGTGGGATTGACCGTAACATTATAACGCCCCCACGGCTGAAAGGGCGAGCATGTTTAGTAAGACGGAGATTCGAACCAATGATCTTCAGATAACGATTCGTACCACTTAACCCACCTGACCATACGGGGCCTTCATAAAAGAAAGCTAGCACTTGTCCGTGCGTTGGATTTGTTTTATTGTCACTGTGTCCAGCTGCAGATACACCTGACCTTGAGGTTTGTTGAACTCTGAACTTTACTCTTTTTTCACACCAAACACGATTTCATATTTAGCTTTGGGGGCGTTATAGTATGACGGTCAATCCCACTTTTCGCTGGTAAAAGAGTAGTCCAGGAATTGGCGGTGGGTGGTGATAACTAGCTGCTTTCTCCCTTGTTTCACACTGCTAAATTAGTGATGGCTAGTGCAGATAGCCCTCATGTAGCTTTGCGCGAAATTCAAAAACAAAGAAACAAATACGGTACTGCTATCTATTTGTAACAAGTAAAACGATCTGCGTGTGGTTTGAAACAAGAAACTCATCTTTTTTCCCTAGAATTCCAACTTCACCGCATTGCAGCTCACTTTTCTGCACCAATAAACTCTTTGGCTCTATCAATTATAAAGGTAGAGTCAGTACAAGGAATTACACTTGATGCAAGTTCGTCCTTTTCAGACAAAACATCAACTTTGTTGGTTACTATGGAAACAGTTGCAGAAGAACAGTTTAACAGAATTCCATGTCTCATTTGATGGAGATTGGAAATCAGTAATTGTAGTTGTTTCTAGTTACGAATTAATGGAAGCATTCGAGGTTCTAAGAATAGTTACTCTTACCAGTAATAATTAGGTAAGAAGCATTTATCACAGTTGCTGATGAGTTTGACCTGGCTGCTTTTGTGGATTAATCTCGATTTAAGCAAGAAAAACAGGTAAATTAACACAGAACTTATGGCACTAAACGCAGTTGTTCTTAAGCCTTTCTGTGCTGTGATAGATTTCGGTTTTGTCCATTTTTTTGCAGATACTTTGTGTTTTATATCAATAGGTGAGGTTGGTTTGTTCTGCATTTCGCCCAAAGCTACGCGAGGGCTGTCTGTGCTATCCGTCCCTAATTTAGCAGTGTAAAACTAGAGGGGAGGTAGCCAGTCGTCACCACCCACCACCAACTCTTGAGCTACTCTTTTATCAACGAATAGTGGGATTGATCGTTACATTATAATGCCCCCACGGCATAAAAGGCGAACATGTTTGTTGTGACGGTGATTCGAACCCGCGATCCTCGGATTATGAGTTGAATGCCTTAACCACCTGGCCATGACGGGCCCGATGGGTCTGAACTATAAAATAATATTTTGAATGACTAAGTTGTAATATTATACTTGAAATCCAAACTAATTTTATACTCATGTAGTATAATTAGATGTTAGTCATTTAGACAAAATTAACTAAATATTGTGGATTTAAACCGAAATTAATATTAATACACAGTATTTATCTCACTTATTTATTTAAGTATGCTTAGGGCACCAAGAGAAGGGGGACACCACAGAGTTTTTCCCCTAGATATCATGCCTTTAACTCTTTCACTGATTTTAGTTGATTTGTTTGTACTTATCTTTATCTGTCATGTTCAACTTTACTCTGCATTGTTAAAAAAAACGTTTTCTTTGGCTCATTAAGTGACTAACGTTTTGAGAAGCTACTAAACTATGTACCTGAAGTAAGAAGTCATTGATTTGCGAAAGATTATTGTAAAGAGCAGTACATAACAAGAAAAAAATTAGAAAGGAATTCTACTGTAGCAATGCTACCGTTCATAGATTACATGTAACCTATAAGAGTATTTGGGATGTATGTATTCCCTTGTGATTACGTAATAATATAAACAGATCTAAAGCTGAGATTTACTTAGCGGATAAATACGAGGATGGCCGGTCTTAAATATAAATATATCATGATATATGTGTATATGATTTAAGACCGGATGCCCTTGTTTTTATTCCCATTTATAAATATGCTATTTTTAGACCCAAAAAATGGAGATCACAATTATTCTTCCTTGATCCTATCCTGACGTCATAATGCCCCGACCCAGCCCGGCCCTCTGGTAATAGTTTTTGTGAGACGAACGAACAATCCGAGACAGAAACACAGATACAACGACGACAACCTTTTAGGTGTAATTCAACTATCTTGCGACCATAAATTTAGATCAGTATGTTATTACATTTCTGAAACACTGGGAAAACAATTGACTGATCGGAGCAGTCTAAAGGCGATAATTCGACCTTTTAGGTCAAATTGCGTAAGAGTTTGACATGTAGGTCAACATGATTCTTAACGTTGTTTTGCATACGCTATACTTCCAGTAGCAATACAGTACTGTGGCACCGTAGTCATACTAAGATAATGTAAAGAACTGACAAATCAACAAAATAAATTTAGGATTGTCTGAAAACGTGCATGAATTGAACAAGTTCACGTGAGCAAGGTTGGTACTGAGTACTAGGCTTAACGTTAGTGGCCTCAGTTGCAATATATTAGCATTAGTCCTAACGTTAGTGTTGTTATCTGAGAACCGAGTGATAATAACTAGTTTAGTGTAAGTACGCTGGAAACATTATTGTAGCCTGGAATAGTGAAGTGGACTTTTCCCAATTTAAGGCCGTCGTTTCGAATTTGCCTTCACATTCAGCCATGCAGATAAAGTTTCAGACATATGCCTATTTTGTTGATCTATGGTTTGTTGGTTCATCTAAAGTCCCCAGATCAAAACTGAGCTCAGAGTTGAGGTTACATCTCATTTTTCAGATATTTGTTTAGAATTAAGGTACTCTTGCCTAGGCCTAACCCAGTATTTAGTAATTCAGTGTGTGGTACTTTTTACAATTGATTACATGTTATGTATATGTACCAGTACAGAATGATTACTGTGTATATAGGCTACTACAGTATGTGTTGTTGATCACAAGTTGTTTTGGAATACGTTTTGGCTCACAATTGATTTGCATATTATCATTGACATTGCTTCTTGCATACAGCTACCATAGCAACAACCTTAATGAAACTTTTGCAATGACTGAAAACTAATTCTCCTAAAATGGATTGAAGCTAATCTCGAATGGTTATTAACAAATCAGAATGCAGCAAATCAAGAAAAGGTATTTATGAATTCATGTTTATGTGCTAATGGGCCTAGGTCCGAGGATAACTTTCTGACAATCTTTGTATAAATGTAGATCTAAAGTTTAATATGTTTGAATATCTTACCAACATTTTTCTGTATGAATTTCAGTGTTTTTCTACTCATTATAACTATATATGATCCATATTATTTTGTTTTTTTTTATTTTTGTTTCTGTATTTTTCAGACTGCAAGATGAAACGTGTTCAATTAAGTGGTGCATAAAAAAGAAAACTGACAAAAAAGAACCAATAAAAGGCTTTGGATTTAGTGGCCAAGACTGGAAAGCTGATTAATTTTTTCACTTAACTTACACAACATGATCTTCCAAATCAAAACCTATCTCCGCCATCAGAAGTCACTTGTACTGCACCTGACTCCGACAAAATTGAAGTTAAACCAAGCTCCACACCTACAAGTACCACTTTGTCCACTTCAAGGACAAAACATTATGATGACGTTGAAGTGTCACAGGCTGGCTCAACTGGCATAAGTTCCACAACTGATCTCACTTTCTCTGTAAATTCTCCTGATATCTTTAGGGTTAATATTGATGCAAGCTACTCTACAAGACAGTCTGAAGTTGAAATAATTTCTGAAAAAGAATATCTACTGGACTATGGTAAAGTGTTTCAATCTACAAAAGATGAAGAAACTAAAGCAAAAGATCCAGGGTTGTGGCTCGATTTCCCTGCTGATGATATGGCTTATTGGATTGCGTGTAGACCCACTGACTGTCAACACCACAGTGGGCCATTTAGCAAATCTTTGGGATAAAAGCCAATGGTGAAAAATATAAGAGGGAGTGGTTATTGTATTCACTATCAACAGGGGCAGTTCACTTCTTTGTTTGTAAACTCTTTGCCCCTAAATTTTCCTCGCGTTTTGTTGAAAGGGAACAGTGATTAGCGAAATGCTGTTGTGATTGATCATTATGAAAGAAGCACTACTCACCGAGTCTATATGCTAACATACTTAACTCGCAGACAAAGTTTAGGCTTGCGACAAGAGTTGAAAAACAAATTAAAAAAGAATGCAGTTACTGGGAACATGTCTTGGAGCGTGTAATAGCTGTTATTCGAACAGATTAAAAATTAGGATCACTGCAGAATGGGAATTTTTTAGGGCTGCTTGAGCTCATAAGTCAGGTTGATCCATTTTTAGCAGGGCATATTTTGAAATATGGAAATTCTGGAAAAGGAAATCCTTCTTACTTGTCCAAACCACTTGTGAAGAACTCATTGAACCAATGGCTCAGAAGGTCTACGTGATCATTGCTGATGAAGTAAATTCTTCTGGTTATTTTAGCTTATCAGTTGACTCGACGTCAGATCTATCACATATAGATCATTTACGTGTTGTACTTCGATACTTAAAGGATAGGCAGCTTATTGAACACTTTTTAACTTTTCTTGAACTGAAAAGCCATACCGGTGAAGAAATGGCAAATCAGGTATTGCAGTACTTAAGTGAAGTTTGCAAATTTAATTTTTCAAAATGTAGGAGTCAGTCTTACGACAATGCTGCTAACATGTCTGGGCTTTATAAGGGGATACAGCAAAAGATTTTGGAAGAAATAAGTTTTCCATATATGTGCCGTGTGTAGCCCACTCACTAAATGTGGCAGGCTGAAGTGCTGTTAACCGCTGTCAAGTGGCAGTTAAATTTTCTCTACAATGCATTTGCTCTATACATTTTTCTAGCCTCAACCAGCCGGTGAAAAATTCTTAAAGCTTGTCTTGGAAATGAAAGTGTGTTAAAATCCCTCTCTGTTGCTAGATGGGAGGCACATGCAATGGCAACAACAGCAATTTTGAAGTCTTTCTTTAAGATTTTGGAAGCTTTAGAATGTTTAGTTGAAAACCAGTCACAAAGGGAGACACTAAAAAGGAAGCAGACAACATTACAAATAAAATGCAAGAGCTAGAATGTGTTTTTAAGTTGATCATGTGGGATGAGATTTTGCAAAAGTTTTCTAAAGCAAGTCAAGCTCTGCAGAATTAGGATGTGAACTTAAAGACACGTGCAGATCTGTACGGGTCATTAGCTGACCAACCACGCACTTTAAGGGATGACTATGACAGATTTGAAGCAGTTGCAAAGGAAGTGCTATCAGATGTTGATTACCAGCTCAAACTCGCAAACGTGTCAGAAAGAAGGTACTCAGTAAGGGAGTGGCACAAGAAGTATATCTGAATGCCATAGATAAATTTCATATCACCATCTTCTACACAATTGTTGACAAACTAGAAATCCAGATGAGAAGAAGAGGAGAGGTTTACAAAGAAATAGCAAACAGATTTTTCTTTCCTAAGTAATGTGCCAAATGATGTGTCTTCATCTGCTGAAACTTAAAGGTTCTCTCAGCGTTCCCAAAAGCTAATTGATGCTTACCCAGAGGACTTGGACATAAGTCTCTCTGCCGAGGTTTAGCAGTTTCGCTCATATGTACGCCAAACGTTCAGTGCAACAAAAACTATAAAAACCAGATTTAGCCATGCTGAACTTTATAAAAAAATTTCAGAAGACAAAATTGAGTGTGCGTTTCCAAACGTAGACATTCCATTGCGTATATTCTTAACATTAATGGTCACAAATTGCACAGCTGAGAGTTCATTTTCTTAGCTAAGGCATATTAAAACTCCAAACAGAACAACTATGCCTTGTCTCTGTTGAATATAGAAGCAGATTTGTTATGCCAAATTAGTTTTGAGGACTTGATCAAAGATATTGCAATTAAAGAATCTAGAAGAAAACCTTTTAAAATTTAAATAAATATTAAGGTTAAGTAAATAACACTATGTAACACAAATTTTGTTTCTGGATAGTATGTGTTATTTCTTAATTGCTTATGTTGTAAAAGTACAAAAAATGGTCTTTATTCCCTTCAAACTTTGCTTTTGTGACCTGGATTATGAAATTTAGAAATTAATCAATTTTCTATGTAAAAACTGGCAAATTTGCACATTTTCACTTACATAAGGTCTGAATAAAAGAACATATGAACCAAGATTTACATGTGTTTATACAAAAGTTATACAAAAATGAACAAAAATGTTGAGAAGTGAGTAGTTTTTCGAGATTTACAACTGTAATGTAAATCACTTTTACATATCAGTCCACAAATATAGCTTCGCACAGACCGGATACATTGTGGCATAAGCAGAGCCCATCTTCACGAGTGAAGAAGCTTAAAAATCCATTTACTTTAGGCATAAGCAATTGGGAAATAACACTTTCTGCCCAAAAAGAAGAAAAAAGTAAAAATTTTGCTACATAATGTAATTTGCTTACAGGGTTTTAAGTTCAAAGAGAGAAATTGTTAACAGCAAAGTGAGAATTTTTGAATAAAAGATTTTGAGTAAATTTTTCATTTTTGTGAACATCAAAGTGAGAGTTGTTAACTCAGAGTGAAAACAAATTTACAGTAAAAATTCTTTTTAATTATCATTAATCAAAGAAGTGATTTTTCTCATCATTTCTAAATAAAAGGCCTCAGTCATTGCTTGATTTTGATCCATGCCTAATCTGTTAAATAAATAAAATAAAAAAGTTTTTATTTAATATAGTTGTGGGGTCTGACCTGGAAGAAAACTGAAGGGATATAAATTTTCAATCTTTCATTTCACTTTCAGCACTTACTGAGTCTTAATGTCTTGTCAGTTAAGCAGTGCAGGGGCTGAGGGGGGCACCGTTGTTAAGACGTATCTGTGCCCTCCGTACAGTACTAATTTACGTACATGTCACATCCTCAAAACACGTAATGTCTGCGGATTTTCGTTGCATAAAGCCAGGTTTCGATACTTGTGGCCCGCATGGCCAGATGGTTAAAGCATTCGACTCGTAATTTGAGGGTCGCGGGTTCGAATCCCTGTCACAACAAAAATGCTCGCCCTTTCAGCGGTGGGGGCGTTATAATGTGACAGTCAGTCCCACTATTCGCTGGTAAAAGAGTAGCCCAAAAGTGTCGGCGGGGGTTGATGACTAGCTATCCTTCCCCTAGTCTTACACTACTAAATTAAGGACGGGTAGCGCAGATAGCCCTCGTGTAGCATTGTGCGAAATTCAAACCAAACCAAAACCTAAAAGAGCCGGAGGCATAACCAGCCTGGATCAGCCGGTGAAGACTTAACAAAGTAAGACCAGATGCTTCTTACCTTTTTAGAATAATTAATTTAAGTATAATTTTTAGTGCAGTGAAATTAATTATTTTGCTAAATAATACAAAAGTAAACGATTTATAATAAAATAACTAATTTGTGCTTGAACGTACACGTTTCGACAGATCATTGGTCTGTGTTCTGTACATATATATAAGTACAAATACACAAATCACAAAGGTTAAAAGCTTATAGATAGAGGCAAAGACTGGTCAAGTGCTTAATTAAGCGGTCAATAAGCTTAGCGAATAACTGCTGATGATTGTTGCTGGGGACAATTATCATGGTTTAGTGATAGGTTGCTTGCTTTAATGATTTCTGTATATCTTAATCAGTCATTCGTTTTTAGTTTTGAGGTGATGTAAGAAAAGAATTGTATCCTAGAATATTTTGTGACCCGTTTCTTGTTGATCATATGTTAAATAGGATATTTGGAATTCACCTCTACGCATGTTACCATAGTGTATTTTTGTGTTTTGTTTTCAAGGAACGTGACTTTCGTCTTATATATTTCTTATCACCTTCGTTAGGGATACTAAATATGTCTTTCTTCCTTGAGTAGGGATTTACTCCAGTTATGTGGTAAAGTGTTTATCATACGTGAATGTTTGGTTACAGTTGTTACACCAATGTTCAAGTTATTAAATAAGCTGGTAATTTCATTAGGAATTTCTGTCAGTAAAAGAAATGAAAACAGCTCAGCTACACTTTATGTTTCTGATAGGGAAACGTATAGAATAAACATCACATTTGTTATGGCTTTGAAGCTTAATAACAGCTTTTATGTTGTTGGGGCTAAAACCTTTAAATATTACTACATTCTCTAAGTAGTTCAATTCAGTTTGTAAGCCCTCTTTGTGGGTACAAAATTGTATAGCATGGTAAAGTTGAAAGATATTTTTTGTAACAAATGGTGATTAGAATAGTCATGTTTACAAATTTTGTTTAACTCTTTTTTGCTATATTAGCACAATATTTTTCCTTTCACAAGTTACTATTATTATTATATTTTCATTTTGCCGTCTTTTCACATAATAATATTTGAAAAGTTAACAAACAGACTGCTTAAGAGATCTGACCTCTTGTACTGTTGGGTAGGCTTAGCATGGCCTAGTGGTGTTTTTTTTTTTTTTTTTTTTTGGGGGGGGTCGACTCGCAGAGTGAAGGTCGTAGTTTCAAATCCCCGTCAAGGAACATGATTGCCCTTCTATTCGTGAGTGTGTTATGATGTGATGGTCAATCCCACTATTCATTGGTAAAAGAAAAGCTCCAAAGTAGGCGGTGAGTGATGTTGACTGGCGATCTTCCCTCTAGTCTATTACTAGTAAATTAAAGATGACTAACGCAGATAATTCTCTTGTAACTTTACGCGCAATTAGAAAACAAAATTACAATTAGAATGCTCAGTCATGTTGGCTATAAGTTTGAATGAAGTCCTAGTCCCAGAATGTATCTTCAGTTAAAATATTTACTGTTAATTATTAAGATGAAATAATGTTACTGTTTCGTGTTTTTCTTATGAACGTATCTACTCGGTGCTATATATATATAAATATAATAGGCCTACTCTTTGTTATCTGCTCGATACATTAGCAACAGGGCAAACAAATCTAGAAGCTAAGCCTAACGCAGTACAAACTGTACAGTCTAAGTAGGTTTATCCGAGCTAACTATTGTATCCTTAAATGAACTTGAAACTCGTTTGTTTGTTTCTGAATTTTGCGCACAGTTACACGAGGGCTATCTGAGTTAGCTATTCATAATTTAGCAGTGTAAGAATAAAGGGAAGGCAGATAGTGATCGCCACCCATTGTCAACCCTTGGGCTACTCTTTTACCAACGAATAGTAGAATTGACCATTACATTATAACGTCCCCACGGCTGAAAGGACGAGTATGTTTGGTGTGACGGGGACTCGAACCCGCGATTCTCAGATTACGAGTCGAGTGCCTTAACCACCTGACCATACCGGGCCATATTATATCTAGGCCTATCTTAATTTCACAAATTTAAGATTACTGTTAAGTCCCGTAGTTCCCTCTAGTTTACTTTTAAGTTACAAAATTACGTTAAAAATATAATATGTATAAATAGTTTTGGTTTGTGTTTACGCACGTAAGTGTACTTTATGTATAATACTATAGGAACTTAAGCCTAAATAGGCAAAATTCGCATTATTAATTTGATTAGAATGTTAACTTTTGTATATAATTTAGGTTCTTTACTATACTAGCCATTTTCACTAATACAATGTTGTTGAAAATATCGTAAACAGAATCAATAAAATTGATTAATTTTAGTATATTTTACTAAAAAATGTCTGAATACAAATTCTGACATTTTTACGTGAATATAACAAATTTTCGTTATAAAGCTTATAGTATTTATGGCTAGTGACGTGGTTAATTAGCATACTTATCCACGAAAGAAGGACATGGACTTTTCTCACTGGTCTCAGGTTCGACGTCTCCTCAAAAACTCATTATGTTATTCTTGAGAAATATTTCAGTCTCACTTTAAACTGGCCTAGTAGCTAGTGCACTCGACTCGCAATTTCAAGGGACGTTATAATGGTACGGTCAATCCCACATCGTAAAAAGAGTTGCCCAAAAGTTACCACTGGCCTAGTGGCTAATGCACTAGACTCGCAATTTGAAGAGATGTTATAATGTTACGGTCAGTCCCACATTGTAAGGAGATTTGCCCAAAAATTAGCAATGGGTGTTTAGACTAACTGCGTTCTTTCTAGTCTATTACTTCAAAACTAGGAACAACTAGTGCAGATGGCCCTCGAGTAGCTTTTGCACAAAATCAGAACAAACAAACAAAATGTAATTCTCAAATTTTTAAGACAAAAAATTCTCTATTTTATAAATCATACTCAGAAATATGATTTCACTATTTTATTCAACCTCGGTGTCACTTAAGTAAAAGAGAAATGCATTTATTTGGTTTTAGGATTATCAACATTATCTGAAATTTTCTTATTTGCAGATGATTTGAAAACCGATGTACTTAACTGTGATTTCAGGCTCATTACGTAAGGTGAGGTGTTATATAACAACATGAAAAAGGCTCCTGTAGGGGGAGCTGAAAACTTGTAAATAATAAACGTATTAGTATTTAAAACCTTATGATGATTTTTTTAAATGATAAAAAGGTTTGGTTTGAAGTTCGCACAAATCTACATAATGACTACGTGATGGTAGATTAATGAGAAGACAGCTACTCAACACCACCCACTTCTATCTCTTGAGTTACTCTTTTACCAACGAATAGTTCGGGAACAGGATTCGATCCCACGACCCGCAGGTAGTGAGTCGAATTTTTATATTCATACTAGACAGTTGACCTCTTCTGTTTGTAGTGAGTGGAATTTTTATATTCTTAATAAACAGTTGACCTGTTTTGTTTTTATAAAGTTGATACATTTTAAAGAGATATTTATGGAACTGAATAAATTTAAACATGGAGTAAAATCTGTTCATTAACTGTTTCTCACTAACATTATGAGTCTTAAAGAATATTTTATATATTTTCACTAAATATAATCTACGCTCAGCCAGCTTCAAATCACTTATTGTGTATCATTAAAAAAAAGTGAAATTATATCATCTACTTTTGTTATTATTCTTCCATTAATATAATTTGTCGACCACTAAATTCATGAAGATATTGCTAGTTTTACAACTGGAGTCCACCTTGATAAACTTTCTATTTTTCAAACCATTTAATAGTCAACCCATGTACATCACTTTTCCATGGATGTTTAAGTAGAACATTTGGAGAACCGATGTAAAATGCTTTGATTAAATCTAAAAAATATAGAAATTGCATTTTTTTGTTTGTAAAATCTAATGACAAACTCTTTATTTTGTTGTTGTTTGTTGTTTTGTTGTTTAGTTTGCTCATAAGTAGCATTTTGAGTCTTTTCTTAGACCAATTTAAATTTTAGAAATTGTTGACTAAATTCTAAGAAACTGTTAGTCTCTATTTTCTATAATTCTACGTAAATTTCTAAGTAGTGAAATTGACGTATAATTATTAAATTTGTTTTTATACACTTCCTGCTAATAATAAATTTGTTAATTATCGGGAAAAACATTATATTGAAAACATGAATAATTTCTTTTCTAACTACTGTATAAATTTTATTTTGTTTGGTTTATATATAGTTCATTTTCATTTCTTTTAAAGGAACAAAGAACAATTGTTTATTTACGTTAAAATTATCTTATTCATATAGTATTATTTATTTATACTTTTTCTACTATTTTTTTATTTTGTGCGCAATAATTATCAGTAGTAATTAATATAATTTGTTTAACATTATAACATTCTTTTTCAGTAAGAATTATTTCAATCAAATGATAATTTTTTTCTTATTTCTATTTATTATTTCCCTAACAACATTCTACATACTTCATGGATGATTATTTGCATATGAAATTAGTTTCGAATAATAATTACACGTTTGTTTCTTTAATTGATCCGGTTAATATATTTCCATATTTCCTATAGTATTCCTTAAATTATATTATAAGACTTCTTAATTAATTGCTTATCTAATTTATATCATTTTCAACTTTCTTTACTTAAACCTAAACTAATTCAAGGTTCCAATTTTCTAAAGTTTTTACAGTATTAGCTGGCCTGTAATTAATTCTATATACTTATTTAATTAAATTTAGTTCTGCCTTATTTGCATCGTTCATATTTAAAATATTAATCTAAGATTCCATTTCTAAAAATAATAGATTAACATAATTTATAATTCACTGTATATTTATACTTTTCGTTCACTTACTTAAACTTTTCATCATTATTTTGTCATATTTATTATTATTATAATAAAACGATGTGAGGGTCACGGGTTCGAATCTCCGTCGCATCAAACATGCTCGCCTTTCCAACCATGGGAGCAATATAATATGACGGTCAATCCCACTATTCGTTGGTAAAAGAGTAGCCCAAGAGTTGGCAATGAATGCTGATGACATGGTGCTTTCCCTCTAGTCTTACACTGCTAAATTAGGGACGGCTAGCGCAGATAACCCTCGTGTTGCTTTGCACAAAATTCAAAACAAAGAAACAATAAAACGATGAGTAATTTTTAATTCACAAATTACTGATATTATGTCTGGATTGTTTTTAATGTTAACAAAAATATTCGATATGTAATTTTATTTCTTGTAGTTAAACGTGCATATTTATTCAAGATATCCAACCATACTCTTAAAGATAATTTAGATATCATTTCTCTTCCATTATTCTTGATTTCCTAGTTATATGATTTTTCATATCGACGCATATTATTTTCCACTTAGTTTTTTTTTGTTTGTTCTCAAGCACAAAGCTACACAGCGAGTTGTCTATACTATGTTCACTACGGGTATCAAAGCCCAGTTTTAGTTTTAAAAACCCTCAGATTTACTACTGAGCCAGTAATAGGTTTTGTACTTACTTTTAATAAATTTTAGTTCGTGATGAATGGCATACTATAAGAATAGAGGAAGTAGTATCTCCGTTTGTTACTCCCATTAATTCATTAAAATATGACACTTTTGCTGACAGATGCTTCCTTATAAAAGAGATAATAATGTCATCGTTGTTATTCATTGGAATATCACTTAGATAACAAGCTATATGTGTTGGTATTTGATGTAAACTATAAGATTCCTTATCACATTAAAACTGACATTTATATGCTATTTAATAACACAATAAATTTATCAAAATTTTTATATATTGGAATGTTATATTTGTTTATTTAAATACATAACTACTTCATTCCACCAAATCAAATATATGGAAACTAATTTCATACTGTAAATCCGCCTGAAAAGAGGCTTCTGTAGGGGGAGCTGAAAACTTGTAAATAATAAACATATTGGTATGCACGTGAAAAAAGTTCCAGTGCTTTTTATTTGATATTAATTAGTCTACTTCTAATTTTATGTTAGCATAAAATATTTTAAAACTTTATAGACTTTTGTAATTTGTACTTGTGATGGAATACATTAGGTGATGAATAGTTAACTTCCCTGTAGACGTATACTGCTAAATTATGGACGTCTAGCTCAAATAACCCTCCTGTTGCTTTGCGCGAAATTAAAACAAACAAATAAACGGGTTAGGGGCTTTTTCCATCTCCTATGTCCTATGGATAGTTTTATATGTATATAAACTATATTATAATTATTTAGTTTATTATACTACGAAAAATATTGCAACATACAAAAATCAAACTTATGCAACTTTATCTCTTTAACCCATGACAACATTCAGGGTTAACTTCGAAATTCATTTAATATGAAGCATAATTTTCAAAATTTCAGCTTCTTCTCCCAGAAAAAAAAAACTGACTTTAACTCAATGAATTTAAAATTATCTTCCTGTGAATATTTCTTATTTTATAGAAAATCTATTTGTTTTTAATTGTTAATATTTACATAATTTTTCATTTGACTGATTTTATGTGACCTATAGCCTCGTAGAATATATCTTAATTTACTTACGTTTATCTGTCCTACTGGGACAGCGGTAAGTTTAACGATTTACAACGTTAAAATCAGGGATTCGATTCTTCTTCGTGGACACACTAGATTGCTCATTGTGACTTTGCTATAAGAAAAACACATATCATACAGTATATTTTAAATCTCCCTGTGTGTCAGTGTTACGCCTACGGACTTACAACTCTGAAATCCGGGATTCGATTCTTCACAATGGACACAACAGATGGCGAACTGTGGCTTTGCTCAAACACAAACAATCTGGAGCCAATATACTTTAAATATTGTAGTAATACTAAGCAGTAGTATAGTTTGGTCTTTATTTCTTGTATATTGAGTATCCTACTTTTACAATTGAATACTCCAATAACATAGCTCTTGGACTATTGGATTTATATTTTTGATGGAGTTTTTAGAAAGTCAATTAATTCCAAAGAAAAAACAACAACACTGCATTATAAACGAGATCTCTTGGGAATATTCTAGAATTAACAGTATTTCAACCACACTGTATTCGTCATATCCATTGCCAATGACGCGTTTCGGTCAACGCTGACTGAAAAACAATGTAATACTGGTTGGAACAATGTATAAACCATTTGATAAAACAATTGTTGTGGCTAGTTAGCCTTTTAGAATCTAAAAAAGAATGAACACCATTCCACTTGTCATCAGACATTAGTATTAGGCCTAAAGATTTTTAAACACTGCATACTTAATCTAGTCCCCGAGAAATTTTCTGGAATTGAGCGATATATGTCGTCGGCTATGAATTTGACAAATATAATTTGTTTAGAATATTATTATTTACTGTAATTCATAAGTTGGATGTTTTAAGAAGTGATTTATATAGTAATTTGGTTTTGTTTGTCTATTTTTGAATTTCGCGCAAAACTACACGAGAGCTATCTGCTATAGGCTTCCCTATTTTGCAGTATAAGACTAGAGAGAATGCAGCTAGTCATCACCACCCACCGCTAACTCTTGGGCTACTCTTTTACCAACGAATAGTGGGATTGACCATCACATTATAACGCACTCACGACTGAAAGAGCAAACACGTTTGGTGTGATCGGGATTTGAACCCGCGGCCCTTAGATTACGAGTCGAGCGCCCTACTAATCTGGCCATGCTGGACCGTTTACGAAGTAAACAAGGACACAGGTGTTTTAAAGTATCTTACTAAAGGACGAGATAGCTTACAGCTTCAGCCCGTTCCAGACAGCCAAGTATTTCCCATGAGTCTTTTGTATTGATTATTGTTAGGTGCAAAACTACAAAGGGCTATCTGTTCATTTTCCGACGCAAGTATTGAAACCCGGTAATAATGCTATATGCCTTCGGACTTACTATTGGGTCACTGATAGTTGGGGGAGGGGTGGCGTTGTGGATGAATGATAGGTTTACAGATTTACAATATAAATATCGGAGGTTCGATTACCTGCATTGAACAGAGCGCTGAAGCAAACAGTTAGGTCCGTAATGTGTTTGTCACGCTTATTACTAAATAGGTGGCCTGTCTTGATGAGGAACGAACGGAAGGAAAACGTTTTAAACATATACAGTGCCCTCTAGTGGTACAGTGGTATGTTTGGGGACTCACACCTGTAGAAGGTGGGTTTCGATACCCGTGGTGGGCAAAGCACAGATATAGTTTTATGTTTAATTCCAAACAAAAAACCAGTCCACTCTTCAGTCCATCTAGAATCAGCTCAAGGGTTAACTGTGGGTGGCGTTGAGTAAATGCTTTGCCGTTGTCTCTACGTAGTTTATCACTTCAAAATTAGGTACGACTAATGCAAGTAGGCATTATTTAGCTTTACGCGAAATCCAATGAACAAAGGCAAGAAAAAGGCGCACATTATATAGAACATGTTGCTCAGTCATGAACTCAGTTTCGTTATTAACATAAATTGCAAGAGGATATTATACCAGAAAAGTAGGCTTAAATATCTCAACATAAACCCATACTTACTAGAAGAGTAATACGTTTATAATTTAAGGCATTATTTGAAACAATGTATATTAGCGGTGAATATCACTTCAGAGTTTGTTTTAGTTTTATTTGCTTAATATTAAATCAACTTTTGTACGATTCGTTCTAAAAGTTTTCAAATCGATAATGAAAGTAAAACAAAACAAAAAAAACAATATTTAAACTGTCCTGTTTGTGAGATCGTCCAACTAGATAATAAAAAGTTTTACATCACAACATGGCAAATGGTCAATGATAATTCCATGTAACAGTTTTCCAGATATATTCCAATAATTATTTCTGATCTACATTCGAGGAGAAGCTTTGAAAAGTGTTCCTAGGCTTTGAAGATTCCAATAACTTCAACTGACTGTGAAGGAGTAGTCTCAGGAGTGTAGTTTGTTTGTTTGTTTTTGAATTTTGCGCAAGGCTACACGAGGGTTATCTGCGCCAGGTGTTTAGTATCTCCGAATTTGGTTTTATATTTAATGTGTGAAAAGAAGATTTGCTGCGAATAGGAAACAAAGTTTTAGTTTGACTTGAAAATAGTTTTAAGAGTTTTCAGTTACTAGAATTGCAAGGAATAAACAGATAATGGTTTTTATAGATTTAGCAAAAAAAAGCAAAAAACATACTTTTTCCTTGGACTTGCTAAGCTTTGAACAGACATACAAGTAAGTGATTCACGCGATATCAAAGTATTTTGTCTGTTGTAAAACACAAAGCTATCTGTGATGTGCCCAGCATGAATATCGAAACCTGGATTTTAGCTGCCCTGTTACTGGTGGTGTGTATGAAAATACGTAACTTCTGCGATAACACAAACAGAAAAAAATAAATATATGTAATAACAGACAGGCAGATAATGTCATATTACGAATATTATTTTTAAGAACAGTTTGTTTTAAATTTCGCGCAAAGATACGTGAGGGCTAACTGCGGTAGCCGTCCTTAAATTAACAATGTAAGACTAAAGGGAATGTAGCTAGTCATCACCACCCACCGCCAACGCTTGGGCTACTCTTTTGCCAATGAAAACTGGCATTGATCGTTACATTAAGACGCCTCCACAGCTGAAAGGGACAGACGTGTTTGGTGTGCCACAGATTCGAACCCGCGATCCTAAGATTATAAATCGAGGGCCCTAACCACCTGGCCGTGCTGGGCGTTAAAAACAGTTATAAACATGAACTAGATGAAAAGAGTTTTAGTTACGTGCTTTCCTCTCTTTTTAAGGTAAAACAATTGACAAAGATCTTATATTCCAGAGTCAACCAGGCAAAAACAGATTAAGATACTGTTAATTCGAAATAAGGGTAGACTATGCGCAGATAGCTCATGTGGGTCTGCGTGAAATTATAAAACGAACAAGTGCAAAATAACTGAAATATATAGTCTTGCTGAAACGGGTTTGTTAAATGGCTAATCATAAACAAAGTAATTAATCAAGGAGATTCGAAACGATAGATACACAGTTAGTAAAGATAAACGGAAGATACACGAGACTATAGGAAGAGAAGATAGCGTGTAAATTAAGACTTCTATTTCTATACATCTTTCATTAAACTCTACGAATAGGTAGGCTAGATAATATAATCTTAGTGAAATCCCCTCTGTTTGATTACCCTTTGTTTACCATTGGTGTTATCAACTTCTGTTGTATTACGATTAATTAAGTTGTCTATTTATGATGCCAACGTGCTGTATAAAAGTAAGTAAAGTATGTTAATTTCAAATAGCAACACAGCATTTGCCTTTAGTTATATGATTGCAGTTCGGAGAACCGTAAAAGTCTAGGTAGATTTTATGAGAAATACCTCGTGAATTATACGATGATGTATTTAACATTATTTAATATTCAATGTTATGCATATATTAAAACCCATAAAAGAAGGGTGAACAATTCTGAAACAAATTATAGTCGTTCACCGAAAAGAGTCTTGAGACCTTGTAAAGCTACACAATGGGTCATCTGTTCTCTGCCCCCCTTCCCTCTGGCATCGTAAACCGCTTTCTATCGTTCCGAGTCCGCATACTTATTGCTGTGCTATTGGGTGAGTGTGGGGAACGATCAAAGAAGCAAAACGCTTGAATTAATTAAAAAGCAATGATTAGTTTGTTTGTTTGTTTGTTTGTTTTAATTTCGCGCAAAGCTACTCGAGGGCTATCTGAGATAGCCGTCCCTAATTTAGCAGTGTAAGACTAGAGGGAAGGTAGCTAGTTATCACACCCTCCCCTCCGCCAACTTTAGGACCAACAACGAATAATGAGATTGACCGAAATATTATAACGCCCCCACGGCTGAAAGGACGAGCATGTTTGGTATGATGGAGATTCGAACCCCCGACCCTTAGATTACGAGTCGATACCTGCATGGCCGTACCGGGCCTATAATGACTAGTAACGCGCGAGTAGAGACTTCTCGAAGTTAAACTCCTGAAAGACGTTTCTACGTTAACTGAAATTATTTTTATGTAGGTTTTGAGCCTACGTTACACAATAAAGTTTCACGTGTAGAATGTTAAAATTCATGGTTTTGATTGGCTGTCGAAATCATTTCGAAGATGACCGTTTTCCATATTATTAATAAAACTTCAATTGCGCGAACAATATATGAGATGCATAAAAAAAAGAATGTCTATCTTTCTCTCTCCCACCACTTTGCCACCCATCCACCCACTCTCTTATATAGCATAAGACATAAGATACGCTGGAGTTTTATGGGCAAGAAATTTGAGTTCTTAGATCGTTGTAAAGTTTTTATGCTGACATCAGATTTGTTATTTAATTTGTAGCAGTTTCCAGTGTTATATTATATTTACTAGGTAATTAAATAAAACAAAAATTAAGATTGTGATGCATAGTTTTTATTCTGTCCTGGAGGCAACTCATTAAGTATCATTTCTAAATTCTCTCTAGTCTTTACAACTCTTTCATAGCAATGCTATTCAGACTGAGTACGATTCGAAACCACTACCTTGCCTGCTGAGTAAATGCTTAAGTTAACAAAACTGGAACTCATAGTTTTTTATTCCATTGATTACATAACCATGAAATACAGTATTGATCTCAAACAATCGTCGTGCGAAGTTTATGATCGATTTATCTTTTTCTTTAATTAAAGTGTGAATTTTGATTACATATTTTATAAATCGTCTTATAAATTTAGAAATTTCTCTGACGGTAAACAAAAATGCAGTAAATCTGTTTGCTTTAATGCGGATTATCTAGGCTTTTTCTGCTGTGGGGATTGAACTTTGAATTCTTGCGTGATAAGCCTCGAAGCTGACACCTAAGCCTCCAAGGAGCATTGCAGATTGGTTTGGTTTTGAATTTCGCGCCAAGCTACACGAGGTCTATCTGCACTAGCCGTCCCTAATTTAGCAGTGTAAGGCTACAGGGAAGGCAACTAGTCATCACCACTAACCGCCAACGCCTGGGCTACTCTTTTACCAATGAATCATGGGATTGACAGTCACATTATTACGTCTCCACGTCTGAAAGGGCGAGCATGTTTGGTGTGACGGGGATTCGAACCTTCAACCCTCAGATTACGGGTCGAGTGCCTTAACTACCTGGCCGTGCCAGGCCGGCTTTGTAGATTAAAAACATAATTTACATATATCAGATAAAAGGCTAGCAAGTAAGAGGCTACTGTACATAATTCTTCTGTTCGGCAGGGTAAATAGTTTTACAAGGGACAAGCATATTCTTCATTGACAGAATATGCTCTTTGAACTTGAAATTCAATAATCATTATTATTTGTTAACTGCAAGGCAACTGCATGGTTTTGTTTCACATTTCTCTTAATATGTTCTATTGTAGCTTGAAATCAGAGGTGTGTAAAAACTAGCATTTCGGATAGATATTTTGTCTCCCACACATCCGAATTAGAACTTATCAATTGGGTTCGAGAATGAGACACCAAATTTATATGAAAAGCTATTTTTATGTGTAATAAAATATTTTCAAAAGTATCATTTTTCTACATTTTACTGGCTCTTAAAGTATTATACTTTATGTATAAATAGTATTTCGTGGAAATCATCATCCAGCCCAACGAACGAGCTCTGGAAGTGTACGAAAAACCTACTGGGCAAGTTGGAGACAGTATATAGATAGATATCTAAAATGCTTTTTATTTCAACCTACGATATAATAAATGAGGCGGAATGTGAAAAAAACACAAGAAAACACATTTCAATTAACATAGTTTTGTAACAAATTTTAAGCCTAATGGTTGCTCACAGCCGAATTTCGGCGGTTAAACAGTAACTTTTGGAATTGTAACATATTTGACGTTATTTCTTTCTTACAAAATACATTTTTCTTGCCTATTAATCAAATGAAGAATATTTGCTATGGATTCTAAAATAGTTGTTTTGTAATAAAATAATTCACACTCTTATGAATTGTATTTCAAAGCGTGTTAAATAGAGATGACCCCTTAAAGTGATTGCAAAAATTACGTTTCAGATTTTTTTTTATTCATCGCTTCGGGCTGTAGCGAGCTGGTCTGTCATTACTTTCAATTTTTTTTTAAATTAAATTTCCCAAACGTTGTTTTAATATCCAAATTAAAATTGTAAATATATGTCGAGCTTATACATTGGCAGTATATTTAACTGTCTTTCTTTTCTTTGTTTCGTATTTATTGGAATTCTCTAGGTCTGTTATTTGTTGTTGGTTTCTCAACATTGAACAGGAGTAACGAAACGAGTTAATAATTTAGTTCTGCATTCTAATTACGTGTTCGATATATCGTTAGCGTTTTATTTTTCTTGACAATTTTTGTTAGATCGTAATCTGTAGCATTTTAATTTGATACAGAAAACAGAATATAGATATTTTTCAGATAACTATGGCGAGCGATTAGAAAAAAAAATTGTGAATTAGGTAAGTTAGAAACGTAATTTCGAACTATACTCCTTCATTAATTCATTATTTTTAATATTCTGAGACGACAATTCGTTTCATATATAGATTAGAGATCAGTGAAAGATATAAAGTGTATGTGTTTGTCATAATTATATCCAATATTCATCTGATTTCCTTCAGATATTTAATAACAAGTGATTGAAATTGCACTGGATTTAGCAAGAGAAAGTTAAACTTAAGGAACCCTTTCTAATTTGTTTTTAAACCAGCCAGTATATGTTTGTTTGTTTTGGAATTTCGCGCAAAGCTACTCGAGGGCTATCTGTGCTAGCCGTACCTAATTTAGCAGTGTAAAAGAGTAGCCCAAGAGTTGGCGGTGGGTGGTGATGACTAGCTGCCTTCCCTTTAATCTTACACTGCTAAATTAGGAATGGCTAGCGCACATAGTCCTCGAGTGGTTTTGCGCGAAATTCAAAAGAAACAAAAACAAGCAATTGATTTACATTTCTCACTTTCTCTAAGGTGGCGTACTCTGTTGGAGGTTTCACAAGACTTATATGTTATCTCAAATTATTGTATGTTTTTTTCTTTTTTAACAAACCACCAGTTTTGATGATAGAAATAAACGACCTTATAACACCAGATATGCTATTTTGTCTTTTATTGAACACTCAACTTTCGCTTTACAGCTTCTTCTGGAACGTTTCACTGAAGAATCTTTCTTAAGAAGATGTAAGTGGAAAGTTTGTGTCCTATTAAAGAAAAATATGCTTAATGTTATAAGGTCGTTGACTTCTTCCAACGTCTTATATACACTGATATGCACTGCAGGAATTAAATCACCAGTTTTAAAACCACACATAGTAATCCTTTCTTCCATTTCACGAAGTGTTGCTAAGCCTAATTTCTTCACGACTTGTCGTTATTAATATCTAACAAAAAAGCGCTTAAGGTTCTTTCCATTGTAAATTTCGCGCAAAACTCTACAAAGCGTCATTTACGTATTGCTATTTCTAATTTTGAACTGAAAGACTACAGGGAAAACAGTTATTCAATGGCACCCACTCAGTTATTATACTACACTTGTTTAACGAAATAGCAGGATTTAATCGTCACCCTTTTAGAGCACCCGCTACCTCCAAAATGCTAAGTGTAGTTTTACAGTTTCTGACCTTTGATCATGAACTTCCAGTTTTGAGTATGAGCACACTAATCACTGAGCCACGCCTGCTTGCGTCTTCCAGGAAAAGCGCCCACCGGTATATCTATTCTACAATTTACAAGGGTAAACTTTCATCACATATCGATCTCCAAGTTACAAATATGTATGAAGTTTGATACGATGCTACTTAGTTCTTCCTAATGGTTAAGGATTACGTCTGCAAACTTCTAACACTAAAAATCCTATTAAAATGGTTCTGTCCTTTCTACATATTTTCACTTTGCATCAGAAGTGGTAGTACCCATCAACAGAAATTTGGCGTTCGCTGTGTTTTTCTCTCGTGAGTTTCTAAAGTCAACTTGAAAGACGTGTAAGTCATACGCCAGCCACAGATAATCGGCGACTGTCTTACCGAAAGAAGGGTAAACACCGGCGCTAGTTATCTCTGTCTAACACATGCTCGCTTTGTCTTGCGTGTATTTTTTTCTTTATTATTATTCTAAACTTAGGTATACTGCATTTATCTGAAAGATAAATGTTTCCATAGAAACAGTCGTTCACTAACTGAATCTGATAAATTAATGTAAAGACAATGTAGAAGTGAAGTATACATTTTTGGAAAGATGTTTTAATAGATTTAAAGTCAGAAAGAAATTTTTCCAAAACGAAATCGACCATCTTAACAATGGAAACAAATAATGAATTGATGTGTGATCTTCAAAAAGGCTTACTTCTAAATTATAAACCTGATGTAATTCGCTATATCATTTAATGAATGAGCAAGAACGAAAGTTTAATAGTCAATTCATTTAAGGTATAGTATCAAGCTACCATAATCACTAAGTTTATACAATAATGTGGTAATTAACGAATTTTAAAATTAACATGTTATTTAGTCCAGTTAATCCGAGGATCGCGGGTTCGAATCCCCGTCACACCAAACGTACTCGCCCTATCAGCCGTGGAGGCGTTATAATGTTTGCGGTCAATCCCACTATTCCTTGATAGAAGAGTAGCCCAAGATTTGGAATGTTTATAAATTGTGCTGTGAAATTTGCATAAGGTGCTATTATACATATATTAAAGACAGAGGTCGCTGTTGTGCTCCATTTTATCTCTGCTAGTTGGGGGGGGGGGTAAGTGTGTGTTTTCGTATAGCAAAGCCACATCGGGCTACCTCTACCAAAAGGTAAGAATTTGAAATACATGCTCTGTATATAATCTATTTATAAAACAGTTTTCAAGTAATTTCTTTTTTTGTTCAATAAAGCAGTATATTTTTAATAACATCAAGAAAAGGTTGATATAAAGTTTGCTAGTCGTATCGATTTTCTAGTTATCACATTTATTTAAAACAGGAAGACGATGTTGGATCTTTTATCACTTGTATAAAAATAAAAAATAAACCCAAACATGTCATGATGGAGAGGCCAAAAATGGGTAATTTGATAGTATACTGCAAGGACAAAGAAGCTCGGGGGTTGTCAAAAGAGCAACGCCCCAATCTGAGCAGACGAAAATCCAGGCACTAACTTCTAAGATGAACGGGTACAACATAATCGTAAAATGTACCCTGCGTTAGGTATCACGTAAGTCTATAAAACCTGGACGCCATGATAGCGATTCTACATGGAGGTTTTAGTAACAAAATAACTTTAAAGTGTTTCTATGGCACGATCAGCGAGTTGTTCTCTCTGTTTTCCATTACCAATCCTCTTATCTGTGTATTTACCACTACTTATATTTGTCTATTTAATGATAAATCGGTTCTTGTATTTATTAAAATATGTGTATTTTCCATTACTTCACCAATCCTCCTATTTCTCTCTTTAACGATAAATCGGTCCAAATATTTATTATACTATGTTTATTTTTCATTACTTTACCAATCCTTCAACTTGTCTGTTTAATGATAAATCGGTCCAAATATTTATTATACTATGTTTATTTTTCATTACTTTACAAATCCTTCTACTTGTCTGTTTAATGGTAATTCGGTCCAGGTATTTAATATGTTTATTCGGTCAATATGTTTAATATAAGAAGTTTATTTTCCATTACTTTACCAATCCTTCTAATTGCTCTTTAATGAAAAATCGGTCCGTGTATTTATTACAATATGCTCATTTTCCATTTCTTTACCAATCCTTCTTATTGTCTTTTAAATGATAAATCGGTTCGTCTATTTATTTTAATATATTTATTTTCCCTCACTTTACCAATCCATCTATTTTTCTGTTTAATAGTAATTCTGTCATGTATTTATTATAATATGTTTATTTTACCTTACTTTACCAATCTTTCTATTTGCTATTTAATGATAAATCGGTCCGTGTATTTATAATAAGGAGCTAACTTCTCATTCCTTTACCAATCCTTCTATTTGTCTTTTTAATGATAAATCGGTCCATGTATTTATTATAAGAAGCTTATTTTCCATCAATTTACCAATTCTTCCATTTGTCTTTTTAATGATAAATCGGTCCGTCTAATTTTGGTTATTTTACCAAACTTTCTATTTGTTTGTTTAATGGTAATTCGGTCCATGTATTTATTATAATATGTTTATTTTACCTTACTTTACCAATCTTTCTATTTGTCTTTTTAATGATAAATTGGTCCGTCCATTTATATAATATGTTTATTTTCAAGTACTTAATCAATCCGTTTATTTTGTCTGTTTAATGATAAATAGTTCCGTGTATTTATTATAATAGGTTTAGTTTTCATTACTTTACCAAATTTTCTATTTGTCTGTTTAATGGTAATACGGTCCATGAATTTGTTATAAGAAACTTATTTTCCATTACTTTACCAATTTTTCTATTTGCTGTTTAATGATAAATCGGTCCGTGTATTAATTAAATATATTTATTTTCCATTTTTTATCAATTCTTCTATTTGTCTCTTTAATGATAAATCTGTACGTGTGTTAATTACAATATGTTTATTTACTTTTGCTTTACCAATCCTTCTATTTGTCTGTTTAATAGTAATTCGGTCAAAGTGTTTTCCTAAAAAGCTTATTTTCCACTCCTTTATCAATCTTTCTATTTGTTTCTTTAATGGTAATTCGGTCCGTGTATTTGTTATAATATGTTTATTTTCCATTAATTTACCAAACCTTCTCTTTGTCTTTTTAATAGTTATTCGGTCCATGTGTTTATTATAAGAAGCTTATTTTTCCATTACATATTTGTCTCTTTAATGATAAATCGGTCAGTGTGTTTATTATGTAAACACATAATAAAAAAAATGTTTATTTTTCATTACTTCACCAATCCTTCTATTTGTCTGTTTAGTGGTAAATCGGTTCGTTTATTTATTATAATATGTTTATATTCTATTATCTTACCACTACTTCTATTTATCTCTTTAATGATAAATCTGTCTGTGTATTTATTATACAACGTTTAATTTTTATCACCTTAACATTCCTGCTTTTTGTCTGGTCCCCCAGTGACTCAGCGGTTTGTCTGGAGACTTGCAACGCTAAGAACGGGGTTTTGATACCCGTGGTGGACAGTGTACAGAGAACCCATTGTGTAGCTTTGTGCTTAATTAAAACAACAACAACAATCTATTTGTCTGTGTAATGCTAAATCGCTCCGTGCATTTATTATATGTTTATTTTTCATTACTTTTCCAATCCTCCTATTTTTCTGTTCTAACGATATGTCAGTATGTGTATTTATTATAATACCCGAAACTTCTGGATGTGTACTTTTCAACCTTCGTATCTCTCTCCTTCATCTACCATTTCGTTTTTTCATTTTTGTCAGTTTTATGTCTTTCACCAAAAATCTCGTTTTAATAATCCACGACAACTTCCTTATTTCCCTGACAACTCTTTTTGTATAACTTGCTCAGCGACATCCTAGCGTCAGATATATTTTTCATCTTATGGCTTGACCTTAAGTTGTAAAAAAACCTTTACCGAGACTTAACGAACTACTGTTGGAAACCCTCGTTGTGCGTGAAGACCACGTATATGCCACCATGTGGTGTATTCACCCACAATGGACTACGAATATTAATTGATTTATCACCTTTATAACTGTTATAGCTGTTGTAATTAATTACATTAGGTTCTTACTAAGATTCAATTGCCATGCTTTTATAGAGGACACATGTTTGAAAGTTTTAGTTTTTCTAAGAGTCATCTAAACCTAACAAAGCTTTTGGTTTAACTAGAAGTCTTTAGAATCATGTTTTCATTTTTGACAACAAACCGATTCGGTAGTTTTAGAAAAACGTAAGACCACAAGTAATAAATTATCTCTAGGCGTGAAGAAACTATGGCACTTTAGTTTATTAACAGTGATTTAGCAAGTTTATAGATCTTTTATGGACTTTGTCTTCCTGTGAAGTTGGAAATGACCTCTTGATGTCATAAAGATTTGTTATCCTTGCAATTTGAAACAGGATTCTTACTTTAATTAAGAGACAGATGAAGTCCATAAAACTTTTGAATCGTGAGTGTCCTGTGGTTAGTAGGTCTGACCATGAATCCGATTAATCCATGGTTCGATTATATTTTTATTTCTACACAGTTGCTTACCACACTTGGAACCATGATTGTATTATAAGATCAATATCCAAATCCTATTATTTGGTTGGAGTAATCCAAAACTTGGCGTAGGGCGATATTGGCTACCTGCCCTATCTCTGGGCCAAGCAAGGCCCTTTAGTTAGTGTGTTATGGCTGAGGGTCTTGTCCTGGTAATCTGAGAACAAATCAAACTTCGAACTTAGGGGCCTCGAGTACATTATAAGAGTGACAATCAAATCACACGAGTCGAAAAGAGTTGACTGTGGGTGGTGTTAACTAGCTAACTTTCCTCTAGTCTATCACCTCAGAATTATGAACGGCTAGCGCAAAAAGCCTTTGCGTATGATTGCGCGAAACGAATAAAACCCATAAAATTCTCCAATTTGGTGTAGTGTATTGTTAACTGTGTATATCAAAACTACATCGGAGAAATATTGCGAAACGCATCAGATGAAAAAAAATATATATATATAACACTTTCGGTACACGTGACACAATTCGGTCAATACCGTAAAGGAGTAAATTTCCAATAGTATGACACAAGAAATAAGAAATTCGTAAAACGAGTCACGCAAGATAGAAGACTTTGAACGAGTCGTTTTATTCAGATATTAAATTTGATACTACGACAAATCCGTTACCTGACAATATCAGTGAAAAAAAGTAGTAGTTATACAAAAAGGAATTGAAGGTGGTGATTTACAAGCAAGACACACAAAACGTAATGTAATCAATTTTGAAGTGAAGCTCATATCATATTACAGCATGCTTTGAGAAATAAAAATAATTTGATTTTCGTATTAATATTCCTTCACGATCAGATAAGAAAAGTAAGAAGGTTAGGTAAAACTGTTATTAAATCCGATACTAAAAATAACGTGCACGAGGTATTAAATGGAGTTTTACTGATGGAAATATACCGTATATGGAATAGAAGAAAAAAATTACTTTATTAGAGAATCCTTTTCTCGCTCTACGAAAAAAATATTTTGCCCGAAAAGCCCCCACTAGTGGCTGTATATCTGCAGCTGTTTATCGCTATTAATCGGGTCTTGATGCCCGTGGGGGAAAAGAGCACTGATAGCCCATTGTGTAACTATGTGCATAACTTGAAACAAACAGACACTCGAAATCACACTGGTGGACAACGACTGAAAAGCAGCTTCTCGTGTATGGTGACCTTGACTCCTGACACAACCTTCTCAGGACTTAATCTAGAGATTTTGAAGATTTGTGTTCACAAACAAGGAACTGAATGGAAACTGTAAACGTATCTGTGACGAACCACATGAGTTTAGGTATATCACAATGGACAAGGGTTGTGAAAGTGTCACGATCCAAATTCCATCAGCATTTGGGGGAAAGTATGTCAATTTAATCGATTCATGATTGTTTCAACACGTTTTCGATCGTGTAGAGTGTCTAGAGTGATGTCTCTCTTAAGTTAAAATCTGCGGAGCTGCTTTGAAACTTTACTAGGACTAGCAGAGAAATATAAGAAACATGAAAAATTCTTATTTGTATGCATATCCTATTATATTATGACATATTTTGTATATTTCATTGAATATAGTAAATAAGCAAGAGTTTATACAGCTTGAAATATTTATATGGCAATCTATATACACGACTCAACAACTTTAAGCTTTTGTGTGCGCGTATGTGTGTGTATATATATATTAGTGAAAATAATTACATTTTAATGAAGTGAAATAAGTAAGGCCATAAGGAAGGACTGCGTTAAAAACTGCAAGTACAAACCTCTGATTAATTATATAATTTATTTCAAGTCAAAAACAAGCCCAAGCAAAAACAAATTAAACAAAAAACGGTACATCAATTGAAAATATTCTAGGGTACAAGCTACAGTGTGGGATTATAAAATGTACCCGCATTCACCTCCAAAACCTTTTATAATCCCACATCGTAGCTTGTACTCTAGGATATTTTCAATTGGTGTAGCGTTTTTGTTTAATATGTTTTTTTCGGCTTGTTTTTGATTTAAAATAACACATGATGTATAATTAGATGGATAGACTTAACATTAGCTAAGATGCACTGTGTGCGCATGCATGTATAACACTGATACGTTACAAAGTCCAGTTCATATCCCATTGCGGAATAGTTTTGTGGTCCTTCCAGTCCCCATATAGCTTCAAGGTATAAATATTTTAGCTATATATATTTTTACAAGCATGTACACAACATGTGGTATGTTTATAACATTGCGTCATAGTGAGCATACGTGCAGTACCATTACCAGTAACAACATAGAGATCAACAGCAATAGCCATCTAATCTGCATGAAGCTAATACCAAGGTAGCCATTGTTTCCAGGCAGAGCATCGCACGCCGATGACATATGTCCTTAAATAAATTGTTTCAAACAGGACAATATTTCTATTATAAAGATATACGTCCGTGATGGACATAAATAATAATGAAATGAGTTCACTCAAAACCGTGAATTGAAAAACGGGAACAGGGATCGTAAAAATAAATAACACAGATTTATGTTTAAACTGTTAGTTTAAAAACTAGAACAGGAATCGTAAAAAATAAAGAATACACATTTATGTCCATGACGAACATAAAAACAAAGTTATTAAAGAATGTTAGTTTAAAAATTAGAACAGGGATATTAAAAAAAATACAGAAACAATACAGGTAGCTTAAAGTGAAAATACAGCCGCAAGATAAAGTAAACAAATAGGCTTAAGATCTGAAATACGAGATAAGTAAGAAATGTGTAATTTAAAAACCTGCAGATAGGGATAGTAAACTAGATAAACATACAAGGCTAGAGACACTGTAAGCTTTATCTACTGAAGCTATAAATCCCTATTTTGATCCAGTAAATGTTATGGACATTTACTGCAGATATTCCTTGTAAAGGTTTGCGAATATTCGAAACGAACGTAAAAAAACATTTTTATCACAACAAAAAGACCAAAATTTCGTCTCGCAACAAAAGTAAGAAATAAAAGACCAGAAAATAGAAAGTAAAGTGAATATTTCCGAGTTTTTTTTTTCTTTACGATGTAATTTATTAAACTAGTTTCCGTCTACAGAACTGGAATAGGTCTCAGGTTGGTTTGTTATGAATTTCCTGCACAGCTACACAAGAACTATCTGCGCTATCCCTCCGTAATTTAGCAGTGTAATGCTGCAAGGAAAGCAGCTGGTCATCACTACCCACCGCCAACTCTTGGGCTACTCTTTTACCAACGAATAATGGGATTGACCGTTACATTATAACGCCCTCACGGCTGAAAAAGTGAGCATGTCTGATGTGACGGGGATTCGAGCCCGTGACCCTCGGATTACGAGTTGAGTGCCTTAACCACCTGGCCATGCCGGGCCGGAAGAGGTCTTTTTAAAACAGTTATTTTTATTCATAGAGCTAGAAACAGTTACGTAAAAATAAGTAAATCTAATTGGTCGTTCGTGCAGCTGGAAACAGTCATTAAAAACAAAGAAAGCTAAATTGCCGTCCGCATAGCTAGTAATACTTACGATAAATAGCGTTTTTAAACATATTAAATGGAAAAAATTATAAACATTTTCGTCTTGGCTTGTTTGTAGTTAAGCACAAAATTGTGATCTGCCGGCCTCAGGTATTGAAACCCGGTTTCCAGCGAGTATACTTTTGTACAACTGAAGTACTTGTGTTGGATCTTTAAGAAAGATCGGATTTGAAAAAAAAAACGAGCAAACTATCTAGTTACTTGAATATATTTTATTCGCCTCACTAGGATTAAAACAATGAGTATGCTAACCTTTATTTTACAGTTTTTATATTGTTTACAACCAGTGGGGTCCCCTCACTATTGTAGTAACGTTTTACATCTTGACCACACTTAGTGAAATCGCTGCTTTTTTTTTACTTTCAGTTCGACATACAATTGGGACAATACAATAATTTCGGTATTTACAGTATTCCTGTTTACAGCTTTGACTCGTAGGTGTTCTAACCTTAGCCTAGTAGTTAGCATCTCCAAATGTGAATCCGAAGATTCATGGTTCGCCTAACGTGCCGCGCACTTTGAGGTCGTGGGTGCGCCATTAAAGAGACTGTCAAACTCTTTCACCTTGGTCACATAAGAATAACCCAATAACCGGTAACGAATAATGCTCACTGCTAGATGATTGGTTTCCTTGTGATGGGTACGTAAATCTTAGGGTATCATTTCTAATAAGGGACATATGCGCTGCAGTCTCTAATTTAGCGGTGAAAGACTATAAGGGTGGCATCTAGTCTTCACCGTCCATCGCCAACTCGTGGGCTACTCTTTTATCAATGAAGAGTAGAATTTATCGTCACTTTATAACGCCCCCACGACTAAAAGGGCGAGCATGTTTGGTGGGACGGGGATTCGAATCCGCGACCCTCAGATTGCGAGTCGAGCACCCTAATCACATGGTCGTGCCGAGCCAAAAATTAGGGACGACAGCAGATAACCTTAGTAACTCTGCCATAAATAATTCAAAATAATCCAAGTTAAGAACGGTGAGTGAAGATTTTTATGTAGCTTTTGTGCAGAAATTTTTAAAAAAACTAATAAGCTATTCATATATTTTAAAAAATCCTATAAATAACAAAGCCGCAGGCTCCCTATCAATATTATACATAAATCACTCAGAGAATTACGTTCATAAACTCTGTAGGCCTCCAGCGACAATTCTAGGGTTAATAGACTCTTTGATGACTAAGGATATAAGTAAATATACAGACGATCATTTAAAAAAAGTAATATTATTTGTTGGCACAAACGATGGCACACTAAAAGCAGAGTGGTACAGTAACTACCATATATTGTAAATATGTTATTTCTGGTTTAAAAATTGGTGTAGCTGTTCACAGAAGAGTATTCACAGTGATTCATCCATTTATCAAGTTATTGGTATGGCTGTTTCATGCAGGTTCTTTCACTTATTTTAATTGGCTTAAATAAATAATGTTATTTTTAAGGGCACGCAGCGTAAACTCTTCCCTACTATTTAGCATAATTAATTATGTTTGTATTCATTTACATTTGTTTTGATTAATTGTACTTTATGCGTTTAATTACATACTTGGAGCTCAAGATTGAAAGGAAATCAGACAAAAATACAATTTAGGCAAGGAAGAGGCCCAGCATGTAGGCTTTAGTCTTGGAAATGGACTGAGAATTAAACATATTGGTTTGCTTATAATCGGTGGCGTATGTATAAACTTTGGGCATGAACACACTATATTAAACATTATTCATAAACCCTAGAAAGAACTTACATAAAACATAACAGTAATATCAATAGTATCATTCATGTGCATAAATACTGTTGTCCAAGTTAAGCCTTTGGAACTAATGATAGTATAGGGCAACTTACTAATCACCTCAGCTTCTCAGTGGCGTACTCAGACACAGATTTTTGAATTTCTCATACTTGGTTCAAGCCAAATAAATGAAATGTAATGTATAATTCTTGATTACATGGAGGTTCAGCGTTAGTTTATGTGTTGTCTAATATTTACCAGTATTTTCAAATGATTTGTTTAATGAACACTTATGCTCCAAATAATGTGGTTAATGTTTAGTTATACACCAAATCACTGTTTATCTCACAGTTTTGCTTCAAATCACGTGTTTAATGTACGGCTGTATTCCAAATTATGTGTTTAATGTACAATTATGCTACAAACTGTGTTTAATGTGAAGTTGTGCTCATAATCGCGTGTTGAATGTACATTTGTACTCCAAATCACGTCTTTGGTCTTTAGCTTTACTCCCAATCATGTGTTTATCTTTAGTTTTGTTTCAAATCATGTGTTTAATTTAGACATGGGCTCCAAATCACTTCTTTAATTTTCAGCTTTGCTCCAAACCACGTGTTTAATGTAAATCCGTGCTCCAAATCATATGTTCAATGAACAGAAGTGCTCCTAATGTGTTTAATGTACACCTGTTATCCAAATCATATGTTTAATATACAGATGTGCACTTAATCATATGTTTAATGTATATCTGTGCCCCAAAGTACATTTCTAACCACAACTTTGCCCAAAATGATGTGTTTAATGTATAGATGTGCTCCTAATGGTTTGTTTAACGTTCATCTATGCTTCTAGTGAAATAAGCAGTCTGCTACATGTTTCTTCTCAAAGCCCGGCTATAAGATGAGATTATTCAACAAGCTTACCTTTGATGAAGTCAACTGCTTGTTCTAGGCCGTAGGTGTCTTTGTCGCAGTCGTCCAGAATGTAAGCACCAATAGTTATTCCCGGTAGAAAACCTTTCTGGTTATTCACCCAGTCGATGGTGTACAACATACACTCCAGTGCTTGGATTCCACCCTGAGGCATGATTGGTCCGCAGATTTGGGTGTCTTCCCGCTCGTGCACCATCATTAGCCCACCGAGAATAATGTCCCCTTCTACTTCGGCCACTCGTTTTACCGGCCACGTGTAGTTCAAGTTGGCGTTTCGTTTAGTCCAGTTCCAGCCCGTTATTGAACGAGGAGACAAGGAATGGGGATTCCAGGAATCTCCGCCCTCATGGTTCAAGAGTTGAGGGAATGTTTGAAAATCGGCGAAACTCTGGCCTTCTATTAAGTTGTTGGTTAACCGTCGAACCAGGTCAGCTGTCTCGGTGTACTGCTGGTTACTGGAAGAAAAACAACTTCGACAGATAAGGAATAGCAGGACTTCGGTAGTTGATAATTTTAATGGCATGGCGGAAGATTGACAGTGTTTGCTCGGACAATCAGTTATAATATGAATCTTAAGGTGACGGGAATATTGGTTTTATGTAACGGAAGTGTGGCACCGCCAGCAGTTCGCAACTGATTCGCTACCTCGTGCGAGAGTTTGTAACTCTTCTACTGGAAAATATTTGCTACCAACTGACGAGTTACTGTTTTGCCGAACTCCAGTCTATCATCTGGCTTATAGCGCCCCCTCTCGTCCAGTAAATCTCAGTTTTCTGAGCATTCGATAGGAGAAATTAGTTGACGTGGGCGAAGAAGAGATACTGGATAGGAACAGAGAGTTAACAACACTTAAAACAATTAGGGGTAAGGTCGCAACATAAGAGGCAAGGGTGAAATAAGTAATTGAAGCGAAAGAAATAGAGAATGATGAAAGAAGAAAAGCTAGTATGAAAATAGAAGAACTGATGAATAGTGTGTGTTTTTCTTATAGCAAAGCCACATCGGGCTATCTGCTGAGCCCCCGAGGGGAATCGGACCCCTGATTTTAGCGTTGTAACTGATGAAGAGAGACAGTTTGATGGAATGGCAGAATAGAAATATAGCTGTCAAGTGGTAAGAAAGTATTTTAAGTAGTTAAGGGAAACTCCAGAGGGCGTTGAAAAAAGACATAAGCATTAACAGTGGAATATTTAGAATAAAACAAGTGAAATAAAACGAAGGATGTAGAAATAAAGAAATAAAACAGCATTTATCTGAATATTTAGATGCACCTTAATGTATATACAAAACTAAGTAAAATGTTTTATGTAGTGAAAATATGTGCATTAATAGGTTAATTTTTTTGTTTTATAGGCCTACTGACTGATACTTACGAACTATCGCTTAGATCAAAAAGCTTAGAAGCACGCCTATATTAAGGATGTACATTTCGGCGACTGAAAAAGCCTACATCTAGGCCTAATTATGTAATTCGATTGGTAAGAACACGAAAATCACAAGAACAAACACACAATCTGTAGGTCTGTGATGCAATAAAACAAATCAACAGACCAAACTGTAGCGGGGATGATTGTATGCACCATACCCCCCAACAAAAATGAAGGGAGATGTATACCCCTTACCCCCAGGATCTACGCCTCTGCGAATATATCATGAGGGTTTCAATTTTAGTGTGGGAAATGTATCATTCTTCTTGTCTGTTATAGTATTTTTAGTGGCTTATGTGTGTCCAGGAAGACGTAAATATATATTTTTATGCAGTTGTATATAAAGGTTTTTACAGCATGTATTGTCATTCGGCTCACGTTTTGAATTAGATCCATAATTGGTGTTACCTCACTGGGTACAGTATTTTATCGTTACCCCACTAGTTGCAGTATTTTGTTGTTACCCCACTCGTGTGTGTGTGTGCTTTTTATAGTTAAGCCACATCGGGCTATCTGCTGAGTCCACCGAAGGTTATCAAACCCTTGATTTTAGCGTTATAAATCTGTAGACTTACCGTTGTACCAGCGGGGGACTACCCCACTAGTTACAATATTCTTATATTACCCTACTAGTTAGATAATCTGATGTTACTCCATTAGTTCAGAAATCTGACGTCACCTCAATAGTTACAGTATTCTGTTGTCACCCCACTAGTTACAGTATTCTGTTGTCACCCCACTAGTTACAGTATTCTATTGTTACTCCACCAGTTATAGTAATCTGAAGCTGTCCGTGATCGTAACATAAACTTCCCTTTACTCAAATTATTATTCGTAACCTAAAATGGATAAAAAATATTTTAAAGTAAAAAATAAACTCTTCTTACTTTCTCTAGTACAGAGTAATCAAACAGTTGCCGGTAGGTGATGTTAACTAGCTGTTTTCCTTCTAGTCTATCACCTCGAAATTAGGGGCGTCTAGCACAAATAGCCCTCGAGTGGCTTTCCACAAAATTAATAAATTAGCAGCTCAAACAGATATTACATTTCCTGTTTTATTAGTGACTAAACGGAGAGCTCTTGGAATTCTGGTTACCGTTGAAGATAATGAAAATCTGGAAAATCAGGTTATCAGAAAATTCAGTAATGTACCTTTTGGGCAATTTATTAAACTTCCTACCAAATGAAAATTTCCGCTTAACTGTTTTACTTTCTGAAATGTAGTCTTAAAGTACATTAAGAAGTTACTATGTTTTTTTAAACATTTTGACAATGTGTTGACTACAAACCATTGATTGACTACATAACATGTACATCTAAAAATATCCATGCTATGCTTTACCACAGAAGAAAAAACGACGTTCCTTTAATAATATATTGTACGGTTTCTGACCTGGAGCACTTTGCAAGCTTTGCCCATTTTCACAAGAGCATTGGCGAACGCCTTGTGGTGAATAATTGAATTAACTGCCACTCTTATAATGCACCAAGAACGTAAAGTGAGAGGAATATTTTGTGATATTGCACGGATATGAATTCTACGGTCTGGAGTTTTATCACAGGGACAACTCGGTTGTGATTGAAATATTGCTTTAGACATTAGATATTGTTTGTAATTTTCTTTTTTTACTTTACGTTAGATATTGAAGTGGGTATATCGGAATAAAAGTCATAACTGTGTTCAAATTATTGTGGAATTTGAAACGTGACCAAACAGTTTACAAATGGCTTCCAATTATCATGTTGGCCCAGTATGGCCAGGTGGTTAAGGCACTCGACTCGTAATCTGAGGGTCTCGGGTTCAAATCCCGGTCGCACCAAACATGCTCGCCCTTTCAGCCGTGGGGGCGTTATAATGTATCGGTCAATCTCACTATTTGTTGGTAAAAGAGTAGCCCAATAATTGGCGGTTGGTGGTGATGACTAGCTGCCGTCCCTCTAGTTTTACACTGCTAAATTAGGGACGGCTAGCGCAAATAGGCCTCGGGTAGCTTTGCGCGAAAATTCAAAACAAACTTTTATCAACGAATAGTGGAATTGACTATTAAATCATAACGCCCTCACGGCTGAAATGGCAAGTATGTGCAGCGACTGAAATTCGAATCCTTGACCTGCAGATTACGAATCAAATGCCCTGACCTCCAGGCTATGCCAGGTCTAGTCATTTAAGGAGCTAATAAACGAAATCTTGCTTTTAATGCTGCGAACGTTAATCGTAAAATGTAAAATCATATTTTAATGTTTGTCTTTTCTCACAAGCCTTGTTTCTTTCGTGTTTTTTTAATTCAAAACTTTAAAATGGGCTATAGCCACCCCGAGGAATCGAACTCCAAATTATTGTACTATAATTGTTAAAATTTGCACAAACCTGTGCGTGAACTGTCTGTGCTAGCAGTCCCGAATTTATATGCGATAAATTAGAGGGAAGACAAGCAATCAACACCACCCACAGTCAACCTTTGAGCTACTCTAATCAAATAGTGAGATTAACCGTGTCTTTGTACTTCCCCGTGACTAAAAGGGTGAACATATTCGGTGATGGGATTCGAACCCACTATTGGAAGTCCAGGGCTGTAATCTACAGGCCACACCAGAGGCCTTCTTATTATAAGATCACAAGCTTACTACAGGCGGACATTTCTACAAGAACATTTAACCATTAAAAAAATAGTATTTCAGGTTTTTACCTTTAACATTTGTAGAGTCATTTTGACAGTCAATTTCGCTATTCGATTACGCGTACCCGTATAAATGGCGTATGCTTCTGACTATTTCCCCCTTGTATTGTTCAACTCTAAATACGGAATAGCTACGTCTGATATTTATGGACTCGGTTTGTTTGTTTTTTGAATTTCACGCAAAGCTACTCGAGGGCTATGTGCGCTAGCCATTCCTAATTTAGCAGTGTAAGACTGGAGGGAAGGCAGCTAGTCATCACCACCCACCGCCAACTCTTTGGCTACTCTTTTACCAACGAATAGTTGGATTGACCGTCAAATTATAACGCCCCCACGGCTGAAAGGACGAGCATGTTTGGTGTGACGGGGATTCGAACCCACAACTCTCATATTACGAGTCGAACGCCTTAACCCACCTGGCTATGCCGGGCCTAGGGACATGACTGACCGTTTGTCTTTTATGTCACATAATTTTCCAAATTCAAAACACTTGAATTTTACCAAACTTCATGCAGTCACTGAAAACTGATATTTGTATTTTATATCATACTTTCTTAATAACTGCAAAGTTTGGAAAAAAAACGTTGAAATTTTATCAAGAAAGCTTGCTCGGATTTTTTCGTAACCTACAAAATAAATAAAAAAATACTTATTCTGAATAAAAGGAAATCCTCAATAGCCAATCCAGTTAGATTTTTTTTAGGCGGGATTAGAGTAAATTACTCGATGGAACCTTTTTAGCCGCGGCATAGCGGCTATCAAAATGGTTCTGAGTTGTTGTTGTCGTTTTCTTCAAGTACAATCTTTTAACTCAGAGCTCCATTTCTTCACCGATTTCAGATCTAATTACAGCCGCAGTTATTGAGGCTTTCTCTTGTTTTCCTTTTCATTAGCTATATTTTGTACGCTGAGAATACTAAGCGTGGGTCGCACGTACACCTAAATTGGTTTTATTACTCAGTTGAACCTCTACTAGCCTAAGATTCAACAATGCATGCGTAATTTTGGTTTCGTTTTTGTCAAAATAATTCTATAATACTTGCGTAGTTTATAGTTTGTTTATGACAATGTTGTTATAATAATTCAGTAAATTATGCTGGCCTAGTTCCTTGTTATTATGACAGTTCAATAGTGCCTGCATACCTTGTTTCATTGTTGTTATGATAACTAAGTAATTTCTGAGTAGTTTGAAGTTTCATTATAACAATGCATCAATACCTGCGCAACTTGTAGTTACACTGTTATTATAACAGTTCAATAATGGGTTTCGTTGTTTCATTGTTATAACAATTCTGTAATGCCTGCGTACTTTATTGTTTCGTTATTGTTACGATACTTAAATAACGTCTGCGAAATTTTAGTTTGTTGTAAGAAGTGCCTAAAGAGATTTCTTATGTCTGTCAAAGTGAAGTATGCTAGAGGGTGTCGTTATGTATGCGTGTCAATAATTTATCATAGTCGAGTCTGTTTCCTCACATGATTACGGAGTGTTTATGAGATATCGTCTCTCTTATCTATATCCTTTAATGTTTGAACAAGCTCAAAAGGTTTAGCTGAGGCTCATTTCATATCCGTCCTGTTGACGTAGCTCTTCTAATCCTCAAGAGGGCGAAATAAATCCTAGTCTCTGTACAGTTATTCTGAAAGATTCTTTTTGTCTGTTCGGCAGCTTGCAGAGGCAGGGTCTTAGAACCGTGAACCACGTGGACCTTAAACCAGTAAATATGCTGAAAATTTCATAATATACGCATCTTTGTCAGCAGAAAGTTATAACTAATCATCTATCTACCTATCTGTTCACTTGCCTTTCTGGTATCCGGCTTTCTGCCTATCTATTTATTAGCATTTGTAACTGCAGATAGAAATAACCATTTATTTATACCACAGATCCCTAAAGAGTTAGGACCAGCTATGATACCGAAAAGTTGAGCATCGTTAAACAAAGCTTTCTATTTGTCTATCTATTCAGTAAACAAATTTAAGACAACATATAATGGACATGAAAATAAAATCTATATAAAACTGTACCAACTGTAACCTGTTAGTTTACTTTAATAAGAGTGGTGTCTAAAAATGTAGGAACCACGCAGGCTACCTTAATTAACTCTTATTTCCTTGGGCATAGCATGGCCAGGTGGTTAAGGCACTCGACTCGTAATCTTAGGGTCGAGGGTTCGAATTCCCGTCACACCAAATATGCTCGACCTTTCAGCAGTGGGGTCGTAATAATGTTACGATCAATCCCACTATTCGTTGGTAAAAAAGTAGCCCAAGAGTTGGCGGTGGGTGGTGATGAGTAACTGCCTTCCCTCTAGTCTTACACTCCGAAATTAGGGATGGCTAACGTTGATAGTCCTCATGGTATAATATATCAATATAATATTGACATAATATTATGTCAATAAATGATTACTTCCTCAAGAACTTCAAAACGTGTTTAATATTAGCAATGTCCTGACCTATATATATTACTTCCCTGTAAAAGTTACTTCCTTTTAAATGTCTAGTTAAATAATATTGATTATTGTATAAATGTTTTGGGTTGATACAATACACAAGTATAAGTAAAATACATCGAAAACACTGGAACAAAAATTATCAAAGTTTAATTGGATTATTTTTTTTCCTACGTTGAAAGGATGAACTTGCTTTGATTGTATTTTCATATATTGATAGTATAACTGATTGACGATTCTTGGATCTTTTCTAAATGGACTTATTTAATATAGATCATTACAAATTATAATACATTGTTAATTGGTGATTCATCGCGTTTTACGTTTTAGAAATATTGTAGTGTATAATGTTATTTTATTTGAAATGAATCTTTTCATTTTTGGTGGGCCAGCAATTAGTCTGAAGTTTTATAAAGTTACAAACAGGTATAGATAACCACAATACCCAGAATACAGACAGTCCATTGAGTAGATTTGTGCTTAACAACAAACAAACAATTTATATTAGACAAATGCATATACGAAACAATAATAGAAACGATTTATTGAATAAAACTGTTTTTCAAAAAGTATGATATAACGTTATAACAATGACACACACGGATCTTATAGAATCAATGAGACAATATGATGGTGTCATTGATCAGGCATAACTAACAGAATTAGTACAGGAAGTTTGGGTACTGGAGTCTTTAGGTTGATCTGTCATAACTAACAGAATTAGTACAGGAAGTCTGGGTACTGGAGTCTTTAGGTTGATCTGTCATAACTAACAGAATTAGTACAGACAGGATGACTGGTTCCTGGAGTATTTTGGTTGATCAGACATAACAAACAGATTCACTACAGAAAGTCTGTGTACTGGAGTCTTTAGGTTGATCTGTCATAACTAACAGAATTAGTAAGGGAAGTCTGGATACTGGAGTGTTTAGGTTGATCAGACATAACAAACAGATTCACTACAGAAAGTCTGGGTACTGGAGTATTTAAGTTCAGTAGTCATAACCAACAAAATTATTACACAAAGTCTGGGTACTGGACTCATTACGATGAACAGTCATAACTAACAGAATTATTACACGAAGTCTGGGTACTGGACTCATTAGGATGAACAGTCATAACTAACAGAATTAGTACAGGAAGTCTGGGTACTGGAGTCTTTAGGATGAACAGTCATAACTAACAGAATCACTACAGGAAGTCTGGGTACTGAAGTCTTTAGGTTCATCAGTCATAGCTAACAGAATCGCTGCAGAAAGTCTGGGTACTGGAGTCTTTAGGTTAATCAGTTTAAACTAACAAAATTGGTACAAGAAAAGTGGGTATTGGAATCATTACCTTGAGCGGTCATAACTAACAGAATCAGTAGAGGAAGTCTGGGTACTGGAGTCTTTACGTTGATCAGACATAACAAACAGAATTAGCACAGAAACTGAAAACTCGTTTTTTAGGTTGATCAGTCATAACTAACAGAATGAGTAGAGGCAGACTGGGTACTGGAGTCTTTAGATTGATCAGTTTTAGCAAAGATAATCACTGCAGAAAGACTGGGTAATGGAGATTTTGGGTTGATCAGTCATAACTGACAGAATTAGTACAGGAAGTCTGGGATCTGCAGTGTCTAGGTTGATCAGTCATGACTAACAGAATTAGTACAGGATGTGAAGGTACTTAAGTCCTTAGGTTCAAGAGTCAAAACTAAAAGAATTAGTACAAGAAGTCTGGGTACTGGAGTCTTTAGGTTTATCATTCATAAAAAACTGAAATAGTAGAAGAAAGCAGAGTACTGGAGTCTTTAGTTTGATTAGTCATAACTAAGAGAATTAGTACAGGAAGTCTGGTATCTGCAGTACTTAGCGTTGATCAGTAATAACAAACAGAATCACTGCAGGATGTCTAGGTACTGGAATATTTAGGTTGAGTAGTCATAACTAACAATATTAGTACAGGAAGTTTGAGTACTGTACTTATTGGGTTAATCAATTATAACTAACAGAATAAGTACAGGAAGTGTAGGTACTCAAGTTTTCAGTTTGATCAGTCATAACTATCAGTATCATTTCAGGATATCTGGGTACTGGAATATTTATGCTGAGTAGTCATAACTAACAGAATTAGTAAAGGGAGTCTGTAATTCTTAGGTTAATCAGTTATAACTAACAGAATTGGTTCAGGAAGTCTGTGTACTGGACTGTATAGGTTGATCAGTCATAACTAACAGAATTAGTACAAAAAGTCTGGGTATGGAAGACTTTACATTCATCAGTCATAAATACCAGAATCTCTACAGGAAGTCTGCGTAGTAAAGTCTTTAGATTTATCAGTTATAACTAACAGAATCACTTCAAAATGTCTGGGTACTGGAATCATTAGGTTGAGCGGTTATAACTAACAGAATTAGTACAGGAATTCTGTGTCCTGGACTCTTTAGTTTGAACATCATAGCTAACAGAATTATTAGAGGATGTCAGGGTAGTGAAGTCTTTAGTTTGATCAGTCATAACTTAAAGAATTGGTACAGGAAGTCTTGGTACTGAATACTTTAGGTTCCTCAGTCATAAATAAAACAATCACTACAGGAAGTCTGGGTACAGGAGTTTTGAGGTTGATCAATCATAACCAACAGAATTGGTACAGGAAGTCTAAGTACTGGAGTCTTTAGGTTGATCACTCATAACTAAAAGAATTAGTACGGGATGTCTGGGTACTAGAGTCTTTACGTTGATCAGTCATAACTAACAGAATTAATATAGGAAATGTGGGTACTGTAGACTTTAGGTTGATCAGTCATAACTAACAGAATTAGTACAGGATGTGAAGGTACTTAAGTCCTTAGGTTCAAGAGTCAAAACTAAAAGAATTAGTACAAGAAGTCTGGGTACTGGAGTCTTTAGGTTTATTATTCATAAAAAACTGAAATAGTAGAAGAAAGCAGAGTACTGGAGTCTTTAGTTTGATTAGTCATAACTAAGAGAATTAGTACAGGAAGTCTGGTATCTGCAGTACTTAGCGTTGATCAGTAATAACAAACAGAATCACTGCAGGATGTCTAGGTACTGGAATATTTAGGTTGAGCGGTTATAACTAACAGAATTAGTACAGGAATTCTGTGTCCTGGACTCTTTAGTTTGAACATCATAGCTAACAGAATTATTAGAGGATGTCAGGGTAGTGAAGTCTTTAGTTTGATCAGTCATAACTTAAAGAATTGGTACAGGAAGTCTTGGTACTGAATACTTTAGGTTCATCAGTCATAAATAAAACAATCACTACAGGAAGTCTGGGTACAGGAGTCTTTAGGTTGATCACTCATAACTAAAAGAATTAGTACGGGATGTCTGGGTACTAGAGTCTTTACGTTGATCAGTCATAACTAACAGAATTAATATAGGAAATGTGGGTACTGTAGACTTTAGGTTGATCATTCATAACTAACAGAATTAGTATAGGAATTCTGGATACTGAAGACTTTAGGGTGATCAGTCATAGATAACAGAATTACATACAAAAAGTCTGAGTACTGGAATCATTATGTTGAGCGGTTATAACTAACAGAATTCGTACAGGAAGTCTGGGTATTGGAGTCTTTATGTTGATCAGTCATAGCTAACAGAAACACTACAGGAAGTCTGGGAACTGGTGTCTTTTGGTTGTCCAGTCATAGCTAACATAATCACTACAGGAAGTCTGGGTACTGGAGTCTTTATTTTGATTAGTCATAAGTAACAGAATTAGTACAAGAAATATGGTTACTGGCGTATCTAGGTTGATCAGCCATAACTAACAGAATTAGTACAGGAATTCTGGGTACTGGAGTCTTTTAAGGTGGCCAATCATAACTAACAGAATCACTACAGAAAGTCTAGGTACTGGAGTCTTTACGTTGATGAGTCATAACTAACAGAATTAGTACAGGAGGTCTGGGTACTGGCGTCTTCAAATTAATCAGTCATAGCTATACTATATTGATACTAACTTTCTTCCAAATCCATTCAGCCGTTTCCGAGAAATCTTACTAAGACATTCACACCTATATATTAGTGTAAAAACATAACCTCTGTTCACCTTTGGTGGTGGAAATAATAATTAATAATTAAAGTTCAAATTTTGAATCGAACTGATGTCAAGGACTGGCAATAGAAGAACTGTTTTGTTCAAGAACATAAATATGTTTAACTTTAACTGTTTAAAACACTTCTGTATTTACTGATTCATTTGATTGCTGTTCCTTTTCTCAATATCAATGTAACAGTGTCATATACTCTTATCGTCATATTATATTGTAAAACCACATATACCCACACCTACGTCATTTAACAACTTATGGGTTTAAAGTTGTTGTTTTGTTTTGTGTGTTTTTTTTTTGGGGGGTCATTCATACCCTAGATATTGTTGTCACCCACAAACTGTGATCGTCTATACTATCAAAAAATACACCTTTTAAAACTGCAATCCCAGCTTTGCTTCTTTAATGTCTTAGTAAAAATTTCAAAAAATAAGGAAACTAAAAATTACGTTTCCAATACAACCTTAACAACATGATGGTCATGAAAAAAAAAACCCTGTAAGCGTAAATTTCACTTTAATAATATGCTATTCATAAAAGAAGAAAAAACATTTTAAGCCTAACACTCTAACAACATGGTACTCATAAAAAAAAGCATCTTAAGGCTTTAATTTCACTTTAACAATATGGTTTGTTTGTTTGTTTTTTAGTTTCGCGCAAATCTACACGAGCTAGCCGTCCCTAATATAGCAGTGTAAGAATAGAGAGAAGGCAGCTTGTCATCACCATCCACCGCCAACTCTTGGGCTACTCTTTTACCAACGTCACATTATAACGGCTGAAAGGGCGAGCATGTTTGATGAGACGGGGATTCGATTCAGAAACCCTCGAATTACGAATCTAGTGCCTTAACCACCTGGCCATGCCGGGCCTTAACAACATGGTACTCATAAAAAAAAAGAAAAACACATTAAGCCTAAATTTGAAGGTCATAACAGCTTTTCTTCAGAAGCTTAAACCGAAGAAAGAATATATGTAATGTTGTATACAATATCAACAACATTATTTAGTGTTAGATTTGTTTATCGATAGTAGATTCTTTATTCAGTCCCATATATCTCTTTTGTAGAAGAGTATGTAATTTAATTACACTGTTTCCACTGACGACGAATTTCACTCAATATAGACCTCGTTAGGCAAGCTTGGACAAATACTTAATACTAATATCGGATAACTTATATAATTAACTACAATCATGTTTCGCCAACTTTAAAGTGACGCTCTTATCATGAAACTGTTAGTAATAATGCTATCGAGAGCAACACATGACAGAATAGCATGTGGAGTGCATTGCATATTATAAAATAGTTCGCGCATACGAGGGTTTTAAGAGGAAGCAAAAGAGAGAGACAAAGGATATTTGGATAGCACAATAAGCAATAAATTGTAAAATGTAATCCGTAAGATGGGAATTGGGATCTCGTTTAATAAGAATTTTCATTCGTTTTCTTGAAACGTGAGACTGTTTTGTTCTTAATTTAAAGCGAAATATCGGGCTGTCTGAGTTCTATTCACCATAGAAATAATAAAACACTGGATGTTTACAGTTATAAATCCAAAACATTAGCGCTAACCCCTGAGGGAGAACCATAAAGCATGCGAGTAGGTTGGTGAGCAAGTTTAATTAAGCTATGCAAGATTGTCCAAGTACAAGAACAAATTTGAGAAATTTGTACTGAAACACTAGAAGGTATTTAATAACGAACAGTGAAAATGTAAAAACAAAAACACAAAACATTAACCTGTTAAATATATTTTTTTATAAAAGCGAATTCCTGCACTAAGTTCCCAGCTGATTACAGTGTCAAATCGTTTTGCTCGTATCATGTCCCATACAATCCTGTCTTGACGTGTTCTTTAACCTGTTGAAGTACAAAAACAATTAGATCTTCCATGAAGAAGTGGGTTGTTTCAAACTTATATCTGAACTGTGGGAGAAATACTGTGTGGATCCATTAACACGAGAATAAAAAAACGTTGCTATAAATAAAACAAAACCTGCTGAGTGAAACGAGTTACCACCGAGATTCACGACTTGATATAGTTATTAGAAGATAAAAAGAATAACTCATTTAAGGAAACTAATGTAAAAATTAAGTATCTCGTTATGATGTACTTCTTACAAAGGGCAATGTTTTTTGTTTTTTTTTAAATCACTTTGTTAACTCTGTGATGTGTCCAGACACAGGGTCATGTACTATATGGTGGAACTATACCCCACAAAATATATATTGAAGGGGCAAATACTCCTTTGTGGCCTTTGTCTCTGCATTTACGACCATGTATCATAGTACAACCAACAGTTTCCAACACTGTTCCTTCTGTTGTTCACGGGTGTCTTATTAGAAAACAAACAGATACCAAACCATGTGGTACAACGAAACAACAGTCACCTACACTGTTCATCCTGCATCTTTATGTGGCTCATTAGGAAACCAACAGTTACTAGCGTGGACGGCCCGGCATGGCCAAGCGTGTTAAGGCGTTCGATTGTTTGTTTTTTTGGTTTTTTGGAATTTCCCACAAAGCTACTCGAGGGCTATCTGTGCTAGCCGTCCATAATTTAGCAGTGCAAGACTAGAGGGAAAGCAGCTAGTTATCACCACCCACCGCCAACTCTTGGGCTACTCTTTTACCAACGAATATTGGGATTGATCGTGACATTATAACGTCCCCACGGCTGAAAGGGTGAGTATGTTTAGAGCGACGGGGATGCTAACCCGCTACCCTCAGATTACGAGTCGCATGCCTTAACACGCTTGGCCATGCCGAGCCCTAAGGCGTTCGACTCATAATCCGAGGGTCGCGAGTTGGAACCCTAGTCGCACCAAACATGCTCGCCCTTTCAGCCGTAAGGGCGTTATATGTGACGTGTATCGTGTGAAGTCTTTTATTTCTTAATATTTCGGCTTTACGCCCTCCACCAGAAATACTGAGTGAAACAATTTTTTTTTTCAAGAGTTGGAATTCAAAGCCATTTCATTTATCGATAATTTTGTGCGCAACATTATAAACAAATCCTCTGTTAGGTCTGATGTAGAGATGAGGCCTTATAATATAGGGTTTGATTCCCTGTAAAGGATAAAGAACATTAAGCTGTTTTGTTTGTTTGTTGTTGTTTTGCAAGACGTTTTTGTTAATTAAAACGAACAAAATGAATTGCTTACGGTTTTGTAAAAGACCCAAATGTTAACAACTGCTGATTTCTCACTAACCGACATTTGATGTTTTCCTTTCCACTTATGTACAAGAGCCTAAGTTTCTTTCTATTCAGTTTATCTGAAAACAGCCGTTTCATCCTGTGCTGCAAAATTCAGTTAAGAACTGTTATTTATATGAACGCAAAATCCCTCGATACATTTAGTCAATGCAACATTGTATCCCTTTTAAAATGGAAGAAATTAAAAACGTTTAAGGAACTTTCACTTCCAAAACAAATTGCCCTACAGTGATACATTGATTTAGAATGCATAACCCTAAAATTCGGTCGTTAGAAGATCAGAGAGACTGTTCGAAAGCTTTGAGCTGAAAAAATAAAATAACATTTATCAATCATTTGTTCAATCGTTTTCCCACACTGTAGGAAAACTTAACCAAAATACTTGTTGGTAACCATAGTTGTCCTCAAATTGTTTGAAATAACCAAAATACTTGTTGGTAATCATAGATGTCCTCAAATTGTTTGAAATAACCAAAATGTCTGTTGGTTATTACAGATGTCATCAGATTGTTTGAAATAACTAAAATGTCTGTTGGTAATCATAGATGTCCTCAGATTGTTTGAAATAACTAAAATGTCTATTGGCAATTACAGATGTCCTTAGATTGTTTGAAATAAACAAAAATGTCTGTTGGTAGTCATAGATATCCTTAGCTCGTTTGAAATAACCAAAATGTCTGTTGGTAATTACAGATGTCCCCGGATTGTTTGAAATGCCCAAAATGTCTGTTGGTAATTATATATTACCCCAGATTGTTTGAAGTAATTAAATGTCTGTAGGTAGTCATAGATGTTCTCAGATTGTTTGAAATAACCAATATGTCTGTTGGTAATTATAGATGTTCCCAGATTGTTTAAAATAGCCAAAATGTCTGTTGTCCGTGATGACGAGAAAACCCACATGTAGAGAAAAATATATATGTAAAAACTGCTGGTATGAATAGAGAAAACTCTATGTAGAGGAGCGAACAACGTTTCGATCTCAGCATGGGCATTCTCCAAATATGTAACATCAGCCAACTCATTCATCAAAGACTTTCAAGACTAACCTTAATCAACTTAATCATAAAGTCTTAATGGCCAGTTTCGACGTCACATCCCTCTTTACGGAAGTCCCAACCGCTGAAGCCTGCAAGATAGCCTTAGAACTCTATATCCGAGACCCTAACCCATCAATATGCATTCCCAACAGCCAATTAGCAACCCTCATAGAATTCACCACGAAAAAGACAAACTTAATGTTCAACAATTACAACTATATACAAACAAACGGCCTAAGCATGGGTAACCCAGTATCACCAGTTCTAGCCAATATTTTTATGACACAAGTTGAAACACAAGCAATTAACACAGCATTACACCCACCACTATACTGGTACAGATATGTAAATGACACGATTGCGGGATTCACATCAACAGAACACATACTTAATTTTTTCAATCACATTAACTCTATACATCCCAACATCAACTTCACATATGAACAGGAAGAAAAAAATCAAATATCATTTCTTAACCTCAAAATTAAAACCGATACACAATTTAAAACAAAATTTACCGAAAAATCACCCATACTGGACTATACATTCCTTGAGACTCAGCACATGAAACAAAACAAAAACTCAACAAACTAAGAAACCAAATAAACACAGCCATAAAACTATGCTCACCAGATAAAATTAGTGACGAATTAGACAAAATAAAACAATCCTTCATCAACATCAACAAGTTTCCTCCACAAACCGTAGAAAACATTATACGCACACACTCTAGACAGAAAGCCAAATCAACTAAGAAAAGTAAATATATCCCACGAATTAAAAAATCACAAAACCATATACTGCTACATACCATATATACCTGACATCAGCAGACAAATAACCAACATTTGGCAAAAACTAATAACAAAATGTGACATTCCAGTTAATACCAAATTTATTCAAAAACCAGGCACAAAACTGAGGTCTATACTATGTAAAAACTACACTGACAAACACAACACCAATATTATATATAAAATACAATGTGATAACTGCCACGACTTCTATATTGGAGAAACAAGTAGAAAATGGAAACCAGATTCAAAGAACACAAAAAGTCACCTTCACACGTTTTCGAACACTGCAAGTCAAATAAACACAACATAACCATGGAAAACACCCAAATACTAAATAAAGAAACAAACATAAACAAACGCAAAATTAAAGAAGCCTTACTTATACAACAACTCAAGCCCAAAATAAACCAACACAAAGGAACACCTTTATGCCTATATTAATAAATATAATCAAATATCTAAGCACGCCCTCTACATTCCGACACTCAGTTACACAACCCATTTCAAACATGTGGTCAGCTAACGGTCAGTTACCTCTTTCTTTCTTTGTGAACCTGACGATAACCGAAGAAGGTCGAAACATTGTTCGATCCTCTACATAGAGTTTTCTCTATCCATACCAGCCGTTTTTACATAAATAAAATGTCTGTTGGTAACCAGAGATGTTTTCAGGTTGTTTGAAATAACCAAAATGTCTGTTGATAATTACAGATATCCCTAGATTGTTTGAAATAACCAAAATATCCAGATGATTTAAAATAACCAAAATATTCGTAAAAAATGATTAATCATGTCTTTATATAGCTGTAAACAACCAAAATGTCTGTAGGTAAGTGTGGATAAATCTAAATCGATCAGAGTGATCAAAATATCTGTGGTAAACAGTAAATGTCTTCATATTGTTTAAAATAAGAAATATCTGAATGTAACAATGGATATTGTCACACCATTCAATTTACCAAAATATATTTATGTTTCAGTGAATGTCCCCATGTGTTTTGAAACAAACAAAATATTTGAATGTCAAAAGGTTGTTTAAGTTTAAAAAATTATCTGTGGGTAAAACTGAATATCTTTGGATTGTTTGAAGTAACCAATTGTTTACAAGTGACAAAGAGTGCGTACATTGTCGTATATGTTGCCCTTTTGTTTAAAATAATTTCATACACCAGATTCTTGGTTAATGAATATTTTATGAAATCAGAATCGACATCGCTGTTAGGGTCTTGGAGCTTGGACATCATCGAAGGTAATCCAGTATGTAAAGCTATATTGACCTAATTAATCCTACCAGAGCTGAGTTCCAAAGCCAAGTGCTTCAAGAATCAATAGTGCATTAAACTATTGAAAGACGTGGATTAACGTATGTAGTCCTTTAATAAAGCCCAAGGGTACATTATTTCACCATGCGTAATAAAACTTTAATTACAATTCTATATGTTTTGACAGTGAACTGCAGTGTAAATGAAATTTTAGACAGGCGACAACGTTAAGTATGTTTCACACACACACATGACAACATTGTTTCACACATAGACAATAAAAATTAATTTTAGACACCAGACAACATTGAGCGTATTCTAAACGCACGACAACTTTGTGTACATGTATGTTTTATACACGTAACAACATTGGGAATGTTCTAGACACGCGCGACAACACCAATTTTGTTTTACAGATGACAACACTGAAAATGTTCTAGACACAAGTGAGCGAAGAAAAATAAGTGAACGTCCAGTCATAAAAGACGTTTCCTCACCTGTACAACCAAAACCGTACAAAACATAAATAAAAAAATGTTAAAATGAAATGCGAAATGGTTTTGTTATTTCTCAATTGGAAGTAATATTTATGACAATCGGTTATAAACTGTAGTAAAATATGCCAGACTTATTAAAAAACAAAACTTTAAAAGATTTCATCATTTCAGAAGTCTGAAAAATAAAGAAAAATAAGGACACGAGAAAAGTCTGTCTCTGTTTCTTTAACACTGACATTGATCGTTTCTTTTTACATTTTTCACTACCTGTGGTTTTATCATCTTCCTGTTACCACAATAACTATACAAGGCTTATAAAAATATGTGAAATAATACGTTAAACACAGAACTTAATAGTAATTACTGAGATTATTTGCAGTATTGATAAAAGTGTCATATATATAAATTTCTCTGTGACTAATATGTTGTTAGGGGATCTGCAATCTCGAAAGTCGCGAACTCTTAAGAAATTTGGTGAATAAATAGTTTTTAAATCAGGGTTAGGAACTACAAAAGAGAGAGTTTTTCGGAAGTCTGTTCATTCTGTAGTATTTCTCAGAAGAATTCAAAACACGGTGGGGCAGAGAGTATGTGTGTCTATCAGTATCACGAGAGTATGTGACATGGAGACATACGATACGAGTGATTTATGTCATTAATTTTCCATTATTATAAATAGGGATGTATTCATGGTGTTTGTACCTTCGAGAGGAGGCTTAACTGGTAAAGTATGCTTAGCAGATTGGAATATGGAGTTGAAACATCATTTTAACAGTAATTTCATGGAATAAACAGGAGTTCTTCTGCACTGTCGAACCCCGCGTTATAATCCTTATTAATGTTGTTCTTGTAAACGGCGTTTAAGTTTAATTAGTGTAGTGCCCAGATAATTAATGAGATATTTCTCTGAGCACAGTAACTATCTTAAGTCTTAAACTTTTCTCGCGTCTTCCAGAAACGCCTACCAAAATTTGCCTTTAACGGTTTCGAGTTTATATATATTTAGCTCATTTAAATATGTTTACGTCTGCAACTTAAGAACCCAGGAATACCTGTGCATAATGAACAAAGCTCTCGCGGTATTCTTTTCGATGTAATATTCGTTTACATAAACCAGAAACACAACAATAGACCATTGTGTGGAACAAACAGCTGGTGTGACATACATTAAAATAGTTCTAAAATACTATGGAGTTGTAATAGTACAGGGTGTTCGGAAAGTCACTGTGCACTTATATATTTATTAACAGACATGTTTCAATATAGAATACCGGAGGTAAATATGAATGACAATTATAAACAATGTTGAAAGTGACCCCCGTTGGCATCAATACAGGCTTGGATCCTTCTTATTTTGTTTCTAAACACCGCTATCAGTTGCTGGCTTGAAATAGACTCAATGAATGCTGTTATCGCTGCATTCAAAACTGCACAGTGACTTTCCGAACACCCTGTATGTAAGAGTAAATGGCACACTTAAAGACGATTATAAATGCAGTAAAAAGACGCCAATTTAATCGTTCTGCTGTCTTATAAGTAGATTTTTAAGTTATCATCAAGTTGTCCATGAATATCGAATTTATATTATTATGGCGATTTCAAGATGTTATATTTGTTAAGGAATTTAATTTTCTGCGTAAACGCTTTGTTTGTTTGAAAATGTATGCGCATAGCCACCAATAATTTTAAACTGAGGCTAAAGTCAACAACACCCACCGCCAACTCATGAATTCCTCTTATGTGATTCGATAAGGGGCTGTAATTATGACTCTTATAGCGCACGGCCCAGCATGGTCAGATGGTTGAGACATTCGACTCGTAATCTGAAGGTCGCAGGTTCGAATCCCCGTCACACCAAACACGCTCGCCCTTTCAGCCGTGGGGGCGTTATAATGTGACAAGTTGGTAATAGAACAGCCCAAGTGTTGGCGGTGGGTAGTGATGACTAGATGCCTTCTCTCTAGTCTTACACTGCTAAATTCGAGATGGATAGCGCAGATAGCCCTCCCGTAGCTTTGCGCGAAATTCAGCACAAACCAAACATTATAGCGCATCGACAGACCTAAAGCGCAATGTAACTTGAACCACTTACCCTGGGTACTTAACATCTAGGCCACACTCAGACTCCCTGATAAACCATTCAAATAATTTTTGTTACTCTAGTTTTCCTTGACAAGCTTCTTGAGATATTTATTTGGCGATAACCAATCCTAGTTAGAGCTCGAATGTGAGTAAATGTCACTTCATTTTAAATCCAAGACACGTTTTTTGTGTTACTTGTTAAACACAAAGCTACATAATAGGCTGCTCGTTACAGGTATCGAAACTCGGTTTTCAGTGTACTAGTTTTCAAACTTACTGCTAAGCCACTGTTTTGGTTTTTAAATAAGATATCTGTACAATAATTTCCGTATTATAAAAGGAAATGTTTTTGCCTACAACAATTTTCAAATTCTCGTGTTCATTGAAATCAAGTTATCTAAAATCACTTTTTAGAACTCGCCATATTGATTAGTAATATCCCTGTTCCCCTCTTTAAAAAAAAAACAGTTTTCTTCTCAAACGTGTTTGTTTGAAATTAGGATTTGGTTCGTTTTGAATTTCGCGCAAAGTTACACGAGGGCAATCTGTGCTAGCCGTCCCTAATTTTGCAGTGTAAAACTACAGGGAAGGCAGCTAGTCATCACTATCCACCGCCAACTCTTGGGCTACAATTTTGCCAACAAATAGTGGAATTGACCGTCATATTATTACCCCCCCCCCACGGCTGAAAGGGTGAGCATGTTTGGTGTGACGAGGATTCGAACTCCCGACCCTAAGATTACAAGTCGAGTGCCTTAACCACCTGAACATGCCGGGCCTATTGAAATAGAAACAAAGCTTTACAATGGACTAACTGTGCTCTCCCAACCGCTGGAATCGAAACCCGATTTCTAACCCTGTAAGTCTGCTTTCATACCGCTGTATCACAAGGGAGCTTTTCGACTTTCTGTTCCACGGTGGGTTAATATTTTGTAGATATTTCTTTCTTAAACAACCTTGTCAATCCTGGGGGACCTTACGTTTGGAAAGCCATCGTCCACGAATTCTTAGAATATTATTTCGGTGATTGTTTTCCTGCTCTAATGAAATCAGCATCCGTACTTGTTTGATCACATTATTGAGTTATAGGATCATTGGCTGGAATAATTTTCCCCTGAGAATGAGTTCATCATTTTTTGATATATATTTTTTATTTGTTTCTATTTTTATTCCTCGTAATTCTATGACTCAAAAACAGATTCGGTTGCCCGGTGGATACATCGTAGCTAGTAGTGGCGATGTAGTTCTGTGCTTGAAGAAGCAAACGTTTCTCTACGTAAAAACGGCTGGAGCGAACAACTTTGACAGGTTTACAAAGAAAGGAAGAGGTAACTGACCGTTAGCTGACCACATGTTTGAAGGCGGTTGTATAATTGAGTGTAGGAATGTAGAGGGCATGCTTAGATATTTGATTATATATCATAAACAAATATCATAGAAATGTTGTTGAGCTGTTAGAACAAAGTCCCATTGGGCTATCTGCTCTTTTCATCAACAGGAATCGAACCCTAGACTAACATTGTAAGTTCATAATCTTATCGCTTGCTGTCACCCTCTTAAACAACTTTGAAACTACTTCATCTCATTGACTGGTTTAGTAAATATCTGAGCAGCATGTCACGATATACAGGTTAAAAAACTTAATATTATAGTTACTTTTCAGAGAAAGCAGATGGCCCGATGTGGCTTTGAAATAAGAAAACACGCTTTTCAGAGAATAAAAACAAAGTTGAGATTAAAGACATGTAACCTAATCGTAAACAAACCGATAATATTATGAAGGTTGCATCATTTAAACAAAACTGATTTCGAAGAGAGGTCCAAACTCAAGTTCAAAACTCTAAATAAATAATTGTTTAAATTAGTATTTGTGTTTATAGTTAACACTCAAATTTATTTAATGAATATAAATATAATTAACCTTTATCTGTTGTAAAAAATTAAATTATTCTAATTTTATTTTGTTTAAATTTTACTTCTGGAGTTTGTGTTTGTCCACAAAGTAACCTATATTTAAAAAAAAAAAAGATAAAGGATTATTCAGATACAACAACCAGTTAATTTTGTTTCATGTCATTCTGTTTTGGGGGCTCACTTAACTTTTGAATGTTCTCTTCTTAGAATAGTAAGTAAAAAGATTAATTGTAATGTTAAAATTTACAGCTTGTAGACTTTGTTTTATCACCCTTTTTATCTTCTTTTTATCAACTAATTAAACCGCCATCTAGTGGTGAAATTAAATGGACGAATAATTAATGGAAATATGTAAGGAACCATCTTTCATTTTTCTCTTGATAAAAAACAAAACAACAAACGCCGATCATAAGCGCCAGATTTTTGTTTTGAGAGACGGATGAAGCATTATTATTTTATCTTACAAATACCTCTTTATGGGAAATAGGTGCATGTATAATGTAATTTCACTTATGACACACTGAGTATAATTAGTAATAGAATATAATTTCTTTCCCAGGCTCGCAAAGCCTCTCTCTTTTTGTGTTGGCTTTCATTCACTAGGACCTGGTGATTAGGGCGCTCGATTGGCAATTAAGTAAAGGAGGAAAGAGTATGACTATTTCATGATTAACAGGTCCAGAGCTTCCTCTGGAATTACAATAAGCCTCGATAATTCCAAAGCTATGCTGCAAATATTTGCGGTTATATAGTGCTACCGTAAACAAACTGCATAACCAAGTAAAGTTTGATTCGTTCGAAATAGTGGCAGTACGTGGTTTCCGCTTAAAACCAAATCATCGATACACCCACATACTCCTATCTCGCTACTCCTCTGAGAACATTTTGAATGTAATTTAAACTGTAATGTACCAGTTAGAAGTAAACTTAAGCCCTGAAAGGCATTGATCAAAGTGGAACCGATTCTTTGGCTTAGAAAAATAAATTAATGAGAACTTTTTGAAAGCCCTCTTTTTTTTTTTAAGGATTGAGAAACACAGGAGGATACTGCTTATTCCGTATTACTAATAAAATACGTTTTTGTTATAGTTGTAAAACTAACGCTAACGGGATATCGGTCGATACCTGCCATTGAATGCTCACCCATTCAGCTGTGGAGACGTTATAGAATAAGGTCAATCCCATTATTCATTAGTAAAAATAGTAGCGCAAAAGTTGGCGGTAGGCCGTGTTAACTAGCTACCCTCCCTATTAAGTTTATCACTGCTAAATTAGAGATGGTTCGTGTCGCTTTGCAAAAAATTCGAAACAAACTAAAACCACTTACTTTATTTTTTAATTTCATCTTTACCAAGTCTCTACCTTTGGGCGAAAATCAAACCAAATTATGATAAACACCGGAACACTTCGCATAACGCTAACATGCTATTAGACCGGCATGGCCAGGTGGTTAAGGCTTTCGACTCGTAATCCGAGGGTTGCGGGTTCGAATCCCTGTCACACCAAACATACCCGCCCCTTCAGCCGTGGTGGTGTTATAATGTTGCATTCAATCACTCTATTCGTTGGTAAAAGGGTAACCCAAAAGTTGGCGGTGGGTGGTAATGATCAGTTGCCTTCCCTCTAGTTTTGTTCCCCTCGGTGGACTCAGCAGATAGCCCGATGTGGCTTTGCTATAAGAAAAACACACCAACCCACCCTCTAGCCGTACACTGCTAAATTAGGGACGGCTAGTGCGGATAGCCCTCGTGCAGCTTTGCGCGAATTTCAAAACAAACAAAACCAAACAGGGATTCTATTAAGCTGCACGTATTTATTTATTTCTCACAGTCTGTGATTTCTCTATCCAGTATACGGTCTGTCGATCGGTTAAAAATGTATGTCCCTTAAGATGCAGATACTAAAATTAATATTAAGATAATTTCGTAAACAAAATTTTTACTAACTCGATAATCCTCAGTTTATATCGTTGCCTGAAGTATCCCAGTTTTATACGTTTTATTGTACTTCGACATATTCCACTAATAGGCACACAACCGTCTGTGTTGAATTTGGATTTTAAAGAGTGTAAGACGTTATCCAGCTAAAGTCTCAAAGTATGGTATTTAAGATTTTTATTTTAAGTCCTGAAATGAAATAATCAAAAAACAATTTCAGTGAATCAGTGGCTAACACTTTAAACAAATGGAATTTATGCGCAAGGATCTTTTTCTGCACGGAATTAAAAAGAAAAAAAAGAGACTTCAAAGAAAGGTGGAAATTACTCGATACTTAGAAAAGTAAATACAATTGTAAAAAGAGGAACTACATTAGGGCTAGTAAGTACGTTCTTTCCTAATGTAGGCCCAAGTTAATTTAAAGTGGCACCTGGCGGACAAAAATATAATGGGGGGGGGCGAAACACACAAAACTTATTTCCAAATAATGTAGCTGCAGTGTTTGTCCATTGCGTTAGGTCTCGCTTCAAAATAACTTGAAGATTTATTTTCGATTACAGGCCACTGTTTAAAATCGCTCCTCAAAGAAATCAATGTTATGCCCTTTGATGTAATTTGAGCAACACAGCCGCTGTATATTATCACATTATCTACGTAGAAACTCACTACTGAGTGTGGGGGTTGGGAGGGGTTCGTGATGAATGAGGATGATTAAATAAACTGGATGTTGCTTGTCCTATTAGTGTAATCAAACAACAGCTGGTTGGTCCATTTTTGGCCTAGTTTCTATCCCTGAACAATTGTTATAACCGATAAGTTGGTGTCAATTATTCTTGAGTATGGAAAAGAAATTATGTTAATACACCGAAAAACTGCAAAAACAACTGTTTATAAGCATATCAAAATATTTTTGTTTTACAGAATATATATTTCTCGACAGATCGTTTGTCTGAAATGCGTTGTTTTTAAGTAAAGGGAACTGTCTACAATGAATTGTTAGTAAGCTTGTTTAGGTTTTGATGCTGGATGCCACAGTTACTTGTAAGTTTATTGTGCGCAAGGAAGGACCGCTGCGAAATGAACCCTTTTTGACAGTTATCTTTTGTATAAGAGTCAAAGGGAAAATATGTTATTCATATCACTTTATTCGATATCGTACAATGAAGTGACGCACGTATATAATACCGATAGGAAATTTCAAAATGTTTTCTTTAATCAGAGGAAGTTCCGGTTTTTCCCAAAAAATATTCTCATAGAGAAAGACATTTTTTTAGTTCTTAATAAGTTTTTATTTTTTCTTTGTTTGACCATTTAGCACGGCCCACGAGTGACAGAAGTATGTCAACCGACTCCCAGCAATAGAAACTGGGTTTCGATACTTCTGGTGGGTGGAGCACAGATACCCCATTGTATAGCTTTCTATTAATTTTAAACAAACTCATTTTAATAAGCCTGGCACAACCAGATTGTTAGGTTCGCATACTCAAATTTCCGTCACACTAATGTGCTCGCTCTTTTAGCTGTGAAGGCATTATAGCAAGACGGTCAATCCAACTATTCGTTGGTAAAAGAGTAGTCCAAGAATTGGCGGTGGGTGGTGATGACTAGCTGCCTTTCTTCTAGTTTTACACTCGTAAATTATGGACGACTAATGCAGATAACCCTCGTGCAGCTTTGCGCGATATTCGGAAGAAAGAAACAAACCGTTCAACACACTAGGAGTGACTGATCGATGTTGAGATCGATATACAATTTTAGGAAATTGAATGGAAAAGTAATTTTCATATAACGTACTCTTGAAAATAACTATTGTGATCTGTTTTCTTTTTTCGACTATTAAACGCTCAGGATAGATAAGTCATACTGGCCTAAGTGACTTCTTTTTTTGTGCAAGCTTAGACTTTGTCACCTTAGGACAGGCTTAACTCAATGCAAGCATGCCTTTAGTGCGAATCCAAGGATTCATGATTCGCGTCCCTTTGGAGCTATGAGTGTATTGCTGTTAGAGCGATGGTCAAAACACTCTAAGGCCCGGCAAGACCAGGTGGTTAAAGCACTCGACTCGTAATCTGAAGGTCATGGATTCGAATCCCCGTCACATCTAACATGCTCGCCTTTACAGCCGTGTGGCTGTTATAACGTGACGGTCAAACCCACTATTCGTTGGTAAAAGAGTAGCTCAAGAGTTGGCGATGGGTTGTGACGAATAACTTTCTTCCCTCTAGTTTTACACTACTAAAATAGGGACGGCTAGCGCATATAGCCCTCGTGTAACTTTGCGCGAAATTCAGAACAAACCAAACAAACCAAATTCCTCCATTCAGTAAAATTAGCCAATCAAAAAGTAATTATATCATGTTATTACATACGAAACAAACGTAAAGAAGTTTCCCATTACATACGAAACAAACGTAAAGAAGTTTCCTCAAATAAACAGCTTTATGTTTACTAAAGCAAGAAACAAATAACAAATCAAATAATGAAAAGATTGTATGAAATTGGTGTTCTTTACTGAATTACTTTATGACCTTATTAATCCATCAGGAAAGCTGTTATTATCAGATCAGGCCATTTAGCGCATTGTATGTACAAGATTCCGTAATGAAACATACTTTGATCCTACGAAACTATAATTTAGCTGACAGCTTTAACTTGTAAATAATGATACTGTTACGGTTTGCTGTTTGGCAAAAATATACACATTGCGTTATCTGTGCTCTGCCAACGATGTGCTTTGAATCTAGAGTTTTAGCGTTTCAAGCCCTTAAACTTATCGTGGAACCACTGGAGTGCGATATTTTACTGAAAGAAAAGAAAACCGCTTGTTAACCTTGGTTTATGAAGTAAAGTAACTTTTTAATTAATTTTCCTATGAAATAATTTTATAAGAGAAAAACAGCGCTATTTTATATACAATATCTGTGGATATTAGATTTTCTTAAATCCACTACTTAAGCCTAAAGAGAGAAACGCACTTTACTCTTGACCTTAAATATGTGCAAACAATTGAGAATAAAAACGCACTCCAATCGATCACGTGAAAGTGTACGCACTCGAAACTGCTAATTAATTACGTAAGCCTAATTTTGATTTTTCGAATTGTATATACTATGAGGGAAACGATATTATTTTCCACAAATATATAGTATTATTTACCGTTACTTAAGAATATTTCATTACAAAAATAAAATATACTTGTATCACCTTTTAAAGAGGAATTTTATAAATATGTGTTACGTGAGTGTGAAACATCTGCTCTTACACAGGGCGACTTGCACATTTTTGTATTTTATATGGACCATTGTTTTATTTGAATTGTAGATAAAGTATATGTTTTAATATAACCTTTGGTTAAGCAAAAGCATTTTTAAGCCCAATATGCACCACAATTTTTCCATACTAGTCTTTAGTTAATATAAAATATATTGTTTGGTTTTTCTTTTGTTTTTGCTAGCAACATTATAAAAGTCAAGAAGCCTTTCTGGAAACATCATATTCTGTAGTTTCGGTTTTTCTTGCTGAGTGTACGTTAGAGTTTTTGTAAACATTTCTCTCTCCAATCGTATAAAGCCTCGCGCTGCGAGGAGAGTGTCGCTTTAATTATACAAACATCTTATAATAAATTATTGTAGGAGTTGGTAAACTTGCTGCATCAATAATGTGACAGTCTGTTAACTTTATCAGAAGATAAATGGTTATGCGAACTATTTTTCTTGTCATTACGAAATATAATAGACGCGTAAAATATCAAGCCATAATAACGCTTAAAACTGTGATAAACATAAGTATGTGAATATGATAGCCATCTAAGTTATAACAATCTGATATTAATCGTTGTCACGGTTATCCGGCCACTTCTGTTTAATTACCAGTTAGTTGCTTATTATTCTCATCACTACTTACCAGTTTTAGTCTTAGCTTCAACCCTAATTTTTCTTTGATAGTTTGCTGACTTTTCCACGGACGATTTGAGGAGAACTCCATATGTATGATTACAGGTATCGAAATTCAAACCTGCATTTCCTTTTTAGAAAGATGGGTTCATTGCCAGATCGTTCTTCTCTACCAAAGACAATTTTAAACAATGTTTAGGTTTTGTTTGTTGTTACTTTTATATTTTTATTGACAAGTTCAGAGAAGAGTATTACGAAAATAAGGCTTCTTCATTAGATTTTAGCTTACACAATTAGCAGACTGTAAATTCTGAGTCCGTTTTATTATTTTGTAAAATAAACAGAACGAGAAAAAATATTTTGTTTTTTATAAACAATATATATATATATTTTTAAATCTGTAGCGTTTGTTTGTATTTTGAGTTTCGCGCAAAGCTACACAATGACTACCTGCGCGTTAAGGCGTGCGACTCGTAATCCGAGGGTCGCGGGTTCGCATCCCCGTCGCGCCAAACATGCTTGCCCTTTCAGCTGTGGGGGCGTTACAATGTGACGGTCAATCCCACTATTCGTTGGTAAAAGAGTAGCCCAAGAGTTGGCGGTGGGTGGTGATGACTAGCTGCCTTCCCTCTAGTCTAACACTGCAAAATTAGGGACGTCTAGCACAGATAGCCCTCGAGTAGCTTTGTGCGAAATTCAAAAAAACAAACAAGACTACCTGCGCAAGTCGTCCCCGATTTAGCAGCGTAAGACTAGAGGGAAGGCAGTTAGTCATAACCACCAATGTTTTTTTTTTTTTGCTACTCTTTTTACATCATATTTTTAACGATTTTTAACTCGGAAATATCTTCTATAAAATATAACTATTACTATGTTTATCAGCTTTTCCTACTACAACATTTATGCAAATCTATAAGAGGAATTATGGTGGATAGCTTTGTTCACTCACATCATAAGATTATTATTTACGTAAGTGGTCACGAAAAGGAAGCAGCCAATCCGAAAAATCCATGTTTGTGTCACACACACACGATATGATGTATAATTTACAGAAGCGACTAACAAAATAAAATGTTTTTTTTTAATTTTTTAAATAAGTCACTTAAGTAATACCGTTAGATTTGTATAATAAACAACTTTTAAAATTTCCCCCTACTTTTAAATTATTAAATAATGCATAGTGTTAAAGTAATTACTGTTAGTGAATCACTGACTGAGCAAGATCTGGATTCAATTTGATTTCTGGCTGAAAATATACTTTTATAACTGGAATTATTACGTGAAGATATAGTTATATTTAGAGACAGTTAGCGCAGATAGCCCTCGCGTAGCTTTGCTCGAAATTCAAACCAAACAGTTATATTTCGTATCATGAAATTAATCCGTAATAGAATGGGAGCTAATGTAAATATTCACGTATATGTCACGTTATTAGATTCCTCGTAAGTTAAAGAGTTAAGTTGTTTTTTTTTAATTTTGAAAGTAATGCTAAGCCTACTATAAAAAAGAAAAAAAAAACGATCTGAAACCAAGTTAAAGGGTAGAACAAATTCATGCAATCACCCAAAGTAAAGTAGACAAATATCAGAAATGGATAAGTCAAATAAAAACGTGTAATTTAGGTGATCTTATCGTTTAGTGTTTTGTTTGAAGTTAAGCCCAAAGTTACACAATGGGGGCTGTGTGTGTTCTGCCCATCGAAACCCGAATTTTTAACATCGGTTTGAACACCGAAATCTAATGAAATGTTAGAAATTAACAGACATAAATCTCGTGATAAAATCACTTAAACTACATGTTTTTACTTAACTTGACCATTTCGCATTTTTGTCTACTTTGGGTGACTGCATGAATTTTGTTCTGCCCTTTAGCCTGGTATCGAAACCCAAATTCTACCATTGTATGGCCGTAGATATGCCGCTGTACCACCAGGAAGCGTAGTTTTTTTATTAACAAAAAATAAATTTAATCTGCAGTGTTTGGAGAAAGTAACCGTTGTAAGATAATTTTAGAAGGAAAAAATATTGTTAGATATGAATCGTATCTGTCCCTATTCAAACCTCATTTGGGGGCCAAGAATAACCTAAACGGTAAGCGTGCCCAAAATGTTAATCTATGTGCTCATGGCTCTCGTCCAATTGCCCAAAAATATTCGCCCCGGTCTTTAAAACCTTGGATTTGGTTTGAATTTCGCGCAAAGCTACATGAGGGTTATCTGCGCTAGCCTTCCCTAATTTAGCAGTGTTACACTAGAGGGAAGGCAGCTAGTCATCACCACCCACCGCCAACTCTTGGGCTACTCTTTTACCAATGAATAGTGGGATTGATAGTCACATTATAACGCCCCCACGGCTGAAAGAACGAGCATGTTTGGTGTGACGGGGATTTGAACCCGCGACCCGAGCCAAAACCTTGGATGTACGTTAGAAGGGTGATGGTAAAACCCCACTGTTCTCTCAGACAATTGTAGCGAAAGAGCTGGCTGTGGGTAATTTGGGCGTAATTGCCTTCTCTCTGATTTTTTTCGGTTCGAAACTACTGACGATCGAGTGCAAATGGATTTTGTGTAGTTTTACGCGAAAATTATAAAAGAAACAAACTTATCTACAGTGACTTGAGAGGCTGAAATATTCTAGTCGTTGCCTTTTCGAACTTTAAGCACGTGCATAAACAAACGCTTTGACACTTAACTGTATTCCTTACATTTAAAAAAAAAAGTGGAATACTGAAGTCAAGCTTTCAAAAAAAAGGGAAACAAAAAGCAAACATGAAAAGTTAAAGTTTATTTGTTCATAGAATATCTATGAGAAGAAAACACTTTTAGAAGAAAATGTTGCAGTTCGGTTGAACGCATGCGCTCTAAATGGTAATCTTTTATTCTTTTCTTAGTTGTTTTTCTTACTTTCGAAATGGATTAAGTAAAATCGCATTTCGTAACTGGTCTTTTATGTTACGTAAGTAACTTTATAATGCACTCCATGTTGTCCTAAATGTAAAACTTAAAAACATGTTTGAGGAAAAAAAAAGTATATAAACAGCTTTCCGAGTTGTATGCTGTTCGTGTATTCAATATTTATCTCTCCTTCTTCCTATGGCAACAAGGAAATTGACATTAAGATAATGGGGGGAGGTGATTTTCACCTCACTTTACGATGTAGTTCTAGCGTCACTCAATAATCGTTGGACACTGGGACTGTGGGCCTAACAGTAAAATATGTATGTAATCATATACGAGAGAACGAAGTTATACTTGTAGTCTTGTTTTACCTACTACGATGACCAATGTTACAGATTGTTACACTACGGAAAGCATGTCAGTCGTTGTACAGAAACTGAAAGCTCGGTGTTGTATTGTGGTTAGGAAATTTGACCCGCAAGCTGCTGGTAGCGGGATCAGAACCCGAAGCTGAACATGCTCGTCCTCTTCGCCGTGGGAGCAATACAATGTGATGCTCAATGCCACTATTCATTGGCAAAGAGAAGCGTAAGAGTTGGCGGTGGGCGATGTCAACTGATTGCACTCCTCGTGGTCGGCAGTTCAAAATAGGAAAATGCAGCAGATGTCCTTAAAAAAACTTAACCAAAATCAATAATACGGATAGCATGTTGATCATTGTCTGATACTGTGTACTGGATATACGAACAGTGATTTTAGTCCAATTGTTAAGGTGTAACGAAACGTTCAGTGAAGTGTATTAATTATCAGAGAAACGGCCATGAGTCAGCACTGGAGGATAAAACGGTAAAATAAACTTTCCATAAACGTTGTGATATGAAGTGACAGAATAAATTACATGGTGTAATAATATTTTAACCATTTGGGCACGTGTTCTCTAATTATAAGACGTTTTGGGGCAGAACGCCCTTCATCAGACGCATACCTAAAAATTCCGCTAAACCTTTAGCCTGATACACCTGAGTAACGGCGCTCTACCCGAAAACTCTGCTATTGAAACATGTTTGTGAATCCAAATGGTTGAATATATTACATCATTTGATCACTTTGTTTACTGATTTTCACGAAAGCTACTCGAAGGTTGTCTGTACTAGTTTAGCACTGATAGACTAGAGGAAAGGTAATTAACCAACAGCACCCACCGCCAACTCTTGGGTTTCTCTTTTACCAATGAATAGTAGAAATACTACTACGTTTATATCGCTCTCACAGTTAAAAGGGTGACCAAATCTGGTGACGTAATTCGAAGCCACGATTCGCAGATTGTGAGTTAAAAGTCCCAAACTCTCAGTCCATACGTTATTTAAGCTAGCATTAATAATAACATGTTATCCGTAATAAAATGGCTTTAAATTCATTGAAGTAAGAAAAAGAAGGTTTCTAATCAAAACAGTGTTTACAAAAATATATCGGTTAAACTCGCCAGTTTATTGAAACTGTTAACTCTAGCCCTAAATCGGCCATTGAAATAAAATAGGATAAGAATTTAATTAGCAAACTGGTACTGGACGTCGTACAATAGCATTGAAAATTTAAAAAATATATATGGTTTAAGGAATTAAAACTACATGAAAGCAACACATTTGTTTTTAAAACGTTCTGGAACAATACTTCAAAAGAGGTGGCGTTGTAAGCTTAAAGTTAAGCCTAATTTGGTATACAGTTGTTTTGATAAAAGCTGAATTTTCATCGTCACCACCGAAACACTAAAACAAAGAAGGCACGAACAGCTTGTTAAAACCTAAAACAAAAATATGACACCAACAGAAAATGATCTTGACATTAGTTGTTATAAAAAAAACAACAGAATTAGTGATGACTTGGACATAGATAGTTTCAATCCTTTTGTGATACAGTATTGCTTTAGAAGATATTCAGTTGGAATTTAAACTATCAATGGTTATTTTAGCATAACTTGTGACGCAAGCATAAACTGTATCATTTTACGGTATTTATTTGTAGTATTTTTGGGAGTTGGTTTCTAATGTTTATTTTACCGTTTGAAACGAAAATAGACAACTGATACAAAGTACTGAGAGAAAGAAAAGGTTTGTTTTTTTTCTAAACTTACAACGATAACTGAATTCTACTGATCTCTGACCTGAATGTTTATATCACGTGTTCATAGTATGTCTTTAAATTGAAATTTCAGTTTCGACACAGTGTATGTAATTTCCCTCTTTGTAGGCCCGGCATGGCCAGGTGGTTACGGAGCGCTCGACTTGTAATCTGAGGGTCGCGGTTTCGAATCCCCGTCACACCAAATATGCTCACCCTTTAAGTCGTGTGGGTGTTATAATGTGACGGTCAATCTCACCATTCGTTGGTAAAAGAATAGCCCAAGAGTTGGCGGTGAGTGATGTTGAATAGCTATCTTTTTCTTGTCTGTTAGTTCAAAATAAGGGATGACTAGCTCAGATAACCGTCAAGTAGCTCTGTGTGACCATCCTAAAACAAGTAATAACCTTCAGTACGCGCCGATTATTTACATGTTTCAATATATTCAAAAATTAAGAAACTTTCGCGGACTTCATCATCCAGTTATTTTGTGTTTGTACGCATCTATGAATTCTTTTTTATAATTGTTACTTGTATTTTTGGCAAGGCTTCTAAAACTATCTGCCACTGTCTCTCATTTTGAACAACTGACCAATCAAGAGCACTCTATCACCAACCATCCACCCTAAAAGATCGATAATTTTTCTGTTGTTTTAATTCTGAAAACCAGCAAATTAGATAACATCTAAATTAAGCGTGATTAAAAAGATGATGTGTATAAACAGGATTGGTTGAATCATCTTATCAAGAAAAATGTTTTCATTGGACTCTTTTTTTTTTTTTTAAGGTTGGCTGCGGTTTCTAGTTTAAGAGAATAAGTAGCAATATGTTTTTAACTGTGTTCATTCATTCTTCTGATGGGAACCTTTATTTATTCGAAGCAGAATAATATGTCTAGGTTTCTCATGGAGAGAAAAAAAACTCACAAAGAAACAAATATATTAAGTTTTATATATTTTTATTTTCGGGGATTTAAATTTATTGCTTCCTATTAGACGAGAACACGGTCGGAACAAATCCGGTGTGATATAAACACGGATAAAATACGCTGTTTGTATCACGGAAAAACAAAACATTATAAGATCTTTAAAAATTGCGCCTCGAATTGATACAAGGAAACGATCTGGGCTTATGTCTTTCCATTCTGCTGTTTTTACTTTCTAGTTATCTGGATAGATTAATTTTCTACCAGTAATAGAAAGTACAATTTCAGACTGGATCTCCCCTTCCCCAAGTGGCACATCTGTAAGTTTGAAAGCTCCTAATGCTCAAAACTGGGTTTCGATACTCGTGATAAACACAACACAAATAAATCTTTGTTTAACTTTGTACTTAACTACGAAAAGAACAAACCCACTGGTTGATTTTGGATTTTCGAAACGTTTGAAGTTAAACACAGAGGTACACACTAGTTATTTGTGCCCTGCTTACTATGATCATCAAAACCCAATTTCTAGTGTTATAAGTCCACAGACATACTGCTGTGCCCCTAGGGGTAATTCCATATAGAAAAGAATAAAGGTTATTGACTTTCGTCGATACGTTATTTTGTACATATATACAAACAAAAGTAAAACTATGAAGTCGATAACGTGAGTGGTTAATATGGAGCAATCTTTCATTATGTGAAACAAAAACGAAAATTTTTTTCTCAGGTGACTAAAAACAACTTGTTGTTTAAAGAAAAAATCTTGTATACTCAGTGCTGTAATGCAAATAATTATGTAGCAACAAAAACAACCGAATTAAGGGGTCGTTCTTTATTGTTTAATTTCTGATATGAGACTTCAATAAATTATATGCAACTTTCAGTCTATCACCTACCTTGTGGCCTGGCATGGGCAGGTGGATAAGGCACTCGATTCGTAATCTGAGGGTCGCGGGTTCGAATCCCCGTCACACCAAACATCCTCGCCCTTTCAGCCTTGGGGGCGTTATAAGGTGACGGTCAATCACTAAAAAAGTAGCCCAAGAGTTAGCAGTGGGTGGTGATGACTAGATACCTTCCCTCTTGTCTTACACTGCAAAATTAGGGACGGCTAACGCAGATAACCCTAGTGGAGCTTTGCGCGAAATTCATAGAACAAACCAAAACCTAAACAGTGCCAAGCCCAAATAAACTATGTGCAGGTTGTAGGTTCTGATCTGTATTGTTGAAACATATTAAACGGTGACAGGCTTAGTTCGACAATTTGAGAAAACAGGGATCGGAAACTGAACGAACTTTAAACTGGAACGAAAGGAGTACATCATGAGATATAACTACAACAACATCCACATCACTGTTTAATTACATCAGTGAACCACTAGTACACATCTCTTCAACGTTTACACAATGTTAAAAGTAAATACTACTCAATGCTCATTCACGAGGCTTCTTAAGAGGAGGCAGAATGTAAACAGGAAAGATCGTAAACCGATAAATACTAATATTTTAACGAATAAAAAAATAAACTTGAGGATTATTTTAGTTCCTATGTGATCCTTTACACCGTTTATACCGAAATCGACTCACAATACTGGCCACTCGAAAACTGACAAAAAGAGTAGCGTGCATCAAAACGTGCTGTAATTGTGTGTGTTGTTATAGCAAAGCCACATCGGTCTATCTGCTGAGTCCACCGAAGGGAATCGAACTCCTGATTTTAGCGTTGTAAATGTGTAGCTTTGTGCTTACCAACAAACAAATTCTTTCTTTGGACTTGGATGGACTTAATGAACTAGTTTCACTTTTTCAGACTAAAACTATTATCCAGAATCATTTTTACTCCTCGGACTAAAGTCCATATAATAATCCAGTTTCACTCGAGATTAAAAGTGATTTACCTAACCAGTTTTAAGATCGATATACTGATCCAGTTTCACTCGTTTTAGATCGATATACTGATCCAGTTTCACTCGAGATTAAAAGTGATTTACCTAACTAGTTTTAAGATCGATATACTGATCCAGTTTCACTCTGTAGACCAAGATCGACTTGATATTATAAATTAGTTTCACTCGTTAGACTAAAATTAGCATAATAATCAGTTTCACAATTTATACTAAAATCTACTTGATGAACTTTGAATCTTCAAACAAAAGGAGTAAGCTGCTTAGTGAGAGCAAAATTAAAAATGCACTTGGAAAACAATGTATCTAATTATATATACTTTCATTATTTTCCTACTTAGACAATAATATATTGTTTAATCAGTTAGGCTCCCTCACCTATAACGACATTTTCGGTCATAATCCCAAATTTCGCAAATTTTGGCCAGCGTAGGCGATTTAGGTTAGTCCAAAATACACATGTTAAGGTGAAAATGCAAAACCGTCTTCATTGTAAGAGTATTCTAATAAACAGGTAATAAAATTAAAATGTAATTACATTTGATATACCACATAGTCAATAGAATAATAAATGATATAATATATCTTACTTAAGGAACTCAGAAAACGCTAGCTGTTGACTTGAAATGTGTTTATTTGAAGACAAACGTTCGTGAAAGAAGTAAGACCATGCAAACAAAACAAAAACGGGTTAAGGCAAAAGAATAAACTAGGTGACTTTGCATTAAATAATATTTAAGAATCTCTGACAATCAAAGAAAATCGGCCCAGTATGGCCTAGCGTGTTAAGGTGTGCGACTCATAATCTAAGGGTCGCGGGTTCGCATCCCGTCGCGCTAAACATACTCGCCCTTTCAGCCGTGAGGGCGTTATAATGTGACGGTCAATCCCACTATTCGTTGGTAAAAGAATAGCCCAAGAGTTGGCGGTGGGTGGTGATGACTAGCTGCCTTCCCTCTAGTCTTACACTGCTAAATTAGGGACGGCTAGCACAGATAGCCCTCGAGTAGCTTTGTGCGAAATTCAAAAACAAACAAACAAAGACTAAATAAAATATTTTAGGGTCAAATTACGAATAACGCGTTCTTGTTTGTTTGTTTTAGAATTTCGCGCAAAGTTACACAAGGGTTATCAGCGCTAGCCGTCCCTAATTTAGCAGTGTAAACTAGAGAGAAGGCAGCTAGTAATCATCACCCACCGCCAACTCTTAAAGTACTCTTTTACCAACGAATAGTGGGGCTAACCGTCACATTATAACGCCCCTACAGCTGAAAGTGTGAGCATGTTTGGTGCGACAGAGATTCGAACCCTCGACCCTCAGATTACGAGACGAACGCCTTAACCCGCCTGGCCATACCGAGCCATAACGCGTCCTATTCGTAAAGATAAGTCAGAACAGCTGTTGAATAATTGTCATTTCAAAAGCTGTCGCTAATATATAACTATGAGCTTGATCGTTGTATATATTGGCATTAGGAACAAAATAAACTAATCCAACCTAGTCATATGGAAAAGTGTGGGAACGTTCCTCTGTCTTTCCATATATTACGCTTAAATGCTAAATCTGTTTCCCTTTCCTCACATACAGAAATCTGTTTCGGGTCTGTTGATATCACCGTTAGGAAACAAAATAAACTAATCCAACTTGACTATTAAAAAGTGAGGAACATTCCCCCTTTTTTTCTATTTGTTATATTTAATATTTTTTCCTCCCCACACACGTAGAGAATTCTGTTACTTGTTTTGGGTAGACTTTAAATCAACTATAACCGTACTTAAAAGGAAAACGCATCTATGTAGCTAATTATTTTATCGGGTTCTAGCAAAAACTACCTACATACAATGGTTCGACAGAGTACTTAGGGCAAATATGCAGTAACATATGTTAATACCTCATGTTTCGTTTTCTTCATCATATTTTCATGCAGTTTTACCTACGCGATGGAAGGTAAATTATTTTAGCGTGTATTACGCGCGTAGCGTATATACAAATACATGAATAAATTCATTGAAATTTTCACGTGCATGAAGTGACTCTCGAGCCAAGCATGAGTTTGTGAATTGGGTATCTAGGCAACAGTAATTATGGGAACGGTTACCGTTGAACAGGTGTAAGATTATGAAATATTTTACTATGATAACAATATACACTTGATGTTTTTGTCCATTCGCTTGTAAAACAAAAATCAATCAACAAAAGGAAACTGTTAATAGTTTTATTTTCAGTTTATAATTTCTGGTTAGTTATGTAGAATGCAACTCGAAGAAAATAACAGATGTTTCTTTAGACAGACGTAAGGTAACTATGAAGTTTATTTATATAGAGAATTTTTAAAAAAATATATCTAGTATATTTATTTGTAATCTGGTAAATTTTCTCTCAATTTTTATTTTGAGTATTATTAACTCGTTTGCTTTTTTCAATTAAATTACATTATTTTACATGTAATGGCAGCAGAAATTATATATATTCACGTCTAGTACGTTAATACACGAGAATTCCTTATCGTCTAACTTTAAATGAAAGATACCAGTTAGGTGCGAAACGTATCGACTTTTCTCTTGTAAAAAACACTGTGAATTATACTGAAATAAAATTATCCTGACAATTATTTTAAAAGAGGATATTTAAGCCTATTCATAACTTTTATTTAATTTCTGAGAGGCTTCGGTGCAGTGTAAAATGGCGTTCAGATTCTAAATATAAATTTACACGAATAACTCGGTGTTAGAGAAGACAGCTACGCTTGAAAGATAACTGATTTTTTTTTCACGCGCTTTTGGAAACTCCATACTTACTTGAAATATAACATTTTTGTTAATAATACATGAAACTGCTCACATTCTAAGATAAGAGAAATATTAAAACCCACAAAATGGAACTTGTAGCACATAACACTAAAATGTTAAACATCTAACTTAGTTTGTCTAGAGTTAAAAGTTTGTAACTGTAGCTTCGCAGGTGTTTTGACAAACACACTCCTGGCGAGATTAAACAAAATATACTATTATACTTGTAACGATTTTAAGACATCAACACACTATAAATAATAGACTCCCTACATAGACATAAGAGTAATATTTCTCCCAACCATTATACATTTCGTAGATTTATTCTTATGACAAGAACGATGTTTAATAATCAGTTTCCTAGCTTCGATGTCTTGTTTAACTTAATTCAAAACTACGGAGAAAATATATTGCATGATTGCGGTGTTCAATGTAATATCGTTCTCTGGTGCTCACACATCCAAATAATGCACCTGAGTCTTTGAACAGCCATATTACAAATTAATATAAATTTGTTAACAAAACGAATGATAAGTCTATTTGTTTTTATATACTTCTTGGTTTAAAGCGCTACCTAGTTTTGGATTTATGGCTTGAAATTGAGTATATTTTTAAGGTTTATCAGTCACGTTATTTTTGGGCACGAGTGTGGGTATATTTCATTGTAAACATTTTGTTTTTAATAGCAGTAAACTACAAGTTACCTTAAATAAAAGGGCCTAAATCGTTAAAGTTACGTTGTACCAATAATATAACCTTCAAGTTAATGATATTAGTTCTAATAACCATGTTTGTGTTATAAGATCAAACAGTGCTTTGTGTAACGTATTTTTATTGGATGCAGTTAAGTTTAATCTTCGTTGCCATGATACAGTGATCACTATGGAAACCACATCCTTCTCTTCCACACAGTCTCTCACTCACGTGATCCTCTTCCGTCAGACATATTGATCACATGAATATAACGTTTAAAACATCGTCAGCGTGTTCCATCCCTCCTCGACATCTTAAAAATGGGAGGATAAAAATTATTAATGTGTGAGGGAAAAATGTTTTTACCAAGAAACTTGTGACATCTCGCTTTTCTTTTTTGCTTTGTACAAAGTTTTCGATCGATAATCAAACTCTATGTGTGTGTGTGTGTGTGTGTGTGTTATTAAAATGTCGTACCTTCTATACGAGTACACAAAAAATAGTACTTTCTGTAGTTACAAATGTTCTATATGTATCTTGTCAGTTTGAGAGCACAGATTTAGATCAAAATAGTACTTGTTGTTCTACTAATGGTAAAAGTAAATGGTAAAAGCGTACTTTACACACCAATAATGTTTCTTGTAACCAGTTAACATAAAGATTCTCCATCATACCAAACATGCTCGCCCTTTCAGCTGTGGGGGCGTTATAATGTGACGGTCATTTCCAGTATTCTTTGGTAAAATAGTAGCTCAAGAGTTGGCGGTGAGTGGTGATGACTAGCTACCTTTCCTCTAGTCTTCCCTTAAGTCTTGCACCACTAAATTAGAGATGGCTAGCGCAAATAACCCTCGTGTAGCTTTGCGCGACATTCAAAAACAAACAAAGCTAAACTGTTAACTGTCGCTTAGACGAGTGCATCTTTCGTTAGATTTCTCATCGGTTTTTGTTTTTTTCTTGCGTTATCGAGATGTACGTTGGACCTAAACTACGAGAGGCATTTGAATGTTCGAGGAACTTTTCCAGTTTTATTTCATTTTTACTATTCCCTGTATAGAAGATCTTGTTTCTTAAATAATTTGTTAATTTTAAGAATCATGGTGCAGAATTCTCTAAATATAGAGTAAATAATCAGAAGAAGTTAACTCCAATGTTAATAATTTACGTTTGTGAGGTGTGGTTTGTGTGAATTTAAGCACAACTCAACATAAAGGGCTATCTGTGCTCTGCTCACCATGGATATCGAAGTCCGGTTTCTTGTAAACATACCATGTATGCTTCTGGAAGGCTACATCTCTGAGAGTCTCCTGTTAGGACAGTGGTAAGTCATCAGACTTACAACGCTATAAACAGGGCTTCGATACTCGTGGTAGGTAGAGACAGCGCAGATAGTTCGCAGTGTAGTTTTTTTGGTTTTTTTTTTTTCGCTTAACTACACCAACCAACATCCCTGAGACGAAAGCCTGGTATGACCAGGTTGTTAGGTCACACCAAACATGCTTACCTTATTAGGTAAAAGGTTGGGCCTTATAAAGCGATGGTCAATCTCACTTTTTGTTGGTTAAGAGTAGCCCAAAAGTTAGCGGTGAGTGTTGTTGACTAGCTGCGTTGTAGCTAGTCTATCGCGTCTAAATTATGGACAACTAGTTCGGGAAGACCTCGAAAAGCTTTACTCATATTTCAAGAAACAAATGAAATACTTGTGAATTCAGAGTTCAGACACGCTAACAATTGGGCCGTTTGTCATCGTGTGATAATCAAGAAGGTTGCGTCAGATGAAAAATTACTGATGACATTTCGTTTCTTTTATTGGAGGACGTAATTACATCATCAGTCAGTTGTTAGTTACTCGAGCTGAGTCGTTTAATCATTTATCTACCGAAAGGTGGCGATAGTGCGATCGGATATCAATCGTTGTCATAGTTAATAGCTTCTCCGATCACCTAAGCCTAATTAGTTATTACTTTCTTTACATTACTGTATATTAACATCGTATTATTTTATATATTGCATTGCAGCAACTAACACGCAGCCATCTTTAGGGAAATCCTAAAAAGGTATAGGGGTAGATTTTGGAATTCGATCCTGGAGTTTCATGTTAAATATAAGTCATTGTTTTAACGCCATTTGGACACCGTTTCTTTCCATTGCAGAGAAAGTCAGGAATTTATTCAAATAAACACTTGCAGACAAAAATTTAAAAAACCTAAGCTAAGACTGGACTATTTGTGTCACATCCTGGACATCATTGAAAAGACAGGTAGGCATAGAGAGATGCCAGGACTCAGTATCCGTTACCTTAATAACTTCATATATTTTTAAACTTCCGATCTGACAACAAAAACGACCAGCTTTTCTTACTTCCCAAAGGCTTTATCAGTACAGACACTATACGTTAGATTCTACTTCTTTGTTTTATGTATCCATTAGGTTTTGGCCCCTTGTTTTACGTTTACAGCGTTTCTTACACTTCACTTTTAACCTCGCAGTTTATTCCTTTCGAGGCTCGATCGTCAGTCTTTCCCATAGTAGCAATATTTCAAAACGCCACCACAGAGTAGTCGTTCATCTTGCGGTAAGTGGTTCAGGCAGCGACCCTTACCTTTTAATAATACGTTTTATTATGTCACAGAATTCTTGGCAAATGATTCGTCGTGTTAAGTCTTAAAAAAACACCAAATAAATAAATCATCTTAAAACCTGGGTAGAAGAGGAGTGTTTCGTCGAGTTGGTGTGTGTGTGTTTTTGTATAGCAAAAGCACATCGAGCTATCTGCTGAGTCCACCGAGGGGAATCGAACTCCTGATTTAGCGTTGTAAATGCGTAGACTTACCGCTGTAGCTTCTTTTAAATTATGATGTAATTAACAGTCCCCTTCGTGGCATCAATTATCATCTGTCTCTCTTCCCCACTGGCAGGTTTGAAGGATTGTAACACTTTAATTTGAGGTTCGATCCCTAAATCAGGGCACCCCAAATAGCACACTCGTAGCTCTGCGCCTAAACAAAATACAAACATATATGATTTTCAAATAAAGCCTTTATTCACTTATGTAGCTCTTAATTTATTCCAAAAATCATTGAATGGGTTTCATTTTTCTTCGTTAATAACTGAGTTTACTCGGGTCGATTCATTGGAGTTCATAACAGTAAGCCTGATATTTGCGTTCGACTCACAATCTGAATGTCGAGGGCTCGAATCCACGTCTCACCAAACAGTCCCCAGTGACATGTCCGTGGACTGACAGTGCTAGAAACTGGGTTTTAATACTCGTGGTGGGAAGAATAGATGATCAATTGTGTTGCTTTATGCTTTACTACAAACAGTAAACCACCAAATATGCTGACCCTTTCAGTCTGGTAGGCGTTACGTAGTGACAGTCAATCCCACTCTTAGTTGGTCAAAGAGTAGTCCAAGAGTTGGCGGTGGGTGATGATGAATGGCTTTCTTTCCTCTAGTGTTGCACTGCTAAATTTGCGACGGCTAGCGCAGATTGCCCTCGAGTAGTCGAACAGTTGGCGGTGAGTGGTGGTGATTAACTGCTTTCCCTCTAATCTATCAATGCTAAATCCAGTTGGATCGGCTAGAAGAAATAGTCCTCGTGGAGCTTTGCGTTATATTTACAACAAAACAAACTGTAAAACGGCGCACAGTCTTTAATATTAAACCATTCGTGTACACTGTATCATATTTCATCATTCTTTTTCATTGTTGAAGCTTTCGACTTTCATTCGAAAGCTGCCAACTCTCAGTAGCTGCTAGGGGCAACAGTGACTGTTACGTTTGCCGTCCTTTTCCACGCGCACGAACATGTCTCTCTTCGTTGGCTTATAAAACTGTAAAGCCTTAAGTGTTCTTATACTACATTTAGGTAAATCACCTTTCCTGCAAACTGACATTGACTCCATTTCTCTTCGTCTTTCCTCTTTCAAAAGCGAGAGCGTATCTGTTTGTAGAACTCTGCTGTTTATTTATAAAATACTGCTCTCACTTCTGGTCAATATCCAGAACAGATGACGCTTACAGTAGCAGCATTTAGGAATAGACTTGAATTACTGACGAAGAATGACGGATAACAAATTACCCAAAAAAATCTTAAGCCGTGTTTAAAACACATTCTGTACTGTGTCAATAAACAGCCTGTACCATGTCTGAAAGTATCCCGTAGTGTGTCTAAATATACTCTTTACGTGTCCAAAAAATCCTCTACCATGTCCATAACCATCTTATACCGTGCATGAAAACATTGCGTACCGTATCCTAAAACATTCTGTACCGTATCCAGAAAAGATCCTCCTCATTGTCAAAAAAAACATCCTGTGTCATATCTACATACATCTCGTATCCCTACAGATACCCTGTGCCGCGCCCAAACAAATTCCGTGTCATGTCCAAATTCTTCTTGAATAAAACGTCTAATCATTATTGTATCTCTGAAATTCTTTCTGCTATTTTTGAAAATATAACTTTCAGTAGCGAAGCTTTCTTTATAATAAATAACTCTGTATTTATGGTAGATAGAACCATAGTTTACGAGGGTTTTTTACACGTTATGAGCTCTGAAGTTAGGTGTAAAAAAATCAGTTTTGGACACCATTTTAACCATGAATGAGCACTGGTCTCTTTGCAACCCGCGAAGAAGTTTTTCTTTCCATTTTCCACCACTAATCCCCTGATACAATGAAACGCGATTCAGTAACTGGCCAACTAAAATTAATTGACTGGAACTTTAGCAGTGACAAGTCGATAACAGAAGTCCTTGAGTACGGTAGATCACTTCTAAAGCTAATGGGCATTCCAATAATATTATGTAGAGAAACTACTTCAGGAAAGTAACACGCAAAACTAATAAAACAAATGAAAACAGAAGCAAAAACTTCCATTTACTGTTACTTATATCAAGAAACACCTTACAAGGAATGTAATAATTCCAGACTTTCGACTAGTTAACCAAAAACCTAACCATATTGTAAAATATATCCTTGTAATATTCACTGTAAAACGCACACAAAAAAATTTCTAACAATAGCTTAAGCTTGCGATCTATTATGATGGATGATCTATCCGAGATAAGTCATATCTGTTGGAACATTGTATATATTGTAAGGTGGACTTACAGTTGGTTACACCAGACACTTTCAGAATGTCGTGACGTGTTTTGTTTTTTTTAATTCGAGCCTGGAAGAAGTATGCCAGTTCTACACTTCTGTTCTCACAAATCTACCACAGGTTTTGTCCTTCTACTTCCCATCTTATGTCAGACCATTTGTACATCAACAGTAGGCATAACGTGGTGTCTTGAAATTGTTATGTTAACACTAGACACTTTCGGTGGGAGAGCAGCACGTCTCTTGATTTACAGCGCCATAATCAGTGGTTCGATTCCCCTTGGTGGACACAGCAGATATCCCCATGTGGCTTTGCTGTAAGAAATCATGCATACACACACAACGAAGAGTCCAAACCTGCAAAACTGTGGGTGCAGAGAAGCAAAAGAACCGTTCCCATGGCTACCAAAGGATCATTTATAGCTCTGTGATTACAGGATTAATGCTACCTCGGCCCACGAGCTCTTCGGATCACCAGCTCGTGTCTCTGCAGTGGACTGAAACACAATTTTTGTTTCTAGTGTATAAGATTAATTTTGTATTCTGTCTTTTTTTGGAGGGGGGGGATAAAACCACTTTTCATCTATTGATCAGAAACAAACAGACAGTCAGATATATAGGTAAATAAGAATCACTCTCATAAACAACGGTTAACTCTCTGTGGATGACAATTTTAATTTTTCACGAATTTGGATCAATATAAACCAGTACGGAAATATTTGTTTCAGTGTTTCTGTTATAAAATTATTAGACAGTTTCTTTGAAGAAACATGCATGTTTTTAGTTACTAAAATGTATACATTAATTTTGTTCACTAAATACAGGCCTTCCACGGACACGTGACAGCACTCAGAGCACGTCCGTTGTACATCAAGGACATACACATCACTCTAGCGTAAAATATTCTCTCATGTTCATGCAGACAGTTATATAACGACAGCTCTCAAATCGTCACACCTGTCTTATCCTTGGTGAAGGAACTCACTGACATTTATACGACCCTCGACGTTAGAAAGTTCTCCTCTCTAAAATATCTTCAGATTTATCCCGACTTTTATTATTTTAACTTTGTGAATGGGAGAATTAGATTATAAGATTTCTTCTTTCTTTTTCCTTCTTCTGCTTGTAAAAATCTTAATTAACTTATTTTGTGTTCTTGTTTAATACGATTACACAAATATGTTATACATATATCACACTCCACCAAACAACAGGAAGGAAAATAATTGGATGTAGATCTTCCCGTTGCAGTGACAGTCAGGTAACCCACTGTGTAATTTTACGCTTAAAAACAAAAAACAAAACCTTTTTTTTTAAATAACCTTTATTAAGTATTCCTAAAACCGTTATTTGGTCGGAAAATGGATACAATATCTTCATCGAAAAGTTACGTTTTAGTTAAGGTGCGTCCAAAAGAAACTGATGATAGGAAGGGGTGGAAGTGGTTTAATGTGTCTTTTTTTATAGCAAAGCCTCATTGGGCCATCTGCTGAGCCCACCGAGAGGAATCGAACCTCTGATTTTAGCCTTGTAAATCCGTAGACTTACCGCTTTATTAGCGGGGGGGGCAAGTGGTTTAACACTAGAAATGTGGTTGTTACCTTCACAAATTCAACTTTTTTTTTCTTCGCTCCTAGGGCTACTTTTTCACTATACAAGAATCTAAAGTTGGCATCCCTCGTTGGCTGAGCTTTAAACCAAAAATCAATTAACATATATTAGTGGTTCATACTTGACCGAGACAGAGATGGAAAATAAACAACAAAAAACTAACACTAAAAAGAAATGAGAAGAATTACGAATATAAATTAAATGTTGTTGAAGCACATCCTAACTGCCTTTAAGAACTTTTAATTAGGCCCGGCCTGGCCAGGTAGTTAAGACACTCGACTTGTAATTCCAGGTTCACGGGTTCGAATCCTCGTCACACCAAACATGCTCGCCCTTTCAGCCGTGGGGACGTTATAATATGACGGTCAATCCCGCTATTCGTTGGTAACAGAGTAGCCCAAGAGTTGGGGGTGGGTGGTGATGACCAGCTCCCTTCCCTCTAGTCTTACACTGCTAAATTAGGGACGGCTAGCTCAAATAGCCCTCGTGTAGCTTTGCGCGAAATTCAAAACAAACAAACTTTGAACTATACCTACAAAAGCCATTGTCTTTCCCCATTGTAAGTTTTGGAGAAACAAAATCAGGAGCTCAATTACCCGCGGTGGACAGATCACAAATGGTCTCTTTTGTAGCTGCGCGTTAAAAGAATAACAAACAAAAGCTATTACTAGGATACAACTTTGGTGAAATCCAAGACAACATCTCTTTTGGTTGGTCTAAGTCTTTTTGAGATTTATTTTTCTTTAGCTTTCATTTTAAGGGGCCCTAGGGGAGGCCTAGTGACTCAGTGGAAAGTCTGGGCATGACACAAGTAACCAGCTGTGTAGCTTTGTGCTTAACAAGAAACAAAGTTTTGTTGTTGGCTGTTTAAACTTGAACATAATATAGCTATGTTCTGCGTTATTCGATAGCCTTGAAGTTTCAGAGCAGAAAAAAATAATAATCACAGTCTCTCTTTGATACTCACCATTTTTCGTTCACATGTATTCAACCGACGGAGATATAAAACACACACACACACAAACGTAACAGACTTATACTTTTAAATACACAATCAATTCATTCACATTCCCTTTAAATTTGTACATCTTTTAACTGATGTACATTAGGTAATGCATGTCACACCAACAAAAGCACAACGCCTGCAACAAAAGTGCACGGGCGTGAAATAGGTTTGAGTTCCCAGGTAGAGAATCTAAGTATTAACCACTTGCATCCGTTGAATTAAAGAGACTTCCACATTAGGGCCTTAAGTACGTTACAAGAGCGATGGTCATCTCCTGTTATTCGGTTATAAAATGGAACTATATTTCTGGGCTAATTCGATGTAATAATACTATTTATATTTATACGTCATTCACTAAGATTTCATCTTGTCCCTCGTCTGAGTGTTAATAAGTGATTTGGTTTGTTCTTAATTTCGTGCAAAGCTACACGAGGGCTATCTGCGCTAGCCGTCCCTAATTTAGCAGTGTAAGACTAGAGGGAAGGCAGCTGGTCATCACCATCCACCGCCAACTCGTGGGCTACTTTTTTACCAACGAATAGTGGGACTGACCGTTACATTATAACACACCCAAGGCTGAAAGGGCGAACATGTTTGGTGTTACGAGGATTCGAACCCGCGACCCTCGGATTGCGAGTGGAATGCCTTAACCACCTGGCCAGGTCTGGCCTATAATTATTGCCACTCATCCGTTTGATTACAGCGTTTAACAGTGCCTCAACTGTGTTCAAAAGATTGGATGAACGTTGCCTAGCCTACATTTAACAAACTTATTAGACAGTAAATTTTCTAAGTTCAGTCTTCTATCTTTTCTATAATGGAATATTGTTGTGCCATTTACCGTCTTTTCTCTCCCTGCCTCCCATCCCCCAAACCGCTAGTTCAAAAACAATGTTAGAATTTAATCTCACCCAACTGTTTGTCTTCCTGTCGACAGTTTTAAAACGAGGCAATCGGTTACGGAGGGTATTTTTGTTTACTAGGCACACACTAATCTCACAAAAGCAGTTGCAAAATTGAGTTTCTAAAATCAAATGCTCCTAATCAAATTCCGCAGAGGCTAGAAGATATTACTCCTGAAATTAGACACTAAGGAATATCTTGGTAAAAATTAAAAAGAAAATAAAAACATTTTAAAGTTTTAAATTGTCACAATTACAGATTTTTCTACCTTTTAACTTACATTTGACCGTTACACAGATTGTCCACTAACACTAACATTGTACAAAATCTAGAAACAACAATTTATTACAATACACGACGAAATATAAAAGTTTAACAACAGCTGAGGTAGAAAATGTTAAGCAAAATAGTTTTCATTTTATACTGTTTAATTTCACAGTTTTGATTGTAAATATTCGTCCGTAATATGATTGCTTTAAAAAACAAATATTTTAGTCTTCAGATTTTACTATCTGTTCACTATTATTTAATGTATTGTGTGTCTGTGTTTTCTCATTGCAAAACCACATCGGACTATCTGCTGAGTCCACAGAGGGAAATCGAACCCCTGATTTTAGCGTTGTAAATCCGTAGACTTACGTACTGTTCATAATTTATAACGAAGTCAAAGTTTTTTTATTATTCTGGTAATTTTTGTCATATGTTTGCTTGTGTCTCTTTTGCTCCTGAAGATAAAGGTTCTACCTGAAACGCCGCATTGATAACTTACAATACCGAAACGTCGCGTCATAAATCTAAGTAACTGAAACTTTTCGTCAGTAACTTACAATACAGAAACATCGCTTTAATAATTTAAAACATCTGAAACGTCGAATCGATAATTTGTGATGCTGAAATGCTCGCAAAATAATAAACGATACTGAAACGTCGCGCAATAATTTACCTAAGATCAGTCTCAATAAGTGTTTAAAGTTTGTTTAGTAATTTTACATAACATAAAGCCACCTGGTGGCACAACGATAAACCTGAGGGCTTATAATGCTGAAAATCAAATTTCGATACCCGCAGTGGAGAAGGTAAGACTTGGTTTGTTATGTGGTTTTCTGGTTAACAACCAACCAACATTATTTAAGATAATATCTTTATGTGTTTTGTTTGTTTTTTTCGAATTTCGCGCAAAGTTACTCGAGGGCTATCTGCGCTAGCCGTCCCTAATTTATCAGTGTTAGACTAGAGGGAAGGAAACTAGTCATCACCACCCATCGCCAATTCTTGGGCTACTCTTTTATTAAGAGAGAGTGGGATTGACTGTACCATTATAACGCCCCCACAGCTGAAAGAGCGAGCATGTTTGGTATGATGGAGAATCTTTATGTTAACTGGTTACAAGAAACATTACTGGTGTGTAAAGTACAGGGTCAAGATAACAGTCAGCCCTTGAAACGTTATCCCCCTCATTCACTGTCATCGATTAAAATCGGCAGTTTTCTTAAATTAAGTTCCTCAGATTTAATGTCACCAAAAATGCAAATAAGACATATCTATACCTTTTAAGTATCCATAACGATCCGACACTATATTTTATCTTTTTACATTGCCAAGTATGTTTGTTTTAAATTTTGCGCAAAGCTTCACGAGGGGTATCTGCGTTAGCCGTCCCTAATTTAGCAGTGTAAGAATAGAAGGAAGGCAGCTATTAATCACCACCCACTGACAACTCTTGAGCTACTCTCTTTCCAACGAATAGTGGGATTGAGTGTAAATTATAACGCCCCCACGGCTGAAAGAGTGAACATGTTTGGTGTGTCGGGGATTCGAAACTGCGACCCTCAGATTACGAATCGAGTGCCTTATCCACCTGCCCATGCCGGACCTGCATTACTAACTAAATTAACCGCAAAAATATTAACTTGACCACTGGGAGCTACAAATATCTTCTGTAGTAATGACAGTGGACTAGTCACTTTAAATGGTATTTCTTTTTTTACCTTATTTGGTAGAGCTTTGTCATAAAAGAGCCCCTCCAGTGGCTCAGCGGTATGTCTGCGGACTTACAATGCTAAAAACCGGGTTTCGATACCCGTGGTGGGCAGAGCACAGATTGCCCATTGTGTAGCTTTGCGCTTAATTTAAAACAACAAAAATTGTCACGAAAGAATTACCGATAATAATCCATCAAAGAGGAGAAGTGATAAAATTAAAAATTCGCGTTTTTTATCGGTTCACTCTTTCTCTTCTACTTGTTTTTGCTTCATCACGAAAAAAATTGAAAATTAATTTTTAATAATTCCGATCCAGTATCGTTACAAAGTTTTGTTTCCTTGTTCCCCAACTTAATATCTTCCATGTCCTAATGTGCGTGTGTGTTGGTATTTTTGTACTCCCAAGAGAGAGCACTCATACCAAGCTGAAGTTAATACAGGCTTGGTTTGCCCACGCTCTTATTAAAGAAAAGCCATCTTAAGCAGCCAATAAAAATCAATTCTCCTACACGACACAGTTGTTGAACATAAGTCAAGTCATCTCTCTCATGACTGTGTGAAATGCAGAGTGCAGAAGTAACAACCGTGAAACTGTAATGAAACGGTTGTCGTTTACACAAGGATACGAAAGTTTAAGAATTTTAACATTACATTTATTTGCCTTAACAAATATATTTCCCAATACGTTATAAAATATATTCGAACTATTTTCATAACTTTCAACTTCAGAGCTGGATTTAGGAGCTGGAGCCCAAAGACACAGAACTGGAGGCCCACATAAAAACATATAGGCTAAATTTTATTATGTTTTATATATGTATATATATTATTGAAAATTAATACACTCTGATAAAGTTAAGTAAACAAAACGCAGGAAGGACTGCATTAAAACCAGGCCCGGCATGGCCAAGTGGGTTAAGGCATTCGATTCGTAATCTGAGGGTCGTGGATTCGAATCCCCGTCGCACCAAACATGTTCGCTCTTTCAGCCGTGGGGGCGTTATAATGTTACGGTCAATCCCACTATTAGTTGGTAAAAGAGTAGCCCAAGAGTTGGCGGTGGGTGGTGATGACTAGCTGCCTTCTCCCTAGTCTTACACTGCTAAATTAGGGACGGCTAGCGCAGATAGCCCTTGAGTAGCTTTGCGCGAAATTCAGAAAAACAAACAACGTTAAAACCAGCAAATCCAAACCTCTGATTAATTATATTAGTTTGTTATAACTTAAAAAACAAACCAAAACAAAAATGAACAAAGAACGCTGCATTCATTGAAAATATCCCAGGCCACAAACTTTAATGTGGGATTATGAAATGTACCCTAGGTTGTGGAGGTGAATGAAGAAGTAGGACTCACATTGGGGAATGAAGGTTATGCCTGACAGACGGTATATCCTCACCGCAGTCTCACATAAGAAATAAAAGAGTAGCAATAGATAAAGAATAGAAATTAAGAGAGCGATATGTGGGTGCTCAAGCCCACAACGTCCCACATCTATTTCACCCTTCACTGTCTGCACAGATGTGGGAAGATGCTCTCCAAAGTAAAGAAGGAAATTTAACTGAAGTAAATATAAGAAAATATGGTACTTGTATCTCAGAACGGCTAGTATGGGTATTAACACTTTCATTGATAAGGAGAGAACAACGTTTCGACCTTCCTAGGTCATCTTCAGGTTAAAAAAGAGAGAGTTTGCAAGTAACCATTGAAGGTCACGTCTTAGGGACGAGAGTATAAAAGGGTACGGGATTGTAAAGGGCGTTGCAGGTGGATGTTAGGTTATTAATTACTATAGGTATAAAGGTTTTCCTTTATATTGATTTAATTTTGGTTTTAGTTGCTGTATAAGTAGGGCTTCTTTGATTTTGCGTTTGTTTATATTTTTTCCCTACTTAATATCATGGTGCTTTCTATGGTTATGTTGAGGTTATTTGATTTGCAGTGTTCAAACACGTGGGAAGGTGTTTTTTTTTTTGTTCTTTGAATCTAGTTTCCATTTTTCTCCTTCTTTCTCCAATATAGAAGTCGTGGCAGCTGTTGCATTGTATTTTATAAATTATGTTGGTGTTGTGTTTGTCAGTGTAATTTTTACATAGTATGGACTTTAGTTTTGTACCTGTTTTGGTGTTTACTGGAATGTTGTGTTTTGTTATAAGCTTTTACCAAATGTTGGTTATTTTTTCGCTGATGTCAGGAACATATGGTATGCAGCAGTGTACGGTTTTATAGTTTGTTGTATATTGAGATTTATTGTTGTTTATTTGTTGTTATCTAGGTGTGTACGTACAATTTTTTGCAAGGTTTTTTGAAGAAATTGGTTGATGTTGATGAAGTGTTGTTTTATTTTGTTGATTTCATCGTTAATTTTATCAGGTGAACATAGTTTTGTGGCTGTGTATGTTTGGTTTCTTAATATGTTGAGCTTTTGTTTTGTTTCATATGCTGAGTCCAAGAGAATGGATAATCCAGTATGGGTGATTTTTCTTTGAATTTCTGTTTTGAATTGTGTATCAGTTCTAGTGATTTTAAGGTTTAGAAATGCTAACCAGATAGCATAATAAACTTAATGTTGGGGTGTATTGAGTTAACGTGACTGAAAAAACTAAATGAGTGTAGACGTAAATCCAGCAATTGTATCATCAACATATCTGTGCCTGTAATGGTGGGCGTAAGGTTGAACTGATCACTTGAGATTCAATCTGTGTCATAAAATGTTGGCTAGAACTGTTGGCACGGGATTCTCCATACTTAAGGCATTTATTTGTAGGTAGTTTTGGTTACTGAACATGAAGTTAGTTTCAGTGGCAGTGAATTATATAAGGGTTGCTAATTGGTTGCTGGGGATGTGTATCAATGGGTTGGGGTCTTGGATTTAAAGTTCTAAAGCTAATTTGCAGGCTTCAGTTGTTGGGACTTCTATGAAGATGGAGATTACATCAAAACTAGCCATTAAGGCTTTATGATTTACTTGATTAAGAATATATTTAAAGTTAAAAGAGTTTTTAAAAAAAGGAGCTGGCTGATGTTACATATTTAGAAAATGCCCACGCTATGTATTTAAATAAAGTACTACCATTTTCTGAAGAATAGTCACCTTCCCACAACTGTCTGCAAGCAGTGAATAGTGATATAGATGCGGGACGTTGTGGACTTGAGCACTCACACCTCACTCTCCTAATTTCTATTCTATATCTATTGCTATTCTTTTTATTTCTTATGTGAAACTGGCGAATGGAGGTTAAGACTGATAAACGGTGTATCCCCACCGCAATGTGGGTCCTACTTCCAAAGTCACCTTCAAAACCTAGGGTACATTTTATAATCCCACAATGCAGTTTGAGCCTTGGGATCTTTTCAATTAATGCAGCGTTTTTTGTTTAATTTATTCTTGTTTCGGCTTGTTTTTTCTAATTATATAAAGTGTCGTCCGATACTGTGGTACAGAATAGAGTATACTTGTTTCACTAGTATTTTTTTTAAATTGAAGTAAGGGATACTTCACGAAATTCAACCTTGCAGTTAAAACATAAACCTGGATTCGTCATTTATAATTTTGTTTTTAAATATAAAACTAATGTTCAAAATGTAGAAGTCTACATGAGAGAAACCACGTTTATTTTCTGTTATTTTCAGTACGAAACTTAATTATAAATATATTCTCTTCGGTGTGACAGCGGAAAGTTCATGGACTTATAGCGCTATAATCCGGAGTTCAATTCCAAATGATAGCCCAGTGTGGCTTTGTTCTAAAACAAACATAGAAATCTATTTAGTCCAAATGATTATATAACAAAAAACGTCCCATCAAAGAAAGCTGAAGCGATTATTTCAGTAAATATAGGATAATGTTTATTTACCCGTATAAACTGCCCGTAACTCGTTTTCTTGTTGGTAGGCGGCACGTTTGCTAGCATGTTTTTTTTATATTTTTACTTGAAGTGTCCCATGTGAATGTAAGTGCTTTCATTTCAAATTTCAGGATCGTTACTGATAATTTGTTTGAAGTTTTTTGGTATGTTGTCTTTCTATTCTCACTTTGTATTACGTTGTTTGTTCTCAGTGGGTGAGGTGATGGATGGTTTAGTTTGGTTTGAATTTCGCGCAAAGCTACACGAGAGATAGCTGCGCTAGCCGTCCCTCAGTTAGTAGTGTAAGACTAGAGGGAAGGCAGCTAGTCATCACCAGCCACCGCCAACTCTTGGGCTACTATTTTACCAACGAATAGTGGGATTATAAAGCCCCCACGACTGAAAGGGCGAGCGTGTTTGGTGCGACGGGTGGATGATATATAAGTGGAGTAATACATCCTAATCTGTGGAAACTTTGTAACTTGCTTTCTATGAAAGTCTCGTGTTTCAAATGAATAAACATTATCTAATTGCACGTCAGAAGAACGGGTGAGAAGAACTAATTTGAAATTGGGCCACTAATTAAAACTAAGCAATGAAGTGGTAAGTCAGCAAGAGAGGAAAATTAATTTGTATGAAAAGACCCACAAAAGTTAGAAGCCTAGTGCTCCCAACAGAATTAACCAGGCACGACTGATTTACTATCCCAAACCAGTTCGAATAAGTTGGTTATAAATGGTGCCCTCTGTTGGCTTAATTCGAATGGAAATTATATTTAGGAACGAAGATTAAGTACGTTCATTAGTCGTATAATATAATATAAACCCAACTGATTTATCAATACAGATTTTTTGGAGCATAAGATACTTACTGTGGTAAAAGTTGCTGCCAAATGTTAGGCTATGTCCCCATTATATTTTAATCAAACGATTATGTGTTTACTTCTTCCTGCTTCCGCTAGATGTCGCATTTATATCGTTGCTAACTTTAGCTTTTTTCCATATGGATTTTAACATTTTTATCTTTGTTTTGTTGTTATTAAGGCATCATTGTAGGTATATTCATTATTTATTTACCTTTTCTGATACTTCGTTTTCCTTTCCATAACGCACAGACAATTTAATTATTTTTGAGTAGAATACATAATAATAATTATTATTAAAATACATAATTTGGGCGTAAAATATTCAGATCAGTGTGCCAAAACATTATCTTAATTAGCATTAAAGTTTGTAAGAAAATAGTTCGGAATTAGACTCTTTACAAGATAAGCAAGGTAACTTTAATGGGATAGTAAACTGTTAAGCATAATGAAACTTATTAGAGACCATACTAAATGTTTTAACGGAACCTTGGACTATTGTATTCAAGTAGTATGTTCTCTACATAAAATTCTCAATTATGCTTATAAATCTTTGTTTGTCGATTTATAATTTTATGTTAAGGTGCTTTCGTATACGAGTAGCTTTATTATTAGGCTTAGACTAGTTTTAGGCTTAATTGCTATCGACTCTAAATTTTGCCTGCGTTGTTTAAATTAGCATAGTTATTTGCTAGTCTTGGTTTTTCATTAATTGAATAGGCTTTATGTGAAAAGAAAATCTTGTTAGTAGATTAAATTATTTTAAAATATTTTCTAATATTTTGTTTGGGGGCGTGAGACAAAATATATGTTTTGTGTGTGTGCGTGTGTGTAAATGCAAGTGTGTTTATAAACTCTTGCTTCTTGAATACATATTAAAGTGAATTTATGATATCGAGATATCGATACACAAGTGTTATCGTGCAACTGAGTCATGAATATGTCTATAATATTTTAATCTTGTTACTGATGTTACATCGCGTGGACCTTGAATATCTTCAAACCTGTTTCGTCGCATACTTAAGCCTAATTGCGTTGCTTAAATCAATGTTATGTTGCACATGTAACATTTAATGTTAATGTTCTCATTCTAATTTTCGAATATCTTTAATGGTCTATTTGAAGTGTTTTTATTTCTATTGAACTCCAAATAATGCTTTAGAGAGCTTTCTTTCATAAACTAAGAGGTAACATCTCAAATTTCGCCATTTGTTTAAAAGCCTTAGAACATGTTGCTAATAAATTAGTTGAAAATCGATGATTCAAACCGATAAAGTAAGATTCTAGTGGAATATACAACATTTCATGAAGACAGCATTTGCATCCTCTATTTAGCGTACAATAAGCGTCACGAAGAAAACTATAATGATTTATTGCCTTTTCCGTAGTTTAAACAGAAAGATTTGAAAGTTCTCATATTATTATAATCTTCTATAATTAATGTACTCGTGATGTTATCGTTGTATTAATTTCATGCTTTAACTTCTAAGACGGTACCTAAACATTAGGAACATTGGAGTGTGTGTGTTTTTCTTATAGCAAAGCCATATCAGGCTATCTGCTGAGCCCACCGAGGGGAATCGAACCCCTGATTTTAGCATTTTAAATCCATAGACTTACCGCTGTACTAGCGAGGAGCACGAACAAAGGAAGCGGTGACACACAGCATTTGGCTGTGCCGCAATTGAAATAACCAACTGTTTGTCCTGATACTACTCTGATATTTAATTAATGGATCTCTGTCCTTATTTAAGTATTCTTGTTCTAATATAATGATTAATATTTTCAGCGTCCAAAATTATTTCCTTTATTACAACGTAAGAGAAAAATTATCTTGTCGCGACAGAAACTACAACCAGTTGTAGTCAACTTGACGCTAGGTGGCACTGTAAGTGATCGTAAGTACTTATATAAGTTGAAGGGAACTCTATAATTAGCAAGAAAGTTTAGTAAAGCGAGCAATCAATATGTAAAGAATGCGAATATAAAGTAAGGTAAAAATTTAAGGTAATTATCTAAAAAATAGGCTTAGCTTCGCGTTGAGTGAGACAAAGTAAGATTCAAAAGGAAACCAAGTTGATTCTTGTTATAATATTTAATTAATAACTGAAAGGTTGTTGATGAATACACACACAGAATCACGAGCTGTTTCAAAGAAAACTTTATCTTTGAACTTTTACCTTTTCTTACGACTTAAGCATAAAACATAAAAGCATAAAAGTCCGAGGTATCCGACTAACACAACGGAAAAACAATGCTTCCTCAGTTTCCACCTGTTATATATTCCAAAAATAAAGTTGGTCATAAGCCCAAAACGGTCAACTTTTACATTAACGTTGCGGAAGGAAATCACTTGAAAATAGATAGCTTTTGATTGGTAGTTGCTAGAAAAAAAATGTATTAATCTTAACCCACCAGTTTAAAACGGTAAAGAACAGACACTTACAAATAACTGAAGTCTATAAAATTTAAATAGCTAAGTATGTTATGCACATTACGTTATAGAAGGAAACGATGGAGAGAGATTAGGGAGTATCGCTGTAATCGCCCCCCGCTAGTACAGCGGTATGTTTACGAATTCACAACGCTAAAATCCGGGGTTTGATTCCCCTCGGTTGGTTCAGCAGATAGCCCGATGTGGCTTTGCTATACGAAACCCACACACACACACATCACTGTAATCAACTCCGACTTCAACAATATTCCAGGCCCGGCATGGCCAGGAAGTTAAGGTACTCGACTTGTAATCCGAGGGTCGCGGATTCGAATCCCCGTCACACCAAACGTACTCGCCCTTTCAGCCGAGGGGGCGTTATAATACGACGGTCAATCCCACTATTCGTTGGTAAAAGAGTAGCTCAAGAGTTGGCGGTGGGTGGTGATGATTATCTGCCTTCCCCCTCTAGTCTTACACTACTGAATTAGGAACGACTAGCGCAGATAGCCCTCGTGTAGCTTTGCGCGAAATTCAAAACAAACCAAATTCTACCTCTCTTATAGACTTTCACTGCTAAATTAAGGACAGCTAGAGTAGATATTCCATTTGCGCAAAATTTAAAATAAACAAGCATATTCTTTCAAGTTCCACAACTTCTAATCTCAACAATGAAAATATTAGTAATTGTATTAGCTTACAACAAATAACGACAGTATATTTTAACAAAACAAAACCGAGATGTATGGAAGCTCGAATTTAACCAACAGTTAGTTATTTTGTTCAAATTTCTTAATTATTCGGTGACAACGATTAATAGAGGGTACTTCACTCGTTAATATGAACACTAGAAAGTGAGTTGACTTCGTAAAACAATATCTTCGTTTATTCTAATGTAGGGTGAATAAACCTTCATCAAACAAAATTTTAAACCGTTTTATTTAAAAAACAAATAACCCTGCCTTATGGCTACGTTTTATACCTTTGAATTTGTGGTGCCAATTCGTGGCTAAAATTAGATGTTTTTCAGTTTTTCACCAAAGTGTGAAAGGCTTATTAAGTAATTTAAAACTTTTAGATTTGTGGCACCCTCTCGTAGGTTTGCTACTTTTTTTTTCTAAACTGTCTTTCACCAATTTATGTATTTTAGTAAAATTAATAAAAATGCATATTCATTTTTCTTTCTGTTAAAAGCGTATTCTGTTAAAAAGTTTGAAACTTATAGTATTCTGCCAAAATGTGACATTTTTATTTCAAACTAGTACTAAAGTGAACATTACTAAATACAGCAACAATGAAAACGGCTGTGTACTATACATGTCTGATGATTTGTCATTATTTAGAAATAATACATTACTTACTTCATAGGTAGCGTTGATTATTCTCCATAGTAACTTCCCAGTAAAATGGAGTAATGCGTTACCTTTTTCTTTGACGAATATGTTGAATTTGTAGCTGGAGAAGCATAAAACTTATTGCATCTGTATACAACGTAATCAGAGGGAAGATAAATATATTTCTGGTTTTCTCACAAGAATAATAACTGCCATAACAAAAGCTTCAGCTGAGACTGTATCAGAAAATGTAAAGTAAATTCTGACCTGGCTGAATAGAAATAAGTCCAGCAGTAAAACAAAACACCTTCGTCAGTTTCGTAAATAATGCTCATCATTAACGCTCGGTCCCAACAATCGACCTCGTAACCATTTTGTGCTTCTTATGATTTTAGTACAATGTGAATATCTTCACGATATTTGTTAGATTACTGTTAAACATAAGGCTTTTGTACACAAGATACGAGTTTTTTAATTGAAGGTTTCTCGTACATTTTCTTTATTTTCGTATGTTAACTGTCCCACATGAAGAGTAGTTTTAATTTTAAGATTTAAAAATACCTTTCATGCATTTTATGTTTTCAAATTTAATTTGTGAAAACTCCATAATTTAATTAAAAATTCAGACAATTATCAAACATTTTAATAGAAAACTTTATATTTTGTCTGTTATTATCTTTACTTTATGTCTTTACAGATTAGAGCGAATTGACCGACCTCGTAATATCGTAAATATATTAGAAAATAAGATTTAAATTACGCGTTTTCGTTCTAGACCACTAAAGACTGTAACATGAAAACATGTGTGTTTATTGTAAATAGCTTAAATGTTTTTATTAATTATTTTTAGTTTATTTGACCTTTCAGCTAAGCCTGACTCTGATTACAGAGGTTGGAATTACAGTGCAGGTACATCTCATGTTACTTTATCCAATATCATAAATTTACAAAATGGTCTGTCTTGACATTGTTCTGTTTGCTCAGTAATTTATGAAAAACAGTCACATTTCGGTTATAATACATTAAATATTATTAATATTTAGAAATAAATTTTAAAATTTCAGTTACTTTTTTATAAAACGTAGAACAGTGAATAAAGATGTAGAAAACAATGGTTTCTACTATTTGCGATCGTTAAGAAGTTTATACCCGCTTGCAGTACCTTGTATGCTAAGCCTTTCTGAATTTTGCACGTGGAGAGTTTAAGACAAAGTAACGTTTTTAGATTTTACATATGCATTTTGAAATAACAAAGATTATAAGTTACTCTACCAATATCACAGCATCCCACTGTAATTTATTAGAGTAACTAACTGAACTTTATTTTAGTATAAAGAGTATTAATTTTCGAACACCATTTTCTCTCGCTCTGTCGTTCCGAGATTGGAAACAAAAAGATTAATCTTGGGAAATAAACACTTTGAATAGGCTGATAATGGGGAGGGGATCCTAAGTTTTTGCTTGGTTGTCAACATATGATAGAGTGAACAGAAGTATGCAAGCAATCATTTCGAAAAATGGAAGTTGTGAGACCACTGTGTTTGATTCACTGAATATGGTCATATCTCAGTTTACAGAGAATACTGGAGGCTCTCATTTCATATTCTACCTTATCAATGCAGTACTTTTTGTTTCTAAGTTGTAATTATCTATAAACATTTTATTTTAATGTCACAAATATTTAATTGGAACCAACGATGCATTCAGCATACCATGTGTCATACAAAAATCGATACGTAGAACGTTTTAGAATAATTACTTTTAAATAAAAAATTAACTCATGTATAATACTAAAAGCTGAATTATGTTCTAGAATTTGATACCAAATTTATTGAGAATGCATTCATAAAGTATTAATTCAAAATTTTTCAAAGTAAGTATTCAAATGTGATTACATGCCCTTTAACCCTTGATTATAAGGTAACAGAATGAAAGACAATTACTACTCTGATCTGAGTCAACTTTGTACGTCCTGTTATATCTAAAATTTGACGCGGTTAATTATTGTTTTAGATCTTTCTAAACCTCTAACAAATGATGTGATTATACAGCTCATTATTACAAGGCTAAAGAAATTCTCAAGTGACACATTCCCTGGGAAAATCCCGAAATACAAAGATGAAATTGCCCCTCGCAATGTGTGGCTAGCATATTAATAATGTCAAAGCAGTCTAGAGTCAGTTATCTACGTGATGTATGTTAACGCAAGGACCAACGCTTGTATGCACGATTTAAAAAAAGATGTACAAGATATTTTTACCTTTCCAAACTAAAAGAAAAACAACATTTGATTGTTTCACATAACACACTTACTAAAGAAAACATGCTTACTGTACAGAAGTTATGTACGTTATACTGAAACTATTTTGGAGCCTCACCACATCATTACAGACCATGTCACTACGTGTAGTCATGATCTATCTGATAACTGTATAAATTTACTATATGTTGCAAAAGGCTCCATCTTATGGATGCCTTATGGAAAACACATTACTCCTCCCTGAATGCTTTTTCTGCTCCATCTAATGTGAAAGGACAATAATTTCGTATGACGCACTTCAACAGCCCGATCTCACAGAAACACTAGGTGTTATGTCCAGCAACTTGACCAGTATTTCTTCATATGGAATAACACGAATACGTATTTCACCCTCGAACTGTTTGAGGTTGAACGTTTATTTCACGCAGGCAGTTTGTTTTACACATGGCCTATATTACTTTCTGAGGCAGAGATATCTTTTATTTGAGTGCAATCATAGTTTTGCCATTGAATTTTGTGTTTATTGTTTTATCACTTTATTTTTATCTATAATTTGTTGCAGATCTCTTTCTCAATGTTCCTGGGTCCCAAATTGATCCATATTCCGTTGTTTTTCAGAGTTAAGTATAAGAACTAGCTCCTTAAATAATTTAAATCCCTGATCTGAACGTATCTTTATGGTCTGAGTGTAAGAATATTTTGCTTTGGAAACTTACACATCTTTCTCAAGAGTGATCGGATTTTGGTGGCATCACCTTATTTAAATGTCAGGCAATGTCAGAATGTTACACAACGACTTTATACAGGCTGTGCTTGTTACGTAACTTTCCAATGTTCATATTAAACTTCTTTTAATATAATGAAGTCAATACTCCATTGCTGTTGTAAACACAGTCATTGGACCTGAAATGACGTTTAAATTAATAGGTGCTGTTTTACTAAAATAATATACGTGTCCAATCATTGACAGGTCCATAAACATATTGTTCAGAATTTTTAAGGTTGGTTAGTTGTAATCAGAGGGTCGAGGGTTCGAATTCCCGTTAAACTAAACATGCTCGGCTCTTTAGCCGTAGGGGCGTTATAATGTTATGGTCAATCCCACTATTCGTTGGTAAGAGAATAGCTCAAGAGTTGGTGGTTGTAGGTGATAACTAACTCCTTTCCCTCTAGTCTTTCACTGCTAAATTAGGGACGGCTAGCGCAAATAGCCCTCGTGCAGCTCTGTGCGAAATTCAAAAACAAACAAAAAACAGCATGCAAAAAAAATTAAAGCATTGAAAATAAATATGTTAAAAGCCGTATGAAAACCAGTATAAAATTACTAAGTAAAAGTGAAAATTAATTAAACTATATTCGCAGTTAGTAACACGTAGGGCCTGGCATGGCCAAGCGCGTAAGGCGTGCGACTCGTAATCCGAGGGTTGCGGGTTCGCGCCCGCGTCGCGCTAAACATACTCGCCCTCCCAGCCGTGGGGGGTGTATAATGTGACGGTCAATCCCACTATTCGTTGGTAAAAGAGTAGCCCAAGAGTTGGCGGTGGGTGGTGATGACTAGCTGCCTTCCCTCTAGTCTTACACTGCTAAATTAGGGACGGCTAGCACAGATAGCCCTCGAGTAGCTTTGTGCGAAATTCCAAAACAAAGTAACACGTAGATATATTCAATTGTTATCAGATAAAATAACAAATCACTTTTTCATTGCTTTAGTCTGTAATTTGCGTGTTAGTAAATCTAAACCTTTTCACGACTTTTCGCCAAAGCATTTCTTCAGCAGTTGCCATGCCCGCACTGTGAGCCCGAGGATTCGTGGTTCGTGATACGCTAAAAAAACTCTAATCTCTGGGCCGTGTGTGATAGGAGTGGCAGTAAAATTTTACTTTTCGATCGCACAAGAGTAACCAAAGTGTTGCCGGTTATGTCTGCTGTTGACTAGCTGCTTTCCTCTTATTATATCAGCTCAAAACTGGAATGGATATGTGTCTATAACCACATGTGTAGCTTTGCTTGAGATTGTGTTACAAAAACATTAAAATTCCCCATACATCTTACAAATTCATTGCAGAAGACGCCTTCAGAAAATGATTGCTTTTTCTTTCACCATCATTTACCCACAACTTTGATTAGGAATTACTTTACCGTATTATTTCAGTATCTTATTCCTGAAAAAGTATACATTGGAAGTAAGCGGCTGCGGAGTGGATTTTTAATACGTGTGGATTTTCGAAAAAGTGAAATTATCGTTTTAGCGGAGCATTCGTTGGAACCAGTTTAAACTAGATGTAGCGGTTCTCTTAAAGATCAAACTTGAGGGGGAATGAGAAATATTTTGATGCCCCTCTTCCCAGGGATCTCTGCACAAAAAGTCAAAATAATAAATAATACCCACAACCACTTCTTGTTCCTGTCGCTACCCCTTAAAGTAGAATTTAACGACGAAATGTCTTTAATAATTAATCTGATTGATATCCTGTCTTCTGATTGTGACAGTCTGACTATGCACAACATTTGCTATTACACTGTTATCATGTGGCTTTCAGATGTCATTGTTAGTCTAAGAAGATGATTTATTGTCCAAGCATTGTTTAAAGTTCAAACTATAGATAAGAAGAGAATATATACATATATGCAATCATTAAATAACTAATGTAGATTTATGCCACTCGTTTTGAATGACTGTTCACATACATTTTGTTGTGTCAGTTTACAAGTAAAAACGTGTGGCCAATCTCCAAATACCTGTAAATCCGTTTTGTTTTTGTTTTTCAGATTGGTTTGTTTTGAATTTCGCGCAAAGCTGCTTGAGGGCTATTTGCGCTAGCCGTCCCTAATTTAAGTGTAAGACTAGATGAAAGGCAGCTAGTCATCACCACCCACCACCAACTCTTGGGCTGCTCCTTTACCAACGAATAGTGAAATTGACTGTAACATTATAACGCCCCCACGGGTGAAAGGGCGAGTATGTTTGGTGTGACGGGGTTTCGAACCCGCAACCCTGAGATTACGAGTCGAATGCTTTAACCCACCGAGTTATGCCGGGCCAGTAAATAGGACAAGAAGAGATATCCAACTGAAACCAGTTTATTACTTGCTTTCGAAACCTTAAAATTATTTATTTATTGATAAGGACTTGTTATTTTATTACATATTCCACTGGACTGTTCTTATATTTCTCTTTGTAAATAGATAGATTAACACAAAGAACAGGCAGATAAATAAGCATGGTTATATTAAAAAAATAATAATAATTTTAGTACCCCGCCACCTGGACTCACCTAGTATTGCGCCAAAACCAAAGCACTTCTGATGTTGTTGAAGTAATCTGATTATATTTTAGCCAAACTACACATCTGTTTAGTTATCGTTACTTTTAAACAATTTGGTCAGATAAAAAAAAATCGTTATAGGGAAACTGGAGGTATTTATGATACAGTGTAATGAATTTAAGGACAGTAGAACTGTTTACAAACATGGAGGAGATTTGGTAATTTTGATTCATGGTGCTTTAGAAATGATAATTTTATTAGTTATCTAAAAGTGGTCAAATTTAAATGGGAAATTTTCGTATTTTATTTCAAATTCCGTTTCGATTTAGTTGTTGTTCAGCCCAAAGATAGACAATGAGCTTTCTGTTCTCTGTCCATCAAAGATTAACAGCGTCATAAGCCTACAAAATTACCCATAAAAACAATGAAGAGCTTTTTTAAAAACTATATACATTAATATTGATTAGTAAATTTAACTTTCCTCTCATATTGTTAAAGTCCACCAGTAGAGACGTCTATATTTTCGTAATTTAACTAGCTAGGATTATTTTAGCGTTTTAATTATTCACATGATTTTCTAAAATTATTTGCAGTATTTTTAGATTTTGTATTTTATTTATAATGTTACGATTTGTAATGCTTTACTTGCCATAATGGTTTTAGAAAAAAATACTTCGTATTTGAAAACATCCAGCAGTATTATTAACAAAGTTCTAATTTTACGTACAGCTTATAAATTAAAATAAAAGGCTGTTACGTCACTTCAAGCAAAATTAGTCAAATGTTTCTCTGTCGTTCGTCTCCCACCATTAGCTCAGCAGTAAATCTGAAGGCTTATAACACTAAAAACAGGGTTCTGATATATGTAGTGGACACAGTGTAGGTAGCCCATTATGTGACCAAATGGTTAAGGTGCTCGACTCATTATCTGAGGATCGCGGGTTCGAATCCCCGTAACACCAAACATGCTCGCCCTTTCAGTAGTTGGGACGTTATAATGAGATGGTTATATTAATTAGGGACAACTAGCGCAGCTAGCCCTCGTGTAGCTTTGCGCTAACAACAAACAATGCAGAAGTTCCACGGGAAGTGGGGGGAGCATCTGACTGTGATAGGCTTATGTTGTGTGGTGTCTTCTTACTTAATGTTAACACATTAGCATGTATCTCATTAGTAAAGTATATGTTACGTTGATCATTCCCCTCGGTAAGGATTCCTGTTTGCCATGCATGGTGACTCATGAAGGGGAGGATAGGATTTTGGTGGTTGAGGGGTTCAACCCTAACACACCACTTTCGTCTTGAATTCCTGTAGACGAGCGGTCTTGGGGTGGCCCCCTACGATTAATCAGCTGATCTACTTGGGCTACGGCAACCAAGTACCAGGGTTGGATGTTCTCAACAAGTGTTGTAGACATTGTATGTGATGCTGGTATTTGGGTATAGTGCTCACAAAACCCTGGCATTGCTGTAGTGTCCTTGTTTGGCATTGTAGTGCGATCCCCCCTAGAGCTCCATGGTGGGTGAGGTCAATGGGCACCGAAACATTCTTTTTTATTATGGATCCTCCACAGAGAAACTTATATAAAATAGTGAAAAAACAGTCCACAGGTAAAGGACCACGTCTTAAAGATTCTCAGCAGCAATCTTTAATCTCTGTAACACTTGTACCTCATTTTCTTATATTACATTTTCTTTCAGACAAACATCTAGGACAAATGTCTCCTTTTTTTATTCAGAAGAGTCTAGAGGGCCTTGCTGACTATCCATAGTCAATCAAAAACTTTGCTCTGGTAATATATTGGTGGAAGCATCCACATCTAAACACAGTGAACTCCTCTTACATTCAAATGCGATTGGGAATATATCTATTGAGGTTACCTCCCATGCTACTTTGAATTCATCACGAGGAGTTATTGTTGAAAGGGATTTGAAGAACATCCCAGAGTCGGAGATTCTCGCTAGTTTCTCCACCCAAGGAGTTTCTGGAGTGAGGCGTATCACCACTCGCAAAGATGGAATTATGATGCCGACCAATGTCCTCATTTTAACATTTTCATCACCGCGTCCACCTGCCACCATCAAGGCAAGTTATCTTAACTGAAAGGTATGGCCATACATTTCAAACGCTGCACCTCTTTTTCCAACCATTTAGGGCAAGAACAAAAGTATGATAAGTGAGAGCCACTGCAATTGACGCAATGAGGGTCCGTTTCACACTCATAGGCACTGTGGTCCTTGCCACCACAACGAGTACACTTTAAGGAACCACGACATGATGCCTTCGAGTGACTGAACTGGACATTGGAAACATCTGAGAGGGTTTGGAATGTATGGGCATCCCTCTGTATAGTGGAATGAAGACGGATCTCTATGTGCCTCCAAAATAATAGTTAAAAATATAAGAAAAGTATTTTGACCTCCATATTTAAAAACGTCGTTGAATCAACGTCAAAACCCATCTCTGTCCCTAACATTCATTCAAGCAAACCCCAAGATCCACTTCCTTTGGTTTCGGGTACAGGCATTTCCTTGGGTACACCTTGCACCTTCTTCTTCTGCCCCAAGATGCAAAACAATTATTCGTTCACGTCCTCAGTCGCTGGAATCCATTTCCAACAACAAAGACCTGCCCAATATGACTCAGGACAGAACCCATGAAAGTCGACATACCCCCCTCGAATAAATAAAATAAAGAAAAAAGATGTGGTCGAAAACAAATGGGCTCTACATCCAATTCGCCTGCACGTAAATAAAAATGACACCTTGATATAATGGAACCGTCGAGGTTTACGTTCTAATCTGGGAGGCATCAAAGAACTTATTGCTTCTTACCACCCTGTATGTCTTTCCTTATAGGAAACGTTTCTGAAACCTGCCGATAAATCGCCTTATGGCAGTTTTCTTTGGACAGACAAGTTCTGTGATGGACGAGTGCATGGAGGGGTGGCACTGTTGGTTGATCAACATATGCCCACCCTGTCTTTGCCACTCGACACACCCTTGAAGGCTACAGCCATCCGTGTTTCGTTTGGTCGTACCATCACTGTTTGTTCTCTCTATTTGTCTCCTGAAGAGACCCATGATCAATCAGACCTTGATGTTCTGTTTGAACAGTTGCCATCTCCCTTTCCAATCCTGGGAGACTTTAATGGACATAATCTCCTCTGGACAGGTACTGATATTGATGGGATGGATCGCTCTGTAGAGCATATTCTCTTAGATCACAACCTTTCCCTTTTCAATACTGGTTCTTCCACTTATTTTCACGCACCTAGTCAGTCCTTTACTTCTACTGATCTCTCAATTTGTTCCCCTTTACTACTCTTCCACTTTTCATAAAGGACTGACAGTAACTCACGAGGCAATGATAATTTTCCTATCATTTTGAGAGAGACTGGCCGTGGTCAATGCCACCAGATCCATGTGCCCTGGTGGAAGCTGGATCAAGCCAACTGGCTTTCTTTCACTGCTTTTGCAGAAGTTGACTGCCACTGTCTGTAAGCCATCAATAGACGACTGCGTGGTAGGTTGAAAAACATTCAGGCACTCAGACTGAGGTTTCATTCTTCAGAAAAATTACGTCTGCAATAATAGTTGAGCCCTATAATTACTGTTTATGTGTTCCCTAAGCAAGGTATATCTATTATTGCTCTATTGTTACTTTTATTAACAGTTTGATAAACTGTTTAACATATTTTATTAATTTTAATTTCTTTTATCTTTGTACTTTATTTATAAATATTAGTTTATGTTCTTAGCTTAGTATATGAATTTAAAACTAACATGAATTTCCTAAGCTGACTGAACCTGGCGAGATATTACTGGGATTATGGCGAACAATATTGTTATAAATAGGGAATTAGGGACACAAGAAAAATGTATTGATATTAATTAAAGTTAATATTAGTGAAGCGATAGTAAAAGTGATTAATATACGAACTTAGGAGAAATGCACATTTCTCAAGCTGCACGAATGTCGTGAAGTAATATTTGGATTACGACCAAAAATATCGTTATAAGTTTTGAATTAGTGACATATGAAAATTGTGTTAATATTTATTAAAGTTAATATTAATGTAGCAGAATTTTACGTACAAAAGCTTATTGTTACGTCAGTTAGAGAAACAAAGGATTCGAGTTAACAAATGTTTAGAAGTTATTATAAAACGATTCTTTCAAGCTGGAAAGTTCTGGATTTTTCCTGATAGGAGAAGAGGCGGGATGAGTTAAAATCTAGAAGCAAACTACCCCCTCCTCCAGTTTCAGAATCGTACAAGTTGGATGTTTTTGTCTTTCATTTGTTTGTTTCACAATTTTGTGCATAACTACATATAACCGTTCCTACTTTTTAACTGATAGACCAGAAGGTATACACTTGTACTGTTGTTATATGATCAAAGAATGAGATTTGACTGTTCCTCTTATAACGCAACAGCAGCTTTAAATTACTGCTTATGCCTTTGCAGCAACGGGACGTGAATCTTAAATCTTCAGGTTTTCATTCCGTTCATGCGAATCACTAAGCCACACCTGGTCCTGTTTGTAAGATGAAGGTTCCTGTTTCAAACATGAAGGCAAATAAATTCACGACAACTTTAAGAAGACTTTTTTTTTCTTCAGTAGTGATTTGGGAATTAAGTTAATCCATATTTTAGGTTCTGATCAACCTAAGAACAAGTAACGCTATGTGCTTAAGTAATTAACATAGCTTGCCTATCTTGTACTCTTTCTTTAACATCAAGTTTTAACTGTATAATCTGTTATTATGGTCAAGTGTCAGCTTGGTAGTTATTATTTGTTGTACTCGTATATAGGATTTTCACGTGAGTCACTAGTGTCACAAAAGATTAAGTAATTTAAGTGTCGCAAAACACGAGCAAAACAAAACATTTAAGTGTCGCAAAGAGACAATAATAAAAAAATGTTTATACAGTCTGTGTAACCTTTAGAATAAAAATGACCTATATCACCTTCAGCATCAATTCTGACTCAGAATTCTTTGGTAGTTAAACGGTGGGAAATAATTCACGATTTTGCACTTAAACGTAAGACTATAAATTTTTAATTTAATTATTACTTTAACTCTTAAAATAGTTCCCATTGGAGGCAAAGAACATTTTTTTTCATATTTAACTAAGAAATTATTTACATGGCCCGGCATGGCCAAGCGCGTAAGGCGTGCGACTCGTAATCCGAGGGTCGCGGGTTCGCGCCCGCGTCGCGTCAAACATGCTCGCCCTCCCAGCCGTGGGGGCGTATAATGTGACGGTAAATCCCACTATTCGTTGGTAAAATAGTAGCCCAAGAGTGGGCGGTGGGTGGTGATGACTAGCTGCCTTCCCTCTAGTCTTACACTGCTAAATTAGGGACGGCTAGCACAGATAGCCCTCGAGTAGCTTTGTGCGAAATTCCAAAACAAACAAACAAGAAATTATTTACGAGGTAGAGAGTTAGTAAATAATTCCACAGCTTTGATGAAAAACACTTTTTTAACTTTATTAATTTAACCTGTACTTCCTCTCAGTATCGTATCTGTTTCTGTAAACGTTCGTTGTGCGGATAGAAGTTTACAGTGTATATATAAACGTTAATCAGAGACAACCACGAAACTTGTGTGTAAAAAGAAACTTTATATCAACAAACCCAAGAAAAGAGAGTAAACTAAAGATGTCTGGTTTAATGCTAGATAAATAAGTTAACTTCGTTATGAGTTTTATAACCCTCAATCTCAAACATCTGCGTATAGATAAGGTTTCGAGAACGTTCTGACGTCATGAGGTTGAAACGGAAATTATTACTGTTCCATTCTCAGCTAGTTCGTGGTTTCTTCAGAGCTGTTTTGTTTCGTAAAAAAAGTTCAGTGCTTTACGTTTTGGAATACCAGTTGAGAACGGCCAATGCAAATACTCCTCAAACATAGAAAATAAAATATTAAAGATAATTTACAATGGCTGCACTTCAGACAGAATGTTTCGTTTCAAAGTCAGCTGTCATCAGAAGGTATCGAAGATAAATAATGATCCTATCTTAAGCCTATTCCAGCCCATTCTGTATACCAAACAGTCTGTAATAATTTAAAATGTATGTAGTATTTTGTTTTTCCACGAAGACTTGCCACGGCTCTGTCTTCCTACGCCCCTACCCCCAATCCTCCTTATCCAAATGTATTAAAACTTCACTAGTGGTGCTGTTTCTGATCTTTCTTGAGGGATGGGGACAGAATCAGAAAAGTATCACAAGTAATAATGTGCACTTATTTATTTTGTATTTTTATTCCTCAGCCTTTACGTAGAGGCTCATTCGTTCAATTCTACTTCTGAAACCCACAATTAATTTGGTACACAAATAGTCCTAGAAAAACGTGATAAAAAGCTTATGGGATACGAACTACATCAGAACTTTTAATGTTAAACGATACTTAATAGCCATCATATTTCGTAGGATCTTTAACCATAACAGCAATCTTCGTCTACGAAAAACAATATGGACATGTAACCAACTTATATATTATGGAAATATATATATATATATATGGGTTTGAATGTTTCTGCGACTTTTACTGGGTATTCGTTAATGTCTGATTACTGCCGAATAATCACAAACCAAATTCATATCACCTACTTTGTCACGTAAGGCATATTGGTTTTTCAAATTCGAATGTGTTTACTAGTATCACACCTTTCTCTTGAAACAACGTGTTTTTCAAATTTGGATGTCTTTATTAGTATCACACCTTCCTCTTGAGACGTGTTTTTCAAATTCAAATGTCTTTACTAGTATCACACCTTCCTCTTGAGACAACGTGTTTTTTAAATTCGAATGTCTTTACTAGTATCACACCTTCCTCTTGAGACAACGTATTTTTTAAATTCGAATGTCTTTACTAGTATCACACCTTCCTCTTGAAGCAACATGTTTTTCAAATTCAAATGTCTTTACTAGTATCACACCTTCCTCCCTCCGTCCCCCTCACATTTATTTAATTATTTCGTCCTTCAACAGCTAAGTATTGCATTAGTACTATATCTCCTACACCTGTAAGTTTGGCTGAATTCGTATCACAACAACTTAATATTTGTACGAAATCATGAGATTTACTTCTGTTTATACGCCCAGCATGGCCGGGTGGTTGAAGTGCTCTACTCGTAATCTAAGGGTCGCGGGTTCGAATACCCATAACACCAAACATGCTTGTCCTTTCTGCTGTGGGGGCGTTATTATGTTACGATCAATTCCACTATTCGTTGGTAAAAGAGTATCCCAAGAGTTGACGGTGGGTGGTGATGACTAGCTTCCTTCCCTCTAGTCTTACACTGTTAAGTTAGGGACGGCTAGCGCAGATAGCCCTCGTGTAGCTTTACGTGAAATTCAAAAATAAACAAACCTTTATCAAACTCACTAATTATTTCGTCTTTGTTAAGAATTATGTAAAAAGATATAACCGCGAGTCTTTCTTGAAGGTTCTCAGGTTGTCACTCTTTCTCCAAAAATCACTAGTTAAGTTGTTGTCTGTCTTCAAAGTATCAATGGAACCATCACGAAAGAAAACAAACAAACGCACATCTAGTGTTACCAACCGTCTCCAAGATGTAATCTTTCATATTCCTTACTTCATTAAGGATCGTTAATTAAAACATTACTTGAAATTAATTATTTTTGTATTTACCAACTTAAAACAAATCGTACGGGTTCATATATACTCCTTCCCTAGTAATTCGGGGACAAGTTCTCTCAATTATTAAACTCAATGGAAGGTTATCAAAGTCGCCTTTCTTCGTTAGGAATTATCCAGATAATATCACCTCTTCCTGTTGGTTGTCATATGAGATATTAAATATTTCTCTCACTCTTAATGGATATTTATTCACCCAAACATCAAACTGGTTCAGCTAGTGGTTTGAGTTTTCAACACTTAACTAATAGATACTTGTGAGCTCACAAACATGAACCGTATTTACTCATGATGAATGTCCACAGATGCAAAATAGTTAATTCAGAGATTGCAGCTGAGTCATTGTGCAGGATCCTGTTGAGTAATCTGTTAATCAGCTGAGAAGTTTCGATCTATTGCAACCCTCGTTAGGTTTCTTTGTTTTGAAGTGAAAAGCTCCACAAAACCACCGGCATCAAAACTATTTTTAGTACTAAAAGCCATCATAGATACAGAGGGTGGACGACAACATTGTTAATTTGTTATATCTTTTATTAGATAACAGAAGAATATAAAAAAACTACGTTTATAGAAGGCATTTGACGATATGGTAGACAAGTCAGTCCAAAATGCTGTTTCATACTATGCATTTAATGTTATGAAATAAAACTCTGAAGCTAGAGAAGTAATAAAACAGTTCGGCCTTATAACAGTGATTAAATATCTCATTAGAATTATTTCATTGAGCCAAATAACAATGATAAAGAACACATTAGACTAGTTTTGCTAGGCTTAATAACAGTGATAAAAACCACATTGGACTCATTTCTCTAGGCCTAATAACAGTGATAAAAACCATATCAAATGTTCCATGTAGTTTTCACTCAATCGCAGCCATGGACTTAAGATATTTCCAAATACCAGCAAAGTGATTTTTGTACTGGCATCAACTGTTTAAAACGATATCTAGTTTAATTTGGACATTTAATTCAGAATAACAGTGAATAGCAGTTTTATAGTTTAAATTAGGGAACTAGCCAGAAAAGGCGCTAGCTGCGTGCCACATTTTGTATTTAATGAAAGACTTGAAAATCTAATCCAAAAATAATTTTTTTGAAAATAAAATAACCCAACGAAAAAAAAAAGAAAAATATCGCAAATAATTTTTTATTAATCTTGCCAGATGGCATCGCTTAGTGATCATAAAGCATCAGAAAAGAACCTCATGACAATATGAGACACTGGAGACGTGGAATTTTCGTTCGAATAGAATCTTCTCACAATATGAGATGTGAGAATTTGATTCGACCAGTTCTTGTGACAAAATAAGACGCGAGAGTTTGATTCGACCAGATCTTGTGACAATATAAGATGCGAGAGTTTGATTCGACCAGAATCTTGTGATAATATGAGACGCAGAATTTTGATTCGGCCAGAATCTTGTAATAATATGAAATGGGGAATTTTAATTCGACCAGAACCTCATGACAAAATGAGACGAGGGAGTTTAGTAGTCGAACAATCAATAATTACTCAATTCACATTTGTTTTAAACCTTAGATGCACTTATCAACCTGTATTTTAACGTTTAGAGCAAGGGTATATCCAATAATGACAGTTATCAACCTGTCTTTAATTTTTACCAACAAAATGAAATAAATAATGACGCTTATCAACCTATCTTTAACGTTTAGAACAAGTGTGAATACAATAACAACACTTATCAACCTCTCTTTAACATTTAGAACAAGTGTGAATACAATAGTGACTCTTCTCAACCTGTCTTTAACGTTTATAACAAATGTGATTACAATACTGATACTTATCAACCTGTCTTTAACGTTTATAAAAAAATGAATCCAAAGATATGCTTATCAACCTGTCTTTAATCTTTAGAACAAGTGTCAATACAATAACAACACTTATGAACCTGTCTTTAACATTTAGAACAAGTGTGAATACAATAGTGACACTTATCAACCTATCTTTAACGTTCATAACAAAGGAGAATCCAATAATGACGCTTATCAACCTGTCTTTAACGTTTATAACAAAAGTGAATTCGATAATGATAATTATCAATCTGTCTTTAACGTTTATAACAAGGGTGAATCCGATAATAAAACTTATTAACCTGTCTTTAACGTTTATAACAAGGGTGAATCCGATAATGATACTTATCAACCTCTCTCTAACGTTTATAACAAGGGTGAATCCAATAATGATGCTTATCAACCTGTCTTTAACGTTTATAACAAGAATGAATCCAAATAATTATACTTATCAACCTGTCTTTAACGTTCATAGTTAACGTGAATCCAATAATGATGCTGATCAAACTGTCTTTAACGTTTATAACAATGGTGAATTCGATAATGATAATTATCAACCAGTCTTTAACGTTTATAACAAGGGTGAATCCGATAATGATACTTATCAACCTCTCTCCAACGTTTATAACAAGGGTGAATCCAATAATCATACTTATTAACCTGTCTTTAACGTTTATAACAAGGGTGAATCCGATAATGATGCTTATCAACCTGTCTTTAACGTTTATAACAAGAATGAATACAATAATGATGCTGATGAACCTGTCTTTAACGGTTATAACAAGGGTGAATCCAATAATCATACTTATTAACCTGTCCTTAACGTTTATAACAAGGGTGAATCCGATAATGATGCTTATCAACCTGTCTTTAACGTTTATAACAAGAATGAATCCAAATAATTATACTTATCAACATGTCTTTAAAGTTTATAACAAAGGTGAAACCAATAATGATACTTATCAACCTGTCTTTAACGTTCATAACAAAAGTGAATACAATAATGATACTTATCAACCTCTCTCCAACGTTTATAACAAGGGTGAATCCAATAATCATACTTATTAACCTGTCTTTAACGTTTATAACAAGGGTGAATCCAATAATCATACTTATTAACCTGTCTTTAACGTTTATAACAAGGGTGAATCCGATAATGATGCTTATCAACCTGTCTTTAACGTTTATAACAAGGGTGAATCCGATAACGATACTTATCAACATGTCTTTAACGTTTATAACAAAGGTGAATCCAATAATGATACTTATCAACCTGTCTTCAACATTCATAACAAAGGTGAATACAATAAAGATGCTGATGAACCTGTCTTTAACGGTTATAACAAGGGTGAATCCCATAATGATACTTATCAACCTGTAACAAGGGTGAATCCGATGATGATGCTTATGAACCTGTCTTTAACGTTTATAACAAGGGTGAATCCGATAAGGACACTTATTAACCTGTCTTTAACGTTTCGAACAAGTGTGAATACAATAATTACACTTATCAACCTGTCTTTGACGTTTCGAATAAGTGTGAATACAATAACAAAACTTATCAACCCGTCTTTAATATTTAGAACAATTGTGAATACAATAGTGACACTTCTCAACCTGTCTTTAACGTTTAGAACAAGTGTGAATACAATAACAACACTTATAAACCCGTCTTTAATATTTAGAACAAGTGTGAATACAATGATTACACTTATTAACCTGTCTTTAACGTTTCGAACAAGTGTGAATACAATGATTACACTTATCAACATGTCTTTAACGTTTATAACAAGGGTGAAACCAATAATGATACTTATCAACCTGTCTTTAACGTTCATAACAAAAGCGAATACAATAATCATACTTATCAACCTGTCTTTAACGTTCATAACAAAAGTCAATACAATAATAATACTTATCAACCTGTCTTTATCGTTTATAACAATGGTGAATCCGATAATCATACTTATAAACCTATCTTTCACGTTTATAACAAGGGTGAATCCGATAACGATACTTATCAACAAGTCTTTAACGTTTAGAACAAATGTGAACACAATAACAACACTTATCAACCTGTCTTTAATATTTACAACAAGTGTGAATACAATAGTGACACTTACAAACCTGTCATAAACGTTTATAACAAGTGTGAATACAATAGTGATACTTATTAACCTGTCTTTAACGTTTATAACAAGGGTGAACCCAATAATGATACTTATCAACCTGTCTTCAACATTCATAACAAGGGTGAATCCGATGATGATGCTTATGAACCTGTCTTTAACATTTATAACAAGGGTGAATCCGATAATGACACTTATTAACCTGTCTTTAACGTTTCGAACAAGTGTGAACACAATGATTACACTTATCAACCTGTCTTTGACGTTTCGAATAAGTGTGAATACAATAACAACACTTATCAACCCGTCTTTAATATTTAGAACAAGTGTGAATACAATAGTGACACTTCTCAACCTGTCTTTAACATTTATAACAAGTGTGAATACAATAGTGATACTTATTAACCTGTCTTTAACGATTATAACAAGGGTGAATCCAATAATGATACTTATCAACCTGCCTTCAACATTCATAACAAAAATGAATACAATAATGATGCTGATGAACCTGTCTTTAACGGTTATAACAAGGGTGAATCCCATAATAATACTTATCAACCTGTCTTTAACGTTCATAACAAAAGCGAATACAATAATGATACTTATCAACCTGTCTTTAACGTTCATAACAAAAGTCAATACAATAATAATACTTATCAACCTGTCTTTATCGTTTATAACAATGGTGAATCCGATAATCATGCTTATAAACCTATCATTCACGTTTATAACAAGGGTGAATCCGATAACGATACTTATCAACAAGTCTTTAACGTTTAGAACAAATGTGGACACAATAACAACACTTATCAACCTGTCTTTAATATTTACAACAAGTGTGAATACAATAGTGACACTTACAAACCTGTCTTTAACGTTTATAACAAGGGAGAATCCAATAATGATACTTATCAACCTGTCTTTAACGTTTATAACAAGGGTGAATCCAATAATGATACTTATCAACCTGTCTTCAACATTCATAACAAGGGTGAATCCGATGATGATGCTTATGAACCTGTCTTTAACGTTTATAACAAGGGTGAATCCGATAATGACACTTATTAACCTGTCTTTAACGTTTCGAACAAGTGTGAATACAATGATTACACTTATCAATCTGTCTTTGACGTTTCGAATAAGTGTGAATACAATAACAACACTTATCAACCCGTCTTTAATATTTAGAACAAGTGTGAATACAATAGTGACACTTCTCAACCTGTCTTTAACGTTTATAACAAGGTTGAATACAATAGTGATACTTATTAACCTGTCTTTAACGTTTATAACAAGGGTGAATCCAATAATGATACTTATCAACCTGTCTTTGACGATTATATAAAAAGTGAATCCAAAGATCATTATCAACCTATCGTTAACGTTTATAACAACGGTGAATCCGATAATGATACTTATCAACATGTCTTTAACGTTCATAGTAAAGGTGAATCCAATAATGACACTTATCAACCTGTATTTAACGTTCATAACAAGGGTGAATCCGATAATGATTCTTATCAACTTGTCTTTAAATTTTATAACAAGGGTGAATCCGATAATGATACTTTTCAACCTGTCTTCAACATTCATAACAAAGGTGAATACAATAATGATGCTTATGAAATTGTCTTTATCGTTTATAACAAAGGTGAATCCCTCAATGATACTTATCAACCTGTTTTTAACGTTCATAACAAAGGTGAATCCAATAATGATACTTATCAACCTGTCTTTAACATTTATAACAAGGGTGAATCCGATAATGACACTTATCAACCTTTCTTTGACGTTTATAACAAGTGTAAATACAATAATCACACTTATCAAACTGTCTTTAACGTTTAGAAAAAGTGTGAATACAATAGTGACAATTAACAACCTGTCTTTAACGTTTATAACAAAAGTGAAGACAATAATGATACTTATCAACCTGTCTTTATCGTTTATAAAATGGTGAATCCGATAATGTTACTTATCAACCTGTCTTTAACGTTTATAACAAGGGTGAATCCAATAATGATACTTATTAACCTTTCTTTAACGTTTATAACAAGGGTGAATCCGATAACGCTACTAATCAACAAGTCTTTAACGTTTAGAACAACTGTGAATACAATAACAACTCTTATCAAGCCGTCTTTACAATTTAGAACAATTGTGAATACAATAATGACACTTCTCAACCTGTCTTTAACGTTTATAACAAGTGTGAATACAATGACAGCACTTATAAACCCGTCTTGAATATGTAGAACAAGTGTGAATACAATAGTGACACTTCTCAACCTGTCATTAACGTTTATAACAAGTGTGAATACAATAGTGATACTTATTAACCTGTCTTTAACGTTTATAACAAGGGTGAATCCAATAATGATACTTATCAACCTGTCTTCAACATTCATAACAAAGGTGAATACAATAATGATGCTGATGAACCTGTCTTTAACGGTTATAACAAGGGTGAATCCCATAATGATACTTATCAACCTGTAACAAGGGTGAATCCGATGATGATGCTTGTGAACCTGTCTTTAATGTTTATAACAAGGGTGAATCCGATAATGACACTTATTAACCTGTCTTTAACGTTTCGAACAAGTGTGAATACAATGATTACACTTATCAACCTGTCTTTGTCGTTTCGAATAAGTGTGAATACACTAACAACACTTATCAACCCGTCTTTAATATTTAGAACAAGTGTGAATACAATAGTGACACTTCTCAACCTGTCTTTAACGTTTATAACAAGTGTGAATAAATCCAATAATGATACTTATCAACCTGTCTTCAACATTCATAACAAAGGTGAATCCAATAATGATACTTATCAACTTGTCACCTGTCTTTAACGTTTATAACAAAAGTGAATCCGATAATGACACTTATAAACCTTTCCATGACGTTTATAACAAGTGTAAATACAATAATTACACTTATCAACCTGTCTTTAACGTTTATAATAAGGGTGAATCCGATAATGACACTTATTAACCTGACTTTAACGTCTATATAAAAAATGTGAATACAATAGTGACAATTATCAACCTATCGTTAACGTTTATAACAACGGTGAATCCGATAATGATACTTATCAACCTGTCTTTAACGTTCATAGTAAAGGTGAATCCAATAATAACACTTATCAACCTGTATTTAACGTTCATAACAAGGGTGAATCCGATAATGATTCTTATCAACTTGTCTTTAAATTTTATAACAAGGGTGAATCCGATAATGATTCTTATCAACTTGTCTTTAACTTTTATAACAAGGGTGAATCCGATAATGATACTTATCAACATGTCTTTAACGTTTATAACAAGGAAGAAACTAATAATGATACTTATCAACCTATTTTTAACGTTCGTAACAAAAGTAAATACAATAATGATACTTATCAAACCGGCTTTAACGTTCATAACAAAAGTCAATACAATAATGATGCTTATCAACCTGTCTTTAACGTTTATAACAAGGGTGAATCCGAAAATGATACTTACCAACCTGTCTTCAACATTCATAACAAAGATGAATACAATAATGATGCTTATCAACCTGTCTTTATCGTTTATAACAAAGGTGAATCAATAATGATGCTTATCAACCTGTCTTTAACGTTTATAACAAGGGTGAATCCGATAATAATACTTATCAACCTGTCTTTAACGTTCATAACAAATGTGAATCCAATAATAATGCTTATGAACCTGTCTTTAACGTTTATAACAAGTGTGAATCCAATAATGATACTAATAAACCTGTCTTTAACGTTTATAACAAGGTTGAATCCGATGATGATACTTATGAACCTGTGTTTAACGTTTATAACAAAAGGTGAATACAATAATGACAATTAACAACCTGTCTTTAACGTTTATAACAAAAGTGAAGACAATAATGATACTTATCAACCTGTCTTTAACGTTTATAACAAAGGTGAATACAATAATGCTGCTTATCAACCTGTCTTTAACGTTTATAACAAAGATGAAACCAATAATGATACTTATTAACCTGTCTTTTACGTTTATAACAAGGGTGAATCCGATAATGATGCTTATCAACCTGTCTTTAACGTTTATAACAAGGGTGAATCCGATAATGATACTTATCAACATGTCTTTAACGTTTATAACAAGGGTGAATCCGATAATGATACTTATCAACATGTCTTTAACCTTTATAACAAGGGTGAAACCAATAATGATGCTTATCAACCTGTCTTTAACGTTCATAACAAAAGTCAATACAATAATGATGCTTATCAACCTGTCTTTAACGTTTATAACAAGGATGAATCCAATAATGATACTTATTAACCTCTCTTTAACGTTTATAACAAGGGTCAATCCGATGATAATGCTTATCAACCTGTCTTTAACGTTTATAACAAGGGTGAATCCGATAACGATACTTATCAACAAGTCTTTAACGTTTATAACAAGTGTGAATACAATAACAACACTTATAAACCCGTCTTTAATATTTAGAACAAGTGTGAATACAATGATTACACTTATTAACCTGTCTTTAACGTTTAGAACAATTGTGAATACAATAGTGACATTTCTCAAACTGTCTTTAACGTTTATAACAAGTGTGAATACAATAACAACACTTATCAACCCGTCTTTAATATTTAGAACAAGTGTGAATACAATAGTGACACTTCTCAACCTGTCATATACGTTTATAACAAGTGTGAATACAATAGTGATACTTATTAAACTGTCTTTAACGTTTATAACAAGGGTGAATCCAATAATGATACTTATCAACCTGTCTTTGACGATTATATAAAAAGTGTATCCAATTATGATTATCAACCTATCGTTAACGTTTATAACAACGGTGAATCCGATAATGATACTTATCAACCTGTCTTTAACGTTCATAGTAAAGGTGAATCCAATAATAACACTTATCAACCTGTATTTAACGTTCATAACAAGGGTGAATCCGATAATGATTCTTATCAACTTGTCTTTAAATTTTATAACAAGGGTGAATCCGATAATGATTCTTATCAACTTGTCTTTAACTTTTATAACAAGGGTGAATCCGATAATGATACTTATCAACATGTCTTTAACGTTTATAACAAGGAAGAAACTAATAATGATACTTATCAACCTATCTTTAACGTTCGTAACAAAAGTAAATACAATAATGATACTTATCAAACCGGCTTTAACGTTCATAACAAAAGTCAATACAATAATGATGCTTATCAACCTGTCTTTAACGTTTATAACAAGGGTGAATCCGAAAATGATACTTATCAACCTGTCTTCAACATTCATAACAAAGGTGAATACAATAATGATGCTTATCAACCTGTCTTTATCGTTTATAACAAAGGTGAATCCAATAATGATGCTTATCAACCTGTCTTTAACGTTTATAACAAGGGTGAATCCGATAATAATACTTATCAACCTGTCTTTAACGTTCATAACAAATGTGAATCCAATAATAATGCTTATGAACCTGTCTTTAACGTTTATAACAAGTGTGAATCCAATAATGATACTAATAAACCTGTCTTTAACGTTTATAACAAGGTTGAATCCGATGATGATACTTATGAACCTGTGTTTAACGTTTATAACAAAAGGTGAATACAATAGTGACAATTAACAACCTGTCTTTAACGTTTATAACAAAAGTGAAGACAATAATGATACTTATCAACCTGTCTTTAACGTTTATAACAAAGGTGAATACAATAATGCTGCTTATCAACCTGTCTTTAACGTTTATAACAAAGGTGAAACCAATAATGATACTTATTAACCTGTCTTTTACGTTTATAACAAGGGTGAATCCGATAATGATGCTTATCAACCTGTCTTTAACGTTTATAACAAGGGTGAATCCGATAATGATACTTATCAACATGTCTTTAACGTTTATAACAAGGGTGAATCCGATAATGATACTTATCAACATGTCTTTAACCTTTATAACAAGGGTGAAACCAATAATGCTGCTTATCAACATGTCTTTAACCTTTATAACAAGGGTGAAACCAATAATGATACTTATCAACCTGTCTTTAACGTTCATAACAAAAGTCAATACAATAATGATGCTTATCAACCTGTCTTTAACGTTTATAACAAGGATGAATCCAATAATGATACTTATTAACCTCTCTTTAACGTTTATAACAAGGGTCAATCCGATGATAATGCTTATCAACCTGTCTTTAACGTTTATAACAAGGGTGAATCCGATAACGATACTTATCAACCCGTCTTTAATATTTAGAACAAGTGTGAATACAATAGTGACACTTCTCAACCTGTCTTTAACGTTTATAACAAGGTTGAATACAATAGTGATACTTATTAACCTGTCTTTAACGTTTATAACAAGGGTGAATCCAATAATGATACTTATCAACCTGTCTTTGACGATTATATAAAAAGTGAATCCAAAGATCATTATCAACCTATCGTTAACGTTTATAACAACGGTGAATCCGATAATGATACTTATCAACATGTCTTTAACGTTCATAGTAAAGGTGAATCCAATAATGACACTCATCAACCTGTATTTAACGTTCATAACAAGGGTGAATCCGATAATGATTCTTATCAACTTGTCTTTAAATTTTATAACAAGGGTGAATCCGATAATGATTCTTATCAACTTGTCTTTAAATTTTATAACAAGGGTGAATCCGATAATGATACTTTTCAACCTGTCTTCAACATTCATAACAAAGGTGAATACAATAATGATGCTTATGAAATTGTCTTTATCGTTTATAACAAAGGTGAATCCCTCAATGATACTTATCAACCTGTTTTTAACGTTCATAACAAAGGTGAATCCAATAATGATCCTTATCAACCTATCTTTAACATTTATAACAAGGGTGAATCCGATAATGACACTTATCAACCTTTCTTTGACGTTTATAACAAGTGTAAATACAATAATCACACTTATCAAACTGTCTTCAACGTTTAGAAAAAGTGTGAATACAATAGTGACAATTTACAACCTGTCTTTAACGTTTATAACAAAAGTGAAGACAATAATGATACTTATCAACCTGTCTTTATCGTTTATAAAAATGGTGAATCCGATAATGTTACTTATCAACCTGTCTTTAACGTTTATAACAAGGGTGAATCCGATAACGCTATTAATCAACAAGTCTTTAACGTTTAGAACAACTGTGAATACAATAACAACTCTTATCAAGCCGTCTTTACAATTTAGAACAATTGTGAATACAATAATGACACTTATCAACCTGTCTTTAACGTTTATAACAAGTGTGAATACAATAACAACACTTATAAACCCGTCTTGAATATGTAGAACAAGTGTGAATACAATAGTGACACTTCTCAACCTGTCATTAACGTTTATAACAAGTGTGAATACAATAGTGATACTTATTAACCTGTCTTTAACGTTTATAACAAGGGTGAATCTGATAATGATACTTATCAACCTGTCTTCAACATTCATAACAAAGGTGAATACAATAATGATGCTGATGAACCTGTCTTTAACGGTTTATAACAAGGGTGAATCCCATAATGATACTTATCAACCTGTAACAAGGGTGAATCCGATGATGATGCTTATGAACCTGTCTTTAATGTTTATAACAAGGGTGAATCCGATAATGACACTTATTAACCTGTCTTTAACGTTTCGAACAAGTGTGAATACAATGATTACACTTATCAACCTGTCTTTGTCGTTTCGAATAAGTGTGAATACACTAACAACACTTATCAACCCGTCTTTAATATTTAGAACAAGTGTGAATACAATAGTGACACTTCTCAACCTGTCTTTATCGTTTATAACAAGTGTGAATAAATCCAATAATGATACTTATCAACCTGTCCTCAACATTCATAACAAAGGTGAATCCAATAATGATACTTATCAACTTGTCACCTGTCTTTAACGTTTATAACAAAAGTGAATCCGATAATGACACTTATAAACCTTTCCATGACGTTTATAACAAGTGTAAATACAATAATTACACTTATCAACCTGTCTTTAACGTTTATAATAAGGGTGAATCCGATAATGACACTTACTAACCTGACTTTAACGTCTATATAAAAAATGTGAATACTATAGTGACAATTATCAACCTATCGTTAACGTCTATAACAACGGTGAATCCCATAATGATACTTATCAACCTGTCTTTGACGATTATATAAAAAGTGTATCCAATGATGATTATCAACCTATCGTTAACGTTTATAACAACGGTGAATCCGATAATGATACTTATTAACCTGTCTTTAACGTTCATAGTAAAGGTGAATCCAATAATAACACTTATCAACCTGTATTTAACGTTCATAACAAGGGTGAATCCGATAATGATTCTTATCAACTTGTCTTTAAATTTTATAACAAGGGTGAATCCGATAATGATTCTTATCAACTTGTCTTTAACTTTTATAACAAGGGTGAATCCGATAAAGATACTTATCAACATGTCTTTAACGTTTATAACAAGGAAGAAACTAATAATGATACTTATCAACCTATCTTTAACGTTCGTAACAAAAGTAAATACAATAATGATACTTATCAAACCGGCTTTAACGTTCATAACAAAAGTCAATACAATAATGATGCTTATCAACCTGTCTTTAACGTTTATAACAAGGGTGAATCCGAAAATGATACTTATCAACCTGTCTTCAACATTCATAACAAAGGTGAATACAATAATGATGCTTATCAACCTGTCTTTATCGTTTATAACAAAGGTGAATCCAATAATGATGGTTATCAACCTGTCTTTAACGTTTATAACAAGGGTGAATCCGATAATAATACTTATCAACCTGTCTTTAACGTTCATAACAAATGTGAATCCAATAATAATGCTTATGAACCTGTCTTTAACGTTTATAACAAGTGTGAATCCAATAATGATACTAATAAACCTGTCTTTAACGTTTCTAACAAGGTTGAATCCGATGATGATACTTATGAACCTGTGTTTAACGTTTATAACAAAAGTGAAGACAATAATGATACTTATCAACCTGTCTTTAACGTTTATAACAAAGGTGAATACAATAATGCTGCTTATCAACCTGTCTTTAACGTTTATAACAAAGGTGAAACCAATAATGATACTTATTAACCTGTCTTTTACGTTTATAACAAGGGTGAATCCGATAATGATGCTTATCAACCTGTCTTTAACGTTTATAAAAATGGTGAATCCGATAATGATACTTATCAACATGTCTTTAACGTTTATAACAAGGGTGAATCCGATAATGATACTTATCAACATGTCTTTAACGTTTATAACAAGGGTGAATCCGATAATGATACTTATCAACATGTCTTTAACGTTCATAGTAAAGGTGAATCCAATAATGACACTCATCAACCTGTATTTAACGTTCATAACAAGGGTGAATCCGATAATGATTCTTATCAACTTGTCTTTAAATTTTATAACAAGGGTGAATCCGATAATGATACTTTTCAACCTGTCTTCAACATTCATAACAAAGGTGAATACAATAATGATGCTTATGAAATTGTCTTTATCGTTTATAACAAAGGTGAATCCCTCAATGATACTTATCAACCTGTTTTTAACGTTCATAACAAAGGTGAATCCAATAATGATACTTATCAACCTGTCTTTAACATTTATAACAAGGGTGAATCCGATAATGACACTTATCAACCTTTCTTTGACGTTTATAACAAGTGTAAATACAATAATCACACTTATCAAACTGTCTTTAACGTTTAGAAAAAGTGTGAATACAATAGTGACAATTAACAACCTGTCTTTAACGTTTATAACAAAAGTGAAGACAATAATGATACTTATCAACCTGTCTTTATCGTTTATAAAAATGGTGAATCCGATAATGTTACTTATCAACCTGTCTTTAACGTTTATAACAAGGGTGAATCCAATAATGATACTTATTAACCTTTCTTTAACGTTTATAACAAGGGTGAATCCGATAACGCTATTAATCAACAAGTCTTTAACGTTTAGAACAACTGTGAATACAATAACAACTCTTATCAAGCCGTCTTTACAATTTAGAACAATTGTGAATACAATAATGACACTTCTCAACCTGTCTTTAACGTTTATAACAAGTGTGAATACAATAACAACACTTATAAACCCGTCTTGAATATGTAGAACAAGTGTGAATACAATAGTGACACTTCTCAACCTGTCATTAACGTTTATAACAAGTGTGAATACAATAGTGATACTTATTAACCTGTCTTTAACGTTTATAACAAGGGTGAATCCAATAATGATACTTATCAACCTGTCTTCAACATTCATAACAAAGTTGAATACAATAATGATGCTGATGAACCTGTCTTTAACGGTTATAACAAGGGTGAATCCCATAATGATACTTATCAACCTGTAACAAGGGTGAATCCGATGATGATGCTTGTAAACCTGTCTTTAATGTTTATAACAAGGGTGAATCCGATAATGACACTTATTAACCTGTCTTTAACGTTTCGAACAAGTGTGAATACAATGATTACACTTATCAACCTGTCTTTGTCGTTTCGAATGAGTGTGAATACACTAACAACACTTATCAACCCGTCTTTAATATTTAGAACAAGTGTGAATACAATAGTGACACTTCTCAACCTGTCTTTAACGTTTATAACAAGTGTGAATAAATCCAATAATGATACTTATCAACCTGTCCTCAACATTCATAACAAAGGTGAATCCAATAATGATACTTATCAACTTGTCACCTGTCTTTAACGTTTATAACAAAAGTGAATCCGATAATGACACTTATAAACCTTTCCATGACGTTTATAACAAGTGTAAATACAATAATTACACTTATCAACCTGTCTTTAACGTTTATAACAAGGGTGAATCCGATAATGACACTTACTAACCTGACTTTAACGTCTATATAAAAATGTGAATACTATAGTGACAATTATCAACCTATCGTTAACGTTTATAACAACGGTGAATCCGATAATGATACTTATCAACCTCTCTTTAACGTTTAATAATGATGTTGATGAACCTGTCTTTAACGGTTATAACAAGGGTGAATCCCATAATGATACTTATCAACCTGTCTTTGACGATTATATAAAAAGTGTATCCAATGATGATTATCAACCTATCGTTAACGTTTATAACAACGGTGAATCCGATAATGATACTTATCAACCTGTCTTTAACGTTCATAGTAAAGGTGAATCCAATAATGACACTTATCAACCTGTATTTAACGTTCATAACAAGGGTGAATCCGATAATGATTCTTATCAACTTGTCTTTAAATTTTATAACAAGGGTGAATCCGATAATGATTCTTATCAACTTGTCTTTAACTTTTATAACAAGGGTGAATCCGATAATGATACTTATCAACATGTCTTTAACGTTTATAACAAGGAAGAAACTAATAATGATACTTATCAACCTATCTTTAACGTTCGTAACAAAAGTAAATACAATAATGATACTTATCAAACCGGCTTTAACGTTCATAACAAAAGTCAATACAATAATGATGCTTATCAACCTGTCTTTAACGTTTATAACAAGGGTGAATCCGAAAATGATACTTATCAACCTGTCTTCAACATTCATAACAAAGGTGAATACAATAATGATGCTTATCAACCTGTCTTTATCGTTTATAACAAAGGTGAATCCAATAATGATGGTTATCAACCTGTCTTTAACGTTTATAACAAGGGTGAATCCGATAATAATACTTATCAACCTGTCTTTAACGTTCATAACAAATGTGAATCCAATAATAATGCTTATGAACCTGTCTTTAACGTTTATAACAAGTGTGAATCCAATAATGATACTAATAAACCTGTCTTTAACGTTTATAACAAGGGTGAATCCGATAATGATACTTATCAACATGTCTTTAACGTTTATAACAAGGGTGAATCCAATAATGATGGTTATCAACCTGTCTTTAACGTTTATAACAAGGGTGAATCCGATAATAATACTTATCAACCTGTCTTTAACGTTCATAACAAATGTGAATCCAATAATAATGCTTATGAACCTGTCTTAAACGTTTATAACAAGTGTGAATCCAATAATGATGCTTATCAACCTGTCTTTAACGTTTATAACAAGGATGAATCCAATAATGATACTTATTAACCTCTCTTTAACGTTTATAACAAGGGTCAATCCGATGATAATGCTTATCAACCTGTCTTTAACGTTTATAACAAGGTAGAATCCGATAACGATACTTATCAACAAGTCTTTAACGTTTATAACAAGTGTGAATACAATAACAACACTTATAAACCCGTCTTTAATATTTAGAACAAGTGTGAATACAATGATTACACTTATTAACCTGTCTTTAACGTTTAGAACAATTGTGAATACAATAGTGACACTTCTCAAACTGTATTTAACGTTTATAACAAGTGTGAATACAATAACAACACTTATCAACCCGTCTTTAATATTTAGAACAAGTGTGAATACAATAGTGACACTTCTCAACCTGTTATATACGTATATAACAAGTGTGAATACAATAGTGATACTTATTAAACTGTCTTTAACGTTTATAACAAGGGTGAATCCAATAATGATACTTATCAACCTGTCTTTGACGATTATATAAAAAGTGTATCCAATGATGATTATCAACCTATCGTTAACGTTTATAACAACGGTGAATCCGATAATGATACTTATCAACCTGTCTTTAACGTTCATAGTAAAGGTGAATCCAATAATAACACTTATCAACCTGTATTTAACGTTCATAACAAGGGTGAATCCGATAATGATTCTTATCAACTTGTCTTTAAATTTTATAACAATGGTGAATCCGATAATGATTCTTATCAACTTGTCTTTAACTTTTATAACAAGGGTGAATCCGATAATGATACTTATCAACATGTCTTTAACGTTTATAACAAGGAAGAAACTAATAATGATACTTATCAACCTATCTTTAACGTTCGTAACAAAAGTAAATACAATAATGATACTTATCAAACCGGCTTTAACGTTCATAACAAAAGTCAATACAATAATGATGCTTATCAACCTGTCTTTAACGTTTATAACAAGGGTGAATCCGAAAATGATACTTATCAACCGGTCTTCAACATTCATAACAAAGGTGAATACAATAATGATGCTTATCAACCTGTCTTTATCGTTTATAACAAAGGTGAATCCAATAATGATGCTTATCAACCTGTCTTTAACGTTTATAACAAGGGTGAATCCGATAATAATTCTTATCAACCTGTCTTTAACGTTCATAACAAATGTGAATCCAATAATAATGCTTATGAACCTGTCTTTAACGTTTATAACAATTGTGAAACCAATAATGATACTAATAAACCTGTCTTTAACGTTTATAACAAGGTTGAATCCGATGATGATACTTATGAACCTGTCTTTAACGTTTATAACAAAAGGTGAATACAATAGTGACAATTAACAACCTGTCTTTAACGTTTATAACAAAAGTGAAGACAATAATGATACTTATCAACCTGTCTTTAACGTTTATAACAAAGGTGAATACAATAATGCTGCTTATCAACCTGTCTTTAACGTTTATAACAAAGGTGAAACCAATAATGATACTTATTAACCTGTCTTTTACGTTTATAACAAGGGTGAATCCGATAATGATGCTTATCAACCTGTCTTTAACGTTTATAACAAGGGTGAATCCGATAATGATACTTATCAACATGTCTTTAACGTTTATAACAAGGGTGAATCCGATAATGATACTTATCAAAATGTCTTTAACCTTTATAACAAGAATGAAACCAATAATGCTGCTTATCAACATGTCTTTAACCTTTATAACAAGGGTGAAACCAATAATGATACTTATCAACCTGTCTTTAACGTTCATAACAAAAGTCAATACAATAATGATGCTTATCAACCTGTCTTTAACGTTTATAACAAGGATGAATCCAATAATGATACTTATTAACCTCTCTTTAACGTTTATAACAAGGGTCAATCCGATGATAATGCTTATCAACCTGTCTTTAACGTTTATAACAAGGGTGAATCCGATAACGATACTTATCAACCCGTCTTTAATATTTAGAACAAGTGTGAATACAATAGTGACACTTCTCAACCTGTCTTTAACGTTTATAACAAGGGTGAATCCAATAATGATACTTATCAACCTGTCTTTGACGATTATATAAAAAGTGAATCCAAAGATCATTATCAACCTATCGTTAACGTTTATAACAACGGTGAATCCGATAATGATACTTATCAACATGTCTTTAACGTTCATAGTAAAGGTGAATCCAATAATGACACTTATCAACCTGTATTTAACGTTCATAACAAGGGTGAACCCGATAATGATTCTTATCAACTTGTCTTTAAATTTTATAACAAGGGTGAATTCGATAATGATACTTATCAACTTGTCTTTAAATTTTATAACAAGGGTGAATCCGATAATGATACTTTTCAACCTGTCTTCAACATTCATAACAAAGGTGAATACAATAATGATGCTTATGAAATTGTCTTTATCGTTTATAACAAAGGTGAATCCTCAATGATACTTATCAACCTGTTTTTAACGTTCATAACAAAGGTGAATCCAATAATGATACTTATCAACCTGTCTTTAACATTTATAACAAGGGTGAATCCGATAATGACACTTATCAACCTTTCTTTGACGTTTATAACAAGTGTAATACAATAATCACACTTATCAAACTGTCTTTAACGTTTAGAAAAGTGTGAATACAATAGTGACAATTAACAACCTGTCTTTAACGCTTATAACAAAAGTAAAGACAATAATGATACTTATCAACCTGTCTTTATCGTTTATAAAAATGGTGAATCCGATAATGTTACTTATCAACCTGTCTTTAACGTTTATAACAAGGGTGAATCCAATAATGATACTTATTAACCTTTCTTTAACGTTTATAACAAGGGTGAATCCGATAACGCTACTAATCAACAAGTCTTTAACGTTTAGAACAACTGTGAATACAATAACAACTCTTATCAAGCCGTCTTTACAATTTAGAACAATTGTGAATACAATAATGACACTTATCAACCTGTCTTTAACGTATATAACAAGTGTGAATACAATAACAACACTTATAAACCCGTCTTGAATATGTAGAACAAGTGTGAATACAATAGTGACACTTCTCAACCTGTCATTAACGTTTATAACAAGTGTGAATACAATAGTGATACTTATTAACCTGTCTTTAACGTTTATAACAAGGGTGAATCCAATAATGATACTTATCAACCTGTCTTCAACATTCATAACAAAGGTGAATACAATAATGATGCTGATGAACCTGTCTTTAATGTTTATAACAAGGGTGAATCCGATAATGACACTTATTAACCTGTCTTTAACGTTTCGAACAAGTGTGAATACAATGATTACACTTATCAACCTGTCTTTGTCGTTTCGAATAAGTGTGAATACACTAACAACACTTATCAACCCGTCTTTAATATTTAGAACAAGTGTGAATACAATAGTGACACTTCTCAACCTGTCTTTTACGTTTATAACAAGTGTGAATAAATCCAATAATGATACTTATCAACCTGTCTTCAACATTCATAACAAAGGTGAATCCAATAATGATACTTATCAACTTGTCACCTGTCTTTAACGTTTATAACAAAAGTGAATCCGATAATGACACTTATAAACCTTTCCATGACGTTTATAACAAGTGTAAATACAATAATTACACTTATCAACCTGTCTTTAACGTTTATAATAAGGGTGAATCCGATAATGACACTTACTAACCTGACTTTAACGTCTATATAAAAAATGTGAATACTATAGTGACAATTATCAACCTATCGTTAACGTCTATAACAACGGTGAATCCGATAATGATACTTATCAACCTCTCTTTAACGTTTAATAATGATGTTGATGAACCTGTCTTTAACGGTTATAACAAGGGTGAATCCCATAATGATACTTATCAACCTGTCTTTAACGTTCATAGTAAAGGTGAATCCAATAATAACACTTATCAACCTGTATTTAACGTTCATAACAAGGGTGAATCCGATAATGATTCTTATCAACTTGTCTTTAAATTTTATAACAAGGGTGAATCCGATAATGATTCTTATCAACTTGTCTTTAACTTTTATAACAAGGGTGAATCCGATAATGATACTTATCAACATGTCTTTAACGTTTATAACAAGGAAGAAACTAATAATGATACTTATCAACCTATCTTTAACGTTCGTAACAAAAGTAAATACAATAATGATACTTATCAAACCGGCTTTAACGTTCATAACAAAAGTCAATACAATAATGATGCTTATCAACCTGTCTTTAACGTTTATAACAAGGGTGAATCCGAAAATGATTCTTATCAACCTGTCTTCAACATTCATAACAAAGGTGAATACAATAATGATGCTTATCAACCTGTCTTTATCGTTTATAACAAAGGTGAATCCAATAATGATGGTTATCAACCTGTCATTAACGTTTATAACAAGGGTGAATCCGATAATAATACTTATCAACCTGTCTTTAACGTTCATAACAAATGTGAATCCAATAATAATGCTTATGAACCTGTCTTTAACGTTTATAACAAGTGTGAATCCAATAATGATACTAATAAACCTGTCTTTAACGTTTATAACAAGGTTGAATCCGATGATGATACTTATGAACCTGTGTTTAACGTTTATAACAAAAGGTGAATACAATAGTGACAATTAACAACCTGTCTTTAACGTTTATAACAAAAGTGAAGACAATAATGATACTTATCAACCTGTCTTTAACGTTTATAACAAAGGTGAATACAATAATGATGCTTATCAACCTGTCTTTAACGTTTATAACAAAGGTGAAACCAATAATGATACTTATTAACCTGTCTTTTACGTTTATAACAAGGGTGAATCCGATAATGATGCTTATCAACCTGTCTTTAACGTTTATAACAAGGGTGAATCCGATAATGATACTTATCAACATGTCTTTAACGTTTATAACAAGGGTGAATCCGATAATGATACTTATCAACATGTCTTTAACCTTTATAACAAGGGTGAAACCAATAATGCTGCTTATCAACATGTCTTTAACGTTTATAACAAGGGGAAACCAATAATGATACTTATCAACCTGTCTTTAACGTTCATAACAAAAGTGAATACAATAATGATGCTTATCAACCTGTCTTTAACGTTTATAACAAGGATGAATCCAATAATGATACTTATTAACCTCTCTTTAACGTTTATAACAAGGGTGAATCCGATGATAATGCTTATCAACCTGTCTTTAACGTTTATAACAAGGGTGAATCCGATAATGATACTTATCAACCTGTCTTTAACGTTTATAACAAGTGTGAATACAATAACAACACTTATAAACCTGTCTTTAACGTTTAGAACAAGTGTGAATACAATGATTACACTTATTAACCTGTCTTTAACGTTTAGAACAATTGTGAATACAATAGTGACACTTATCAAACTGTCTTTAACGTTTATAACAAATGTGAATACAATAACAACACTTATCAACCTGTCTTTAATATTTATAACAAGTGTGAATACAATAGTGACACTTATCAACCTGTCTTATACGTTTATAACAAGTGTGAATACAATAATGATACTTATTAAACTGTCTTTAACGTTTATAACAAGGGTGAATCCAATAATGATACTTATCAACCTGTCTTTAACGTTTATAAAAAAGTGTATCCAATGATGATTATCAACCTATCTTTAACGTTTATAACAACGGTGAATCCGATAATGATACTTATCAACCTGTCTTTAACGTTCATAGTAATGGTGAATCCAATAATAACACTTATCAACCTGTATTTAACGTTCATAACAAGGGTGAATCCGATAATGATTCTTATCAACTTGTCTTTAAATTTTATAACAAGGGTGAATCCGATAATGATTCTTATCAACCTGTCTTTAACGTTTATAACAAGGGTGAATCCGATAATGATACTTATCAACATGTCTTTAACGTTTATAACAAGGAAGAAACTAATAATGATACTTATCAACCTGTCTTTAACGTTCGTAACAAGGGTGAATCCGATAATGATTCTTATCAACTTGTCTTTAAATTTTATAACAAGGGTGAATCCGATAATGATTCTTATCAACTGTCTTTAACGTTTATAACAACGGTGAATCCGATAATGATACTTATCAACCTGTCTTTAACGTTTATAACAAGGAAGAAACTAATAATGATACTTATCAACCTGTCTTTAACGTTCGTAACAAAAGTAAATACAATAATGATACTTATCAAACCGGTTTTAACGTTCATAACAAAAGTCAATACAATAATGATGCTTATCAACCTGTCTTTAACGTTTATAACAAGGGTGAATCCGAAAATGATACTTATCAACCTGTCTTTAACATTCATAACAAAGGTGAATACAATAATGATGCTTATCAACCTGTCTTTATCGTTTATAACAAAGGTGAATCCAGTAATGATGCTTATCAACCTGTCTTTAACGTTTATAACAAGGGTGAATCCGATAATAATACTTATCAACCTGTCTTTAACGTTCATAACAAATGTGAATCCAATAATAATGCTTATCAACCTGTCTTTAACGTTTATAACAAGTGTGAATCCAATAATGATACTTATAAACCTGTCTTTAACGTTTATAACAAGGTTGAATCCGATGATGATACTTATGAACCTGTGTTTAACGTTTATAACAAAAGGTGAATACAATAGTGACAATTAACAACCTGTCTTTAACGTTTATAACAAAAGTGAATACAATAACATCACTTATCAACCCGTCTTTAATATTTAGAACAAGTGTGAATACAATAGTGACACTTCTCAACCTGTCATAACGTTTATAACAAGTGTGAATACAATAGTGATACTTATTAAACTGTCTTTAACGTTTATAACAAGGGTGAATCCAATAATGATACTTATCAACCTGTATTTGACGATTATATAAAAAGTGTATCCAATGATGATTATCAACCTGTATTTAACGTTCATAACAAGGGTGAATCCGATAATGATTCTTATCAACTTGTCTTTAAATTTTATAACAAGGGTGAATCCGATAATGATTCTTATCAACTTGTCTTTAACGTTTATAACAAGGGTGAATCCGATAATGATACTTATCAACATGTCTTTAACGTTTATAACAAGGAAGAAACTAATAATGATACTTATCAACCTATCTTTAACGTTCGTAACAAAAGTAAATACAATAATGATACTTATCAAACCGGCTTTAACGTTCATAACAAAAGTCAATACAATAATGATGCTTATCAACCTCTCTTTAACGTTTATAACAAGGGTGAATCCGAAAATGATACTTATCAACCTGTCTTCAACATTCATAACAAAGGTGAATACAATAATGATGCTTATCAACCTGTCTTTATCGTTTATAACAAAGGTGAATCCAATAATGATGCTTATCAACCTGTCTTTAACGTTTATAACAAGGGTGAATCCGATAATGATACTTATCAACCTGTCTTTAACGTTCATAACAAATGTGAATCCAATAATAATGCTTATGAACCTGTCTTTAACGTTTATAACAAGTGTGAATCCAATAATGATACTTATAAACCTGTCTTTAACGTTTATAACAAGGTTGAATCCGATGATGATACTTATCAACCTGTGTTTAACGTTTATAACAAAAGTTGAATACAATAATGACACTTATCAACCTGTCTTTAACGTTTATAACAAAAGTGAAGACAATAATGATACTTATCAACCTGTCTTTAACGTTTATAACAAAGGTGAATACAATAATGCTGCTTATCAAACTGTCTTTAACGTTTATAACAAGGGTGAATCCGATAATGATACTTATCAACATGTCTTTAACCTTTATAACAAGGGTGAAACCAATAATGCTGCTTATCAACATGTCTTTAACGTTTATAACAAGGGTGAAACCAATAATGATACTTATCAACCTGTCTTTAACGTTCATAACAAAAGTCAATACAATAATGATGCTTATCAACCTGTCTTTAACGTTTATAACAAGGATGAATCCAATAATGATAGTTATTAACCTCTCTTTAACGTTTATAACAAGGGTCAATCCGATGATAATGCTTATCAACAAGTCTTTAACGTTTATAACAAGTGTGAATACAATAACAACACTTATAAACCCGTCTTTAATATTTAGAACAAGTGTGAATACAATGATTACACTTATTAACCTGTCTTTAACGTTTAGAACAATTGTGAATACAATAGTGACACTTCTCAAACTGTCTTTAACGTTTATAACAAGTGTGAATACAATAACAACACTTATCAACCCGTCTTTAATATTTAGAACAAGTATGAATACAATAGTGACACTTCTCAACCTGTCATATACGTTTATAACAAGTGTGAATACAATAGTGATACTTATTAAACTGTCTTTAACGTTTATAACAAGTGTGAATACAATAGTGATACTTATCAACCTGTCTTTAACGTTCATAGTAAAGGTGAATCCAATAATAACACTTATCAACCTGTATTTAACGTTCATAACAAGGGTGAATCCGATAATGATTATTATCAACTTGTCTTTAAATTTTATAACAAGGGTGAATCCGATAATGATTCTTATCAACTTGTCTTTAACTTTTATAACAAGGGTGAATCCGATAATGATACTTATCAACATGTCTTTAACGTTTATAACAAGGAAGAAACTAATAATGATACTTATCAACCTATCTTTAACGTTCGTAACACAAGTAAATACAATAATGATACTTATAAACCTGTCTTCAACATTCATAACAAAGGTGAATACAATAATGATGCTTATCAACCTGTCTTTATCGTTTATAACAAAGGTGAATCCAATAATGATGCTTATCAACCTGTCTTTAACGTTTATAACAAGGGTGAATCCGATAATAATACTTATCAACCTGTCTTTAACGTTCATAACAAATGTGAATCCAATAATAATGCTTATGATCCTGTCTTTAACGTTTATAACAAGTGTGAATCCAATAATGATACTAATAAACCTGTCTTTAACGTTTATAATAAGGGTGAATCCGATAATGACACTTATTAACCTGACTTTAACGTCTATATAAAAAATGTGAATACAATAGTGACAATTATCAACCTATCGTTAACGTCTATAACAACGGTGAATCCGATAATGATACTTATCAACCTCTCTTTAACGTTTAATAATGATGTTGATGAACCTGTCTTTAACGGTTATAACAAGGGTGAATCCCATAATGATACTTTTCAACCTGTCTTTGACGATTATATAAAAAGTGTATCCAATGATGATTATCAACCTATCGTTAACGTTTATAACAACGGTGAATCCGATAATGATACTTATCAACCTGTCTTTAACGTTCATAGTAAAGGTGAATCCAATAATAACACTTATCAACCTGTATTTAACGTTCATAACAAGGGTGAAACCGATAATGATTCTTATCAACTTGTCTTTGAATTTTATAACAAGGGTGAATCCGATAATGATTCTTATCAACTTGTCTTTAACTTTTATAACAAGGGTGAATCCGATAATGATACTTATCAACATGTCTTTAACGTTTATAACAAGGAAGAAACTAATAATGATACTTATCAACCTATCTTTAACGTTCATAACAAAAGTAAATACAATAATGATACTTATCAAACCGGCTTTAACGTTCATAACAAAAGTCAATACAATAATGATACTTATCAACCTGTCTTTAACGTTTATAACAAAAGGTGAATACAATAGTGACAATTAACAACCTGTCTTTAACGTTTATAACAAAAGTGAAGACAATAATGATACTTATCAACCTGTCTTTATCGTTTATAACAATGGTGAATCCGATAATGATTCTTATCAACCTGTCTTTAACATTTATAACAAGAGTGAATCCAATAATGATACTTATTAACTTTTCTTTAACGTTTATAACAAGGGTCAATCCGATGATAATGCTTATCAACCTGTCTTTAACGTTGATAACAAGGGTGAATCCGATAACGATACTAATCAACAAGTCTTTAACGTTAAGAACAACTGTGAATACAATAACAACTCTTATCAAGCCGTCTTTAATAGTTAGAACAATTGTGAATACAATAATGACATTTCTCAACCTGTCTTTAACGTTTATAACAAGTGTGAATACAATAACAACACTTATAAACCCGTCTTGAATATGTGGAACAAGTGTGAATACAATAGTGACACTTCTCAACCTGTCATTAACGTTTATAACAGGTGTGAATACAATAGTGATACTTATTAACCTGTCTTTAACGTTTATAACAAGGGTGAATCCAATAATGATACTTATCAACCTGTCTTCAACATTCATAACAAAGGTGAATACAATAATGATGCTGATGAACCTGTCTTTAACGTTTATAACAAGGGTGAATCCCATAATGATACTTATCAACCTGTAACAAGGGTGAATCCGATGATGATGCTTGTGAACCTGTCTTTAATGTTTATAACAAGGGTGAATCCGATAATGACACTTATTAACCTCTCTTTAACGTTTCGAATAAGTGTGAATGCAGTAACAACACTTATCAACCCGTCTTTAATATTTAAAACAAGTGTGAATACAATAGTGAAACTTCTCAACCTGTCTTTAACGTTTATAACAAGTGTGAAAAATCCAATAATGATACTTATCAACCTGTCTTCAACATTCATAACAAAGGTGAATCCAATAATGATACTTATCAACCTTTCTTTAACGTTTATAACAAAAGTGAATTCGATAATGACACTTATCAACCTTTTTATGACGTTTATAACATGTCTAAATACAATAATTACACTTATCAACCTGTCTTTGACGATTATATAAAAAGTGTATCCAATGATGAATATCAACCTATCGTTAACGTTTATAACAACGGTGAATCCGATAATGATATTTATTAACCTGTCTTTAACGTTCATAGTAAAGGTGAATCCAATAATGACACTTATCAACCTGTATTTAACGTTCATAACAAGGGTGAATCCGATAATGATTCTTATCAACTTGTCTTTAAATTTTATAACAAGTGTGAATCCGATAATGATTCTTATCAACTTGTCTTTAAATTTTATAACAAGGGTGAATCCGATGATGATACTTATCAACATGTCTTTATCGTTTATAACAAGGAAGAAACCAATAATGATACTTATCCACCTATCTTTAACGTTCATAACAAAAGTAAATACAATAATGATGCTTATCAACCTGTCTTTAACGTTTATAACAAGGGTGAATCCGATGATGATACTTATCAACCTGTCTTCAACATTCATAACAAAGGTTAATACAATAATGATGCTTATCAACCTGTCTTTATCGTTTATAACAAAGGTGAATCCAATAATGATGCTTATCAACCTGTCTTTAACGTTTATAACAAGGGTGAATCCGATAATAATACTTATCAACCTGTCTTTAACGTTCATAACAAAGGTGAATCCAATAATAATGCTTATGAACCTGTCTTTAACGTTTATAACAAGTGTGAATCCAATAATGATACTAATAAACCTGTCTTTAACGTTTATAACAAGGGTGAATCCGATGATGATGCTTATGAACCTGTCTTTAACGTTTATAACAAAAGTGAATCCGATAGTGATACTTATCAACATGTCTTTAACGTTTATATAAAAAGTGAATCCAATGATGATGCTTATCATCCTATGTTAAACGTTTAGAACAAGTGTGAATACAATAGTGACACTTCTCAACCTGTCATTAACGTTTATAACAAGTGTGAATACAATAGTGATACATATTAACCTGTCTTTAACGTTTATAACAAGGGTGAATCCGATAATGATACTTTTCAACCTGTCTTCAACATTCATAACAAAGGTGAATACAAAATGATGCTTATGAAATTGTCTTTATCGTTTATAACAAAGGTGAATCCCATAATGATACTTATCAACCTGTCTTTAACGTTCATAAAAAAGGTGAATCCAATAATGATGCATATCAACCTGTCTTTAACATTTATAACAAGGGTGAATCCGATAATGACACTTATCAACCTTTCTTTGACGTTTATAACGAGTGTAAATACAATAATGACACTTATCAACCTGTCTTTAACGTTTAGAAAAAGTGTGAATACAATTGTGACAATTAACAACCTGTCTTTAACGTTTCTAACAAAAGTGAAGACAATAATGATACTTATCAACCTGTCTTTATCGTTTATAACAATGGTGAATCCGATAATGATACTTCTCAACATGTGTTTAACGTTTATAACAAGGGTGAATCCAATAATGATACTTATTAACCTTTCTTTAACGTTTATAATAAAGGTCAATCCAATGAGAATGCTTATCAACCTGTCTTTAACGTATATAACAAGGGTGAATCCTATAACGATACTAATCAACAAGTCTTTAACGTTTAGAACAACTGTGAATACAATAACAACTCTTATCAAACCGTCTTTAATATTTAGAACAATTGTGAATACAATAATCACACTTCTCAACTTGTCTTTAACGTTTATAACAAGTGTGAATACAATAATAACACTTATAAACCCGTCTTGAATATTTAGAACAAGTGTGAATACAATAGTGACACTTCTCAACCTGTCATTAACGTTTATAACAAATATGAATACAATAGTGACACTTATTAACCTGTCTTTAACGTTTATAACAAGGGTGAATCCAATAATGATCCTTATCAACCTGTCTTCATTATTCATAACAAAGGTGAATACAATAATGATGCTGATGAACCTGTCTTTAACGGTTATAACAAGGGTAAATCCCATAATGATACTTATCAACCTGTAACAAGGGTGAATCCGATGATGATGCTTGTGAAACTGTCTTTAATGTTTATAACAAAAGTGAATTCGATAATGACACTTATTAACCTGTCTTAAACGTTTCGAACAAGTGTAAATACTATGATTACACTTATCAACCTGTCTTTAACGTTTATAACAGTGTGAATACAATAACAACACTTATCAACCTGTCTTTAATATTTATAACAAGTGTGAATACAAATGACACTTATCAACCTGTCTTTAACGTTTTTAACAAGGGTGAATCCGATGATGATGCTTATGAACCTGTCTTTAACGTTTATAACAAAAGTGAATCCGATAGTGATACTTATCAACATGTCTTTAACGTTTATATAAAAAGTGAATCCAATGATGATGCTTATCAACCTATGTTAAACGTTTAGAACAAGTGTGAATACAATAGTGACACTTCTCAACCTGTCATTAACGTTTATAACAAGTGTGAATACAATAGTGATACATATTAACCTGTCTTTCACGTTTATAACAAGGGTGAATCCGATAATGATACTTTTCAACCTGTCTTCAACATTCATAACAAAGGTGAATACAATAATGATGCTTATGAAATTGTCTTTATCGTTTATAACAAAGGTGAATCCCATAATGATACTTATCAACCTGTCTTTAACGTTCATAAAAAAGGTGAATCCAATAATGATGCATATCAACCTGTCTTTAACATTTATAACAAGGGTGAATCCGATAATGACACTTATCAACCTTTCTTTGACGTTTATAACAAGTGTAAATACAATAATGACACTTATCAACCTGTCTTTAACGTTTATAAAAGTGTGAATACAATTGACACTTATCAACCTGTCTTTAACGTTTATAACAAAAGTGAATACAATAATGATACTTATCAACCTGTCTTTATCGTTTATAACAATGGTGAATCCGATAATGATACTTCTCAACATGTGTTTAACGTTTATAACAAGGGTGAATCCAATAATGATACTTATTAACCTTTCTTTAACGTTTATAATAAAGGTCAATCCAATGAGAATGCTTATCAACCTGTCTTTAACGTATATAACAAGGGTGAATCCTATAACGATACTAATCAACAAGTCTTTAACGTTTAGAACAACTGTGAATACAATAACAACTCTTATCAACCGTCTTTAATATTTATAACAATTGTGAATACAATAATGACACTTATCAACCTGTCTTTAACGTTTATAACAAGTGTGAATACAATAATAACACTTATAAACCCGTCTTGAATATTTAGAACAAGTGTGAATACAATAGTGACACTTCTCAACCTGTCATTAACGTTTATAACAAATATGAATACAATAGTGACACTTATTAACCTGTCTTTAACGTTTATAACAAGGGTGAATCCAATAATGATCCTTATCAACCTGTCTTCATTATTCATAACAAAGGTGAATACAATAATGATGCTGATGAACCTGTCTTTAACGGTTATAACAAGGGTAAATCCCATAATGATACTTATCAACCTGTAACAAGGGTGAATCCGATGATGATGCTTGTGAAACTGTCTTTAATGTTTATAACAAAAGTGAATTCGATAATGACACTTATTAACCTGTCTTAAACGTTTCGAACAAGTGTAAATACTATGATTACACTTATCAACCTGCCTTTGTCGTTTCGAATCAGTGTGAATACAATAACAACACTTATCAACCCGTCTTTAATATTTAGAACAAGTGTGAATACAAAAGTGACACTTCTCAACCTGTCTTTAACGTTTTTAACAAGGGTGAATCCGATGATGATGCTTATGAACCTGTCTTTAACGTTTATAACAAAAGTGAATCCGATAGTCATACTTATCAACATGTCTTTAACGTTTATATAAAAAGTGAATCCAATGATGATGCTTATCAACCTATGTTAAACGTTTAGAACAAGTGTGAATACAATAGTGACACTTCTCAACCTGTCATTAACGTTTATAACAAGTGTGAATACAATAGTGATACATATTAACCTGTCTTTCACGTTTATAACAAGGGTGAATCCGATAATGATACTTATCAACCTGTCTTTAACATTCATAACAAAGGTGAATACAATAATGATGCTTATGAACCTGTCTTTATCGTTTATAACAAAGGTGAATCCCATAATGATACTTATCAACCTGTCTTTAACGTTCATAACAAAGGTGAATCCAATAATGATGCATATCAACCTGTCTTTAACATTTATAACAAGGGTGAATCCGATAATGACACTTATCAACCTTTCTTTGACGTTTATAACGAGTGTAAATACAATAATGACACTTATCAACCTGTCTTTAACGTTTAGAAAAAGTGTGAATACAATAGTGACAATTAACAACCTGTCTTTAACGTTTATAACAAAAGTGAAGACAATAATGATACTTATCAACCTGTCTTTATCGTTTATAACAATGGTGAATCCGATAATGATACTTCTCAACATGTGTTTAACGTTTATAACAAGGGTGAATCCAATAATGATACTTATTAACCTTTCTTTAACGTTTATAATAAGGGTCAATCCGATGAGAATGCTTATCAACCTGTCTTTAACGTATATAACAAGGGTGAATCCGATAACGATACTAATCAACAAGTCTTTATCGTTTAGAACAACTGTGAATACAATAACAACTCTTATCAATCCGTCTTTAATATTTAGAACAATTGTGAATACAATAATCACACTTCTCAACTTGTCTTTAACGTTTATAACAAAAATTATTCCGATAGTGATACTTATTAACCTATCTTTAACATTCATAACAAAAGTGAATACAATAATGATGCTTATGAAATTATCTTTATCGTTTATAACAAAGGTGAATCCCATAATGATACTTATCAACCTGTATTTAACGTTCATAACGAAGGTGAATCCAATTATGCTGCTTATCAACCTGTCTTTATCGTTTATAACAAGGGTGAATCCGATAATGACACTTATCAACCTTTCTATGACGTTTATTACAAGTGTAAATACAATAATTACACTTAACAACCTGTCTTTAACGTTTATAACAAGGGTGAGTCCGATAATGACACTTATCAACCTGTCTTTAACGTTCAAAGGTGAATCCAATAATGATGCTTATCAACCTGTCTTTCACGTTTATAACAAGGGTGAATCCGATAATGATGCTTATCAACCTGTCTTTAACGTTCATAGCGAAATTGAATCCAATAATGATACTTACCAACCTGTCTTTAACGTTCATAACAAAAATGTATCCAATAATAATGCTTATGAACCTGTCTTTATCGTTCATAACAAGTGTGAATCCAATAATGATACTAATAAACCTATCTTTAACGTTTATAACAAGGGTGAATCCGATGATGATGCTTATGAACCTTTCTTTAACGTTTATAACAAGGAGAATCCGATAATGACACTTATCAACATGTCTTTAACGTTTATATAAAAAGTGAATCCAATGATGATGCTTATCAACCTATCTTTAACGTTTAGAAAAAGTGTGAATACAATAACAACTTTTATCAACCCGTCTTTAATATTTAGAACATGTGTGAATACAATAGTGACACTTCTCAACCTGTCATTAACGTTTATAACAAGTGTGAATACAATAGTGATACATACTAACCTGTCTTTAACGTTTATAACAAGGATGAATCCTATAATGATACTTATCAACCTGTCATCAACATTCATAACAAAGGTGAATGCAATAATGATGCTGATGAACCTGTCTTTAACGTTTATAACAAGGGTGAATCCAATAATGACACTTATCAACCTGTTTTTAACGTTTATAACAAGGGTGTATCCGATAATGACACTTATCAACCTGTCTTTAACGTTTATAACAATGGTGAAGCCAATAATGAATCTTATCAACCTGTCTTTAATGTTTATAACAAAGGTGAATACGATAATGACACTTATTAACCTGTCTTTAACGTTTATATAAAAAGTGAATCCAATGATGATGCTTTTCAACCTGTCATTAATGTTTACAATAAGTGTGAATACAATAACAACATTTATCAACCCGTCTTTAACATTAAGACATTAAGAACAAGAGTGAATATGATAGTGACTCTGCTCAACCTGTCTTTAACGTTTATAACAAGTTTGAATATAATAGTGATACTTATCAACCTGTCTTTAACGTTTATAACAAGGGTGAATCCAATAATGATGATTATGAACCTGTCTTTAACGTTTATAACAAGGGTGAATCCGATAATGATACTTATCAACCTGTTTTTAACGTTTATAACAAGGGTGTATCCGATAATGACACTTATTAACTTGACTTTATCGTTTATAACATGGGTGAATCCGATAATGACACTTATTAACCTGTTTTTAACGTTTCGAACAATTGTGAATACAATAGTGACACTTATCAACCTGTTTTCAACGTTTATAACAAGTGTGAATCCAATAATGATGCTTATCAACCTGTCTTTAACGTTTATAACAAGTGTGAATCCGATAATGACACATATTAACCTGTCTTTAACGTTTATAACTAGGTTGAATCCGATAATGATACTTATCAACCTGTCTTTAACATTCATAACAAAGGTGAATACAATAATGATGCTGATGAACCTGTCTTTAACGTGTATAACAAAGGTGAATCCGATAATGACACTTATTAACCTGTCTTTAACGTTTATAACAAGGTTGAATCCAATAATGATACTTATTAACCTGTCTTTAACGTTTATAACAAGAATGAATCCGATAATGATACTTATCAGCATGTCTTTAACGTTTATATAAAAAGTGAATCCAATGATGATGCTTTTCAACCTGTCATTAATGTTTACAATAAGTGTGAATACAATAACGCTTATCAACCCGTCTTTAACCTTAAGAACAAGAGTGAATACGATAGTGACTCTTCTCAACCTGTCTTTAACGTTTATAACAAGTTTGAATATAATAGTGATACTTATCAACCTGTCTTTAACGTTTATAACAAGGGTGAATCCAATAATGATGATTATGAACCTGTCTTTAACGTTTATAACAAGGGTGAATCCGATAATGATACATAACAACCTTTTTTTATCGTTTATAACATGGGTGAATCTGATAATGACACTTATCAACCAGTCTTTAACATTCATAATAAAGGTGAATACAATAATGATGCTGATGAACCTGTCTTTAACGTTCATAGTAAAGGGGAATCCAAAAATGATACTTATCAACCTGTCTTTAACGTTCATAACAAAGGTGAATCCAATAATGATGCTTATCAACCTGTCTTTAACGTTTATAACAAGTGTAAATACAATAATTACACTTATCTACCTGATTTTAACGTTTATAACAAGGGCGAATCCGATAATGACACTTATCAACCTGTCTTTAACATTCATAACAAAGGTGAATACAATAATGATGGTGATGAACCTGTCTTTAACGTTTATAACAAAGCTGAATTCAATAATGATGCTTATCAACCTGTCTTTAACGTTTCGAACAAGTGGGAATACAATGATTACACTTATCAACCTGTCTTTGACGTTTATATAAAAAGTGAATCCATTGATGATACTTATCAACTTGTTTTTAACGTTTAAAACAATTGTGAATACAATAGTGACACTTATAAACCTGTCTTTAATGTTTACAACAAGTGTCAATACAATAACAACACTTATCAACCCGTCTTTAACATTAAAAACAAGTGTGAATACGATAGTGACTCTTCTCAACCTGTTTTTAACGTTTATAACAAGTATGAATACAATAGTGATACTTATCAACCTGTCTTTAACGTTTATAACAAAGGTTAATCCAAAAAGATGATTATGAACCTGTCTTTAACGTTTATAACAAGTGTGAATCTGATAATGATACTTATCAACATGTCTTTAACGTTTATAACAAGGGTGAATCCAATAATGATACTTATCAACCTGTATTAGCGTTCATAACAAGAATGAACCCGATAATGATGCTTATCAACCTGTCTTTAACGTTTATAACAAGGGTGAATCAAATAATAATGCTTATCATCCTGTCTTTAACATTTATAACAAGTGTGAATACAATAATGATACTTATAACCTACCTTTAACGTTTATAACAATGGTGAATCCAATAATGATACTTATCAACCTGTTTTTAACGTTCATGACAAAGGTGAATCCTATAATGATGCTTATGAACCTGTCTTTAACGTTTATAATGGGGGTGAATCCGATAATGACAATTATTAAACTGTCTTTAACGTTTATAACAAGGGTGAATCCAATAATGATACTTATCAACCTGTCTTTAACGTTCATGACATAGGTGATTCCAATAATAGTGCTTATGAACCTCTCTTTAACGTTTAAAAAAGGGTGAATCCAATAATGATACTTATCAACCTGTTTTTAACGTTTATAACAAGGGTGTATCCGATAATAAAACTTATTAACCTGACTTTATCGTTTATAACATGAGTTAATCTGATAATGATACTTATCAACCTGTCTTTAACGTTTATAACAAGGTTGAATCCAATAATGATATTTATTAACCTGTCTTTAACGTTTATAACAAGGGTGCATCTGATAATGATACTTATCAACATGTCTTTAACGTTTCTGTAAAAAGTGGTGAATCCAATGATGATGCTTTTCAACCTGTCATTAATGTTTACAACAAGTGTGAATACAATAACAACACTTATCAACCCGTCTTTAACATTAAGAACAAGTGTGAATACAATAGTGACTCTTCTCAACCTGTCTTTAACGTTTATAACAAGTGTGAATACAATACTGATACTTATCAACCTGTCTTTAACGTTTATAACAAGGGTGAATCCAATAATGATACTTATCAACCTGTTTTTAACGTTTATAACAAGGGTGTATCCGATAATGACACTTATCAACCTGTCATTAACGTTCATAACAAAGGTGAATCCAATAATGATGCTTATCAACATGTCTTTAACGTTTATAACAATGGTGAAACCAATAATGATTCTTATCAACCTGTCTTTAACGTTTATAACAAAGGTGAATCCTATAATGAAACTTATTAACCTGTCTTTAACGTTTATAACAAGGTTGAATCCAATAATGATACTTATTAACCTATCTTTAACGTTTATAACAAAAATGAATCCGATATGATACTTATCAACATGTCTTTAACGTTTAAATAAAAAGTGAATCCAATGATGATGCTTTTCAACCTGTCATTAATGTTTACAATAAGTGTGAATACAATAACAACATTTATCAACCCGTCTTTAATATTAAGACATTAAGAACAATAGTGAATATGATAGTTACTCTTCTCAACCTGTCTTTAACGTTTATAACAAGTTTGAATATAATAGTGATACTTATCAACCTGTCTTTAACGTTTATAACAAGGGTGAATCCGATAATGATACTTATCAACCTGTTTTTAACGTTTATAACAAGGGTGTATCCGATAATGACACTTATTAACTTGACTTTATCGTTTATAACATGGGTGAATCCGATAATGACACTTATTAACCTGTTTTTAACGTTTCCAACAAGTGTGAATACAATAGTACCACTTATCAACCTGTTTTCAACGTTTATAACAAGTGTGAAACCAATAATGATACTTATCAACCTGTCTTTTACGTTCATAACAATGGTGAATCCAATAATGATGCTTATCAACCTGTCTTTAACGTTTATAACAAGGGTGAATCCGATAATGATACTTATCAACATGTCTTTAACGTTTATATAAAAAGTGAATCCAATGATTATGCTTTTCAACCTATCTTTAATGTTTACAACAAGTGTGAATACAACACTTATCAACCTGTCTTTAACATTTAGAAAAAGTGTGAATACAATAGTGACACTTATCAACATGTCTTTAACGTTTATAACAAGGTTGAATCCAATAATCATACTTATTAAAATGTGTTTAACGTTTATAACAAGGGTGCATCTGATAATGATACTTATCAACATGTCTTTAACGTTTATGTAAAAAGTGGTGAATCCAATGTTGATGCTTTTCATCCTGTCTTTAACGTTTACAACAAGTGTGAATAAAATAACAACACTTTTCAACCCGTCTTTAACATTAAGAACAAGTGTGAATACAATAGTGACTCTTCTCAACCTGTCTTTAACGTTAATAACAAGTGTGATTACAATACTGATACTTATCAACCTGTCGTCTAGATTCATAACAAAGGTGAATACAATAATAATGATTATGAACCTGTCGTTAACGTTTGTAACAAGGGTGAATCCAATAATGATACTTATCAACCTGTTTTTAACGTTTATAACAATGGTGACGCCAATAATGATTCTTATCAACCTGTCTTTAACGTTCATGACAAAGGTGAATCCTATAATGGTGCTTATGAACCTGTCATTAACGTTTATAACAAGGGTGAATCCGATAATGACAATTATTAAACTGTCTTTAACGTTTAAAACAAGGGTGAATCAGATAATGATTCTAATCAACCTGTCATTAACGTTTATAACAAGGGTGAATACGATAATGATATTTATCAACCTCTCTTTCACGTTCATAATAAAAGTGAATCCAATAATGATGCTTATCAACCTGTCTTTAACGTTTATAACAAAGGTTAATCCGATAATGGTACATATCAACCTTTCTTTAACGTTTATAACAAGGGTGAATCAAATAATGATGCTTATCAACCTGGCTTTGATGTTTATAACAATAGTGAACCCGATAATGATACTTATTAACCTGTCTTTAACGTTTATAACAAAAATGAATCAGATAATGATACTTATCAACCCGTCTTTAACATTAAGAACAAGTGTGAATACGATGGTGACTCATCTCAACCTGTCTTTAACGTTTATAACAAGTGTGAATACAATAGTGATACTTATCAACCTGTCTTTAACGTTTATAACAAGGGTGAATCCAATAATGATGATTATGAACCTGTTTTTAACGTTTATAACAAGGGTGTATCCGATAATAAAACTTATTAACCTGACTTTATCGTTTATAACATGGGTTAATCTGATAATGATACTTATCAACCTGTCTTTAACGTTTATAACAAGGTTGAATCCAATAATAATATTTATTAACATGTCATTAACGTTTATAACAAGGGTGCATCTCATAATGATACTTATTAACCTGTCTTTAACGTCTATAACAAGGTTGAATCCAATAATGATACTTATTAACCTGTCTTTAACGTTTATAACAAAAATGAATCCGATAATGATACTTATCAACATGTCTTTAACGTTTATATAAAAAGTGAATCCAATGATGATGCTGATGAACCTGTTTTTAACGTTCATAGTAAAGGTGAATCCAAAAATGATACTTATCAACCTGTCTTTAACGTTCATAACAAAGGTGATTCCAATAATGGTGCTTATGAACCTGTCATTAACGTTTATAACAAGGGTGAATCCGATATTGAAAATTATTAAACTGTCTTTAACGTTTAAAACAAGGGTGAATCAGATAATGATTCTTATCAACCTGTTTTTAACGTTTATAACAATAGTGAATTTTATAATGATTTTTATCAACCTGTCTTTAACGTTTATAACAAAGGTGAATCGGATAATAATACTTATCAACATGTCTTTAACGTTTATAACAAGGGTGAATACGATAATGATATTTATCAACCTCACTTTAACGTTCATAATAAAAGTGAATCCAATAATGATGCTTATCAACCTGTCTTTAACGTTTATAACACAGGTTAATCCGATAATGGTACATATCAACCTTTCTTTAACGTTTATAACAAGTGTGAATCAAATAATGATGCTTATCAACCTGGCTTTGATGTTTATAACAATAGTGAACCCGATAATGATACTTATTAACCTGTCTTTAACGTTTATAACAAAAATGAATCCGATAATGATACTTATCAACCTGTCTTTAACGTTTATAACAATAGTGAATCCGATAATGATACTTATCAACCCGTCTTTAACATTAAGAACAAGTGTGAATACGATGGTGACTCTTCTCAACCTGTCTTTAACGTTTATAACAAGTGTGAATACAATAGTGATACTTATCAACCTGTCTTTAACGTTTATAACAAGGGTGAATCCAATAATGATACTTATCAACCTGTTTTTAAAGTTTATAACAAGGGTGTATCCGATAATAAAACTTATTAACCTGACTTTATCGTTTATAACATGGGTTAATCTGATAATGATACTTATCAACCTGTCTTTAACGTTTATAACAAGGTTGAATCCAATAATGATATTTATTAACATGTCTTTAACGTTTATAACAAGGGTGCATCTGATAATGATACTTATCAACATGTCTTTAACGTTTAGGTAAAAAGGGTGAATCCAATGATGATGCTTTTCAACCTGTCTTTAATGTTTACAACAAGTGTGAATACAATAACAACACTTATCAACCCGTCTTTAACATTAAGAACAAGTGTGAATACAATAGTGACTCTTCTCAACCTGTCTTTAACGTTTATAACAAGTGTGATTACAATACTGATACTTATCAACCTGTATTTAACGTTTATAACAAGGGTGATTCCAATAATGATACTTATCAACCTGTCTTCAACATTCATAACAAAGATGAATACAATAATAATGATTATGAACCTGTCTTTAACGTTTATAACAAGGGTGAATCCAATAATGATACTTATCAACCTGTCTTTAACGTTTATAACAAGGGTGAATCTGATAATGATACTTATCAACATGTCTTTAACGTTTATAAAAGGGGTGAATCCAATAATGATGCTTATCAACCTGTCTTTAACGTTTATAACAAGTGTGAATACAATAACAACACTTATCAACCCGTCTTTAACATTAAGAACAAGTGTGAATACAATAGTGACTCTTCTCAACCTGTCTTTAACGTTTATAACAAGTGTGAATACAATACTGATACTTATCAACCTGTCTTTAACGTTTATAACAAGGGTGGATCCAATAATGATACTTATAAACCTATTTTTAACGTTTATAACAAGGGTGTATCCGATAATGACACTTATCAACCTGTCATTAACGTTCATAACAATGGTGAATCCAATAATGATGCTTATCAACATGTCTTTAACGTTTATAACAATGGTGAAACCAATAATGATTCTTATCAACCTGTCTTTAACGTTTATAACAAAGGTGAATCCTATAATGACACTTATTAACCTGTCTTTAACGTTTATAACAAGGTTGAATCCAATAATGATACTTATTAACCTGTCTTTAACGTTTATAACAAAAATGAATCCGATAATGATACTTATCAACATGTCTTTAACGTTTAAATAAAAAGTGAATCCAATGATGATGCTTTTCAACCTCTCATTAATGTTTACAATAAGTGTGAATACAATAACAACATTTATCAACCCGTCTTTAATATTAAAACATTAAGAACAATAGTGAACATGATAGTTACTCTTCTCAACCTGTCTTTAACGTTTATAACAAGTTTGAATATAATAGTGATACTTATCAACCTGTCTTTAACGTTTATAACAAGGGTGAATCCGATAATGATACTTATCAACCTGTTTTTAACGTTTATAACAAGGGTGAATCCGATAATGACACTTATTAACCTATTTTTAACGTTTCCAACAAGTGTGAATACAATAGTGACACTTATCAACCTGTTTTCAACGTTTATAACAAGTGTGAAACCAATAATGATACTTATCAACCTGTCTTTTACGTTCATAACAATGGTGAATCCAATAATGATGCTTATCAACCTGTCTTTAACGTTTATAACAAGGGTGAATCCGATAATGATACTTATCAACCTGTCTTTAACGTTTATATAAAAAGTGAATCCAATGATGATGCTTATCAACCTGTCTTTAACGTTTATAACAAGTGTGAATACAACACTTATCAACCTGTCTTTAACGTTTATAAAAAGTGTGAATACAATAATGACACTTATCAACCTGTCTTTAACGTTTATAACAAGGTTGAATCCAATAATGATACTTATTAACCTGTCTTTAACGTTTATAACAAGGGTGAATCCGATAATGATACTTATCAACCTGTCTTTAACGTTTATAAAAAAAGTGGTGAATCCAATGTTGATGCTTTTCAACCTGCTTTTTCATCGTTTATAACAAGTGTGAATAAAATAACAATACTTTTCAACCTGTCTTTAACATTAAGAACAAGTGTGAATACAATAATGACTCTTATCAACCTGTCTTTAACGTTTATAACAAGTGTGAATACAATAATGATACTTATCAACCTGTCTTTAACGTTTATAACAAAGGTGAATACAATAATGATGATTATCAACCTGTCTTTAACGTTTATAACAAGGGTGAATCCAATAATGATACTTATCAACCTGTTTTAACGTTTATAACAATGGTGAATCCAATAATGATACTTATCAACCTGTCTTTAACGTTCATGACAAAGGTGAATCCTATAATGATGCTTATGAACCTGTCTTTAACGTTTATAATGGGGGTGAATCCGATAATGACAATTATTAAACTGTCTTTAACGTTTATAACAAGGGTGAATCAGATAATGATACTTATCAACCTGTCTTTAACGTTTATAACAAGGGTGAATACGATAATGATACTTATCAACCTGTCTTTAACGTTTATAACAAAAGTGAATCCAATAATGATGCTTATCAACCTGTCTTTAACGTTTATAACAAAGGTGAATCCGATAATGGTACATATCAACCTTTCTTTAACGTTTATAACAAGGGTGAATCAAATAATGATGCTTATCAACCTGTCTTTAACGTTTATAACAATAGTGAACCCGATAATGATACTTATCAACCTGTCTTTAACGTTTATAACAAAATGAATCAGATAATGATACTTATCAACCTGTCTTTAACGTTTATAACAAGTGTGAATACGATAATGACTCATATCAACCTGTCTTTAACGTTTATAACAAGTGTGAATACAATAGTGATACTTATCAACCTGTCTTTAACGTTTATAACAAGGGTGAATCCAATAATGATGATTATGAACCTGTCTTTAACGTTTATAAAAAGGGTGAATCCAATAATGATACTTATCAACCTGTTTTTAACGTTTATAACAAGGGTGTATCCGATAATAAAACTTATCAACCTGTCTTTAACGTTTATAACAAGGGTGAATCTGATAATGATACTTATCAACCTGTCTTTAACGTTTATAACAAGGTTGAATCCAATAATGATATTTATTAACATGTCTTTAACGTTTATAACAAGGGTGAATCTGATAATGATACTTATCAACCTGTCTTTAACGTTTATAACAAGGTTGAATCCAATAATGATACTTATCAACCTGTCTTTAACGTTTATAACAAAAATGAATCCGATAATGATACTTATCAACATGTCTTTAACGTTTATATAAAAAGTGAATCCAATAATGATGCTTATCAACCTGTCTTTAACGTTCATAACAAAGGTGAATCCAATAATGATACTTATCAACCTGTCTTTAACGTTTATAACAAGGTGAATCCAATAATGATGCTTATCAACCTGTCTTTAACGTTTATAACAAGGGTGAATCCGATAATGATAATTATCAAACTGTCTTTAACGTTTAAAACAAGGGTGAATCAGATAATGATTCTTATCAACCTGTCTTTAACGTTTATAACAATAGTGAATCCGATAATGATTTTATCAACCTGTCTTTAACGTTTATAACAAGGTGAATCGGATAATAATACTTATCAACCTGTCTTTAACGTTTATAACAAGGGTGAATACGATAATGATATTTATCAACCTGTCTTTAACGTTTATAACAAAGTGAATCCAATAATGATGCTTATCAACCTGTCTTTAACGTTTATAACAAGGTGAATCCGATAATGATACTTATCAACCTTTCTTTAACGTTTATAACAAGTGTGAATCAAATAATGATGCTTATCAACCTGTCTTTAACGTTTATAACAATAGTGAACCCGATAATGATACTTATCAACCTGTCTTTAACGTTTATAACAAAATGAATCCGATAATGATACTTATCAACCTGTCTTTAACGTTTATAACAATGGTGAATCCGATAATGATACTTATCAACCCGTCTTTAACATTAAGAACAAGTGTGAATACGATGGTGACTCTTCTCAACCTGTCTTTAACGTTTATAACAAGTGTGAATACAATAGTGATACTTATCAACCTGTCTTTAACGTTTATAACAAGGGTGAATCCAATAATGATGATTATGAACCTGTCTTTAACGTTTATAAAAAGGGTGAATCCAATAATGATACTTATCAACCTGTTTTTAACGTTTATAACAAGGGTGTATCCGATAATAAAACTTATTAACCTGTCTTTAACGTTTATAACAAGGGTGAATCTGATAATGATACTTATCAACCTGTCTTTAACGTTTATAACAAGGTTGAATCCAATAATGATATTTATTAACCTGTCTTTAACGTTTATAACAAGGGTGAATCTGATAATGATACTTATCAACCTGTCTTTAACGTTTATAAAAAGGGTGAATCCAATAATGATGCTTATCAACCTGTCTTTAACGTTTATAACAAGTGTGAATACAATAATGACACTTATCAACCTGTCTTTAACGTTAATAACAAGTGTGAATACAATAATGACTCTTATCAACCTGTCTTTAACGTTTATAACAAGTGTGATTACAATACTCATACTTATCAACCTGTCTTTAACGTTTATAACAAGGGTGATTCCAATAATGATACTTATCAACCTGTCTTCAACATTCATAACAAAGATGAATACAATAATAATGATTATGAACCTGTCTTTAACGTTTATAACAAGGGTGAATCCAATAATGATACTTATCAACCTGTTTTTAACTTTTATAACAAGAGTGTATCCGATAATGACACTTATCAACCTGTCTTTAACGTTTATAACAAAGGTGAATCCGATAATGATGCTTATCAACATGTCTTTAACGTTTATAACAATGGTGAATCCAATAATGATTCTTATCAACCTGTCTTTAACGTTTATAACAAAAATGAATCCGATAATGACACTTATTAACTTGTCTTTAACGTTTATAACAAGGTTGAATCTAATAATGATACTTATTAACCTGTCTTTAACGTTTATAACAAAAATGAATCCGATAATGATACTTATCAACATGTCTTTAACGTTTATAAAAAAGTGAATCA